>NC_072739.1:80960267-81300272 GCF_026930045.1 Uloborus diversus | reverse complement strand
ACGTTCCACAAAAGAATCGTTAGCGCCAAAATTGGCGAGATACAATTTTTTTCCTACAAAACGTGAAAAATCCGGAAGATTTTGCTCATAACCGGAAAAACGGAAAAAGACATAAAAATCCGTAAAACTTCCGGGAAATCCCAAAGGCTTGGCAGGTATGCTACAGTTTCACTTTCAATAGATGTTTTAATTGTTTTCTATTTTCTTAGTTTCTTCTTCACAATCCTTTCTTTTTTGCTGTTCTTTTTGCTTCTGTTTCGATTTCAAATCCTTTTTCCTTTTACACTTCTCCATGTATGTTGTGTAATTTGCGTGTGCTTGCTGTGCACATTTAATCATTTCTGGACCAATTGGTAAAGAAAGCAAATGAGGATATTCTTTTACAGCGTCTTTAACTATAAGTATGCTGCTTAAAAATCTTTCAATCCTTGCTGTTTTATTTTCATTTTCACCAAAAAGGTGCTTTGAAATGGAAAATAGTCTTTCAATGTCAGCATTACGATGTGATAATGCAAGTGAAGCTTTTATCACCTTAGAAACATTAGGAAACTTTAGATCATTGGAAGTTGAGTCCTTTTTTGAAATGAGCAGCTGCCAGTAGATATCAATGGTTTTGTTTTCGGAAGCTTCATCATCTTTTTCCAGCTGCAAAAGTTTCTATTCATCTTGCAACCTATCGAATGGAACATTAAGAGGCATGATTTTGGCAACCTTTATCAAACCCTTACAGTTTCTAGATTTACTTCTCTCTTTTGGATCCAAAAATTTAAAACTTTTCAGTAACCCGTTTGATATGCAACTTTTTTCTATTACATACTTGCATGCAGTCACACAATGCTTTTTAACAGCTCTTAAAAACATAACCTTTTCATTTTCTTTCAGTTTTGACAGTTCATCTCTCACCTTCCCCACTAACAACGAGATCTTCAAAGGTAGTCTGTTACCAATTGCAAACAGTTCATCGGTGTCTACGTTTGAAAAAAAACTTTCTTTATAGCGGAGGCTTTTATAACCCGAGCCATAAAAGTCTGAACAATGGTCTCTATTTCTTGGTACAATTTATGTATCATAGGCGCTTGGCATTGAAAGCGTTTCGTGAACTGCATAAACAAATCAGCAGATGAAGTGATAAAATGCAGTTGCAGTTCAGCTTTTATAGAAGGTCTTTTAAAAACATTTGCAACAGCTTTATATGACCTGCATTGCATAGCTGAATTCTTTTTTAAAGGCACATGTTTAAAAAAATAATACTGAAGAGCATCCCACTGTTCCAGTAGTCTGTTTGCTGCAGGTCCAATAGTAAGCCAATGGGTAGTTGCGTGTTTCAGGAACTTGCGATGAGGTGTATTTAGTTGAGCTTGCACATCTTCGAAGTCCTCCTAACGGGAAGGCCAACCATCAAAATAGCTATAAGTACTAAGTTCAGATGCTTCTTCACCTAAATACTGCAATGCTTTGACATATGCATTATGCATTGTATGAATACTGCAAGTACCAATATTTATTAGGCTTTTTTCTCATGTCTCAAGGATAATAGTGTCAAACACCTAAAAACCTTTTTATTAACATAAGAACCATCTAAGGAAAGCATGAGACATTTATTCATGGATAATTACTCTCCGTAAGTGCTTCACATAGCTTCTCAATCGAAATTTCACCAACTGCCTTGCCCAAGAAAAAATTTTGAGATGCCTTGTTGTGATGCAACATTGGCTTTCAGACCAATATTTTATTATTCGTTGCAGTTCTTTTGTCTTTGACATTGGTAGTTTCATCACAGCTCAAAGTATAATAGGATAAACACGCTTCTTTTAGCATACATTCCCGAAAATAAGGAGCAAGTCCATCTGCAGAAGGGATAGAAAGACTGGTTCTGCTCATAGGGTGCAATTGCAAGCTATAAAAAAAATTCCCTGATTTCCCGGTAGCATAGCTATTTTTCTTAAACAACAAGGTGGGGGGGGGGCATATTTAAGGCTATTTTTTAATTAATTTCACTTTTAAAGCTTTCCTTCAGATACTTTTCAAAGATTTAATTATTTAAAAAAAAATTCCTAAGACACATTTCAAGAAAGGTGAGAAAGGTGACAAAAGTTGCAAAAGGTGACTAAAAGTAACCAAATTTTCAAAAGGTGACTAAAGGTGAGAAAGGTGACCGACTCCTCGGCCTGTAATCTCATTCAATTTCACTTGATAGTCAAAAGGTGATACTTTATCAAGACATAAAGATTCCTTTTGACAGTTTGAGTACAGTTAAATGAGCAAAGTTTTTATTTCAAAACAAACATATTAGAGTAGAATTTGTGTAAAAAGAATATTTCCTGAGACAGAGGAGGGATCATGAATGGGCGATTGCCAATCAATGTCTTTTGCAAAGAAATAGTTTATATACAATAATGAGAAACTACGTTCGTTTGCAATTGCCCATTCATGATTCTTCCCCTTTTACTGACCTGCCAACAAGTACATTAATAAATTGCACACTATTACTGGGAGATGCATTATTTTTATGAGAGGAGCAAGAGGAATAAAATCATACTTACTGTCATCACAACTGTAGTCGACTTTTTTAAGCAAATTTAATACTCTCACATTAGCGTTTCTGGGGGAAATTAGACTTTTGAAACAAAATTTTACATACATTGGCTTTTTATGCACCCCATTTAGCCAATTAGTATTAATAAATTTGGTTGGATTTTAAAATTTATTAACATGCCAACACATTTTTACTTATTATCACTTTTTTTAATATGGCCAATATCAAAATACATGATTATTTTTACAACAATGAATATTAAATTAAAAATGCAAGAGGCTTTCGACTCAAATGAATCATAGCTAATAGCTGCCCAACCAATTTTGACCTTTACACCACAGATTAAAATGCATTTTGAGGGACAGAACGCATTTGAATCTACAGTAGAACTTCATTAATATGGACTAATAGGGATCTACATTGTCCAAATTAATGAAAGTACAGATTCAAGAAAACAACCTACAAATTGAGCCAAAGTACATAAACTATTGTACACAGTAAAAATTGTATTTTGAATTCAAGAGAATGGATTATAAAACTGCATAAGAGAAAATTACAAAAATACATTCCCAAAATTCAAATTACTTGCATACAAAACTACATTACAGCGCTAACTCTCCTTTCATCTAAACAGTATATACTGTTAAATTGATGTCTGGATTAAGTTAGGTCAGGTTTAATTGAACTAGAGATGCACCGAATATTTGGTTCAGCTAAATACTTTAACGTTTGGCAACTGCACAGTAAACAAATTTACATATTTGACAACTGGTAAGCAAACACATTTTTTAATACTTGTTTTACGTGAAGGTTAAGTTCCACAGAAATGCCGCGTAAATCAAAACCGCATAAATTGAAACCTAATACTTGCGTTGTTAAAATAGGGGTTTGGTTCCGTAGATAACAAAATACTTTATTCTAGTGATGACTAATTCTATAAGAAGTTTAATGTGTACTTATATCAACTTTCTTCTTGATTGCCTACGAAAACATCTCTGTCGTATCAACGTGGTTCCTGACCCTTTCTGCACTTTGTGTGATCTCCAGGAAGTAATGGACATGCCTCATTTGTCCAGATGTCCTGCTCTCCCTCGGACATCCATCTGGGAACGCTATTGGATTGCTCGTTTTCATTTATAGTTTTGTTGTTATCCTTTTGATATTCAACTGTCTTTAAATGTGCCATTGGAAATTTTAAAAAAATATATATATATCAACTTTCATGCACAACATGCCTAAAGAAAACATAAATTAATTTTGTGTCCTGTTTATAAACAGGAGCTGGCTATGATAGTCTTTTGGCAGTCATTAAGAATTTTTCTCTGTAATTCTTTGCATAGCATTAACGCATCCATGATCACTTGCTTCATTTCCATTATAGAATCTTCCTTCACTAACAAATCAGAAGGATCATGTCTATTGTCTAGGAATGGTTCAAAATTTTCAATATGAACGTTTTTGGTTGTGAGTCACTGAGAAATCCTCGTTGGTTTTGGCCTCCTTTGTCACTCCTAAAAGCTCTTCTTCCACTAAGTTCTGAACTGTGTGAGTTTAATAACTTTACTTCTGGGAATAGCTCTGGAACCATTCTCATAAAATGTATCCAGTGGCCCAAGCTTGCTTATTAGCACACCAAAATGAGCGTAATCTGCAATCTTTAGCAGTTGAGATTTTGAAAGAGAGGAAAATTTTATCTGTTCGCATTGCTGCACCAGCATAAAACTGAAACTCATCCACGTAAAATAAAATAAAGGTGTCAAATCTTAACCGTGTATAGTCAAAAACCTGTAAAATGAGGGTCTACTGTACAATAAATGAAAGCTATACTATAGTACCATATAGTAGAAAATGAACCGTTACTTACTAATATTGTCACTTTCAAAGTACAATTTTTAGTTTTATACAAAACACCTGAATGATAAATCATCAGGTACAATCATCAATTGTTCAGTTACTAAGGAGACTAAAATAGCAGAAAATCACTGAGTTCGTTTAAATGCAAGATTATTTATTTAATAACATAACATGTTATCATGATTACATCATCAGTTATCAAATCATAGGTCAAGAAAAAAGTTGCGTATCATTGCTGATAAACACAAACCAAACTAGCCATTTACTATGATTATTTGCTTTTGGGTTAGGAATAATTTATGTCATTTATTTATTTCAGATTAATAATTATACTTAATGTAGATAAATTTTAGATGTTAAATGGTTGTGTATTTACATATCATAAAACGTACAAAACAGATGAACATTCCTATTTTATATTGGCAGGAAAGAAAAATACAATCATTAAAGTTTAAAAAATTTAACCAATTGTTCAGTAGTCGTTATTCCTCAAAATATGGCATTTGGTGCATCTCTAGTTCGGGTTAATAAAGGTTTACTGTATCTTCTTAAAATTTTTCTAGATAACATAAGAAGGAAACAAAATTAAATACCAAGAAATGTTATCATTACCGCAATACAAAGTTTCCATCTGTTTTTTAAAAACCAATTTCTGACTATGTGGCCCCTTATTTGCAACAATCATTCTTGATAGCAAATGAAGATGTCTCGTAATTTTGAAGGTTACAGATCATGGTAGTCATCCTGTCCAATTTGTACCATTGAACACACTGGGCTAAATATCGCCCACAGGCCCTAGGTTAAGGTATCACTGTGTAAGTAGGTGTCCCCATTGTAGGTGCTACGATGGTACAGACAGACACACAGACATACATTAGCGTGGTTCAAAAATACATGAAAAAAAAGTTTCTCCTAGATAATGGGCCACCCCTCAATATGTTTAGACTTATGGATAGTAATACCCTGGAAGAATTTTAACTTCCTACTTCAACTGAAAGGGGGTGCTAAACCCCTTCCCCTTAAACTTCATACGTATGGGGAAGGGAGTTAACTGTAAAAACAATGCTACATTATATAATATGCACTAGTAATATGCACACAAATTGCAATAAAATAATTACCGTATATACTCCCATATAAATTGAGAAATTAATTACAAAAAATGAAGTTTAAAGTTCGGGGGTCAACTTAAATATGAGGCAGAAGTTCCGAAAATTTTCCCTGATTATAGTTTATCCCTTTTAAGCAGATACTAAAGAAGTAAATACTTAAATATTCCGCTTGATTTTACATGATCTGACTGTGAAATAAAGAATAAATAAATACAGTAAATGGACAACTATGCAAAAAGTTCGAGAAACGCCGTATTTGCAATTTCCTGATAGTCGTGAATTATTGCTCATTTTAAAAAAATAATATAACATGGCAACAGCATAAAATTTATTTATGTGACGACAAAACAAAAGCAAACAGTAAAACAAATCGTAACAGCGAAATTTAACCCTTTACAAAAATCGCGATTCCTATCCTTTTTGTGCAAAAGAATAAAAATCGGACTTTTTTTAACATAAAATGTTTATTATATATTTCATTTCCCTTCTTTTTATAACCTTTAAATTCGAAATTGTGGCAAAACGCTCCAGTTTTTTCCAAAAGTAGGAACTGGATTTATACGTGGGTTTTTGGTTTCTTCCTGATTTTTCTCCTAAAAGTAGGGGCTAAAAGTAGGGGGGGTCGACTTATAGGCGAGTATATACAATATTTACAAAAAGGAAAAAACAATTTGCAAAATTCAATGTTTCTAAACTTGTGACATTTTGTATACTATGGCTAATGTTAAATTAAGGGGTCAGTGAGCACCCTCTTAAAATTTGATTAAGAAGTTAAAACTTTAACAACATAATAATATTAGTAGGTCTAAAGAAAAAAAAAATAGGGGGTGGCCTGGACTCTAGCTGAAAAAAAGTTTTTCTGAACCACCCTAAATACATTTACATAAATGTTCATGTTACACTTTTAAAAGACCTCATTTTGCATTAGGTGTTAAAAAAGGAACACTTAAAATTAAAATCTTTAAGCAGTAGACTTTTGATATCAGTAATAGAAAAAGAAGAAATAACAAGGCAAGAATAACACAGAAAACATGCTGCTAACCTAGGCTTATTTGCTACAACTGTTAGCTTCATGTCATTAGAATTTAGGTTCTGTCGAAAATTTCGGCCTTGTCTTATTTTGGGGATAACTCTTTGTTTAAAAAAATCCATGGCTCCATTTATCTTCCTGGAGATTAGTGAGTGAGAGCAGGAAAAAGGAAAGAATATTTAAATGCATATAAATGAGATGGCAAACAAGAAAAGCATTACAGTACAGACACATCATTTAAAAAGTAGAAAGCTTAGAAAGAGAGAGATGCTAAACTGCATTCCATATCGACTTAATAAACCTAAAATTTAAAAAAAAAAAAAAACTTTTAGCACATTGTGTACTCTAGTTCTTTTTTACTTCCTTTTACAAAAAAGGAAGTATTGTATTCGCAAAAAAATTTTCACCCAAAAATCGGCCTTAATTTCCATTTTGCTCACCCTCAAATGAATGTTGAGATTTTTTTCAACCCGACCACACATGGATATGTGCCTAGGAACGTACAGACACCGGAAATATCTATTTTGACGATCCCCGAGTTAATTACCACGAGTTTTCTCTTGACGTCTGTAAGTACGTGTGTATGTATGTCGCATAACTCAAGAACGGAATGTCCTAGAAAACTGAAATTTGGTATGTAGACTCATAGTGGGGTCTAGTTGTGCATCTTGTTTTTTGGTTGCATTCGTATGCTCCAAAAGGGGTCTTTTGCCCCTTTTTGGGGGGAAATCATTGTTAATTTCGATGTAAACTCACATGGTGTTATAATTTGGCGGACACTAGGCGATATATTGCCAGTCTTTTGGTCGTCAACTTGGCGACAAATTTGGCGATTTTTTTTTTGTTTTTTAAATTTGGTTTTAATTTTGCCACTGTTGCTCATATTAAAACCGCCAATAATGAGAAAAATGACATTAAATTGGAGTAAAAGGTTTCTCGTTTTCTTTCAATCAAATCACCATTGTTATCCTGCTATAACTCTGCACACTATTGCTAATGAATTCTAACTACCAATTTTAAGTCTAAAATACCAATTTAAAATAAAACTAAAACATTTGAACAAAAATTAATTTAAGTTTTATACTGAGAAGATTTGTTAAAATATGTATTGCTGTAAGAGCTGATTCTGCTTTAATTAATAAAAGCTTGATGCGAAATAATCATGGATTCATTACTATTATTTCAAACAATATGCATCCAAAAGCTATATGTAAATATGCAACAGATTGTAAACTATATTACACTGCTCGACATTGAAAATGCAACACCAAGAAGGAGTGCTCAGAAATTTATGCAAATTTTAGAGTAGGCGTACATCACTGAGTTATGTAAATGATGTGAAATGCACAACTCTCCGAGGCACATGAAGTAAGATGTAAGGGAAGGAACTTACAGAATGGGCAATATTCGTGTCGTTATTTCTGACTGGAGAATTATCGAAGAAATTTTGTTTTTGTCTTGGAAGATACGTGTAACACGAGAGAATGCCTGGCCACCGTCAACGAAGGCACTTCCAGCAGATAGGCAATTTTACGAGGGGTATGGTGATCGGACTGAGAAGGGGAGGTTAGTCCACAAGTCAAATCGCAGATGATACCCACATGGATGCAAGCACGGTGCATCGGCTGTGCCGAAGATGGTTGGAACAACGAAATGTGGCAAGATTGAGGGGTGCAGGGGCAGCCAGAGTGACGTCAGAACGCGTGGATCGACGCATCCACCGACAAGCTGTAGCAGACCCACAAGTCACTTGTTCTTCGATTCTGCAGCAGGTGCAAGATACCCTGAATGTTCTTGTGTCAACCAGAACCATTTCCCGTCGTTTGGTCGCACATGGTCTGCAATCACGACATCCGTTAAGAAGACTGCCATTGACCCCACAATATAGACAGCAACGTTTAGTATGGTGCCGGACTAGAGCGACGTGGATGACAGAATGGCAAAATGTCATGTTGTCAGATGAATCCCGCTTCTGTTTATCCAGTGATAGTCGCCGCATACGTGTGTGGCGTCAATGTGGAGACAGATCTAATCCGGCGTAACTGTGGAACGTCCCACGGCACGACAACGTGGCATAATGGTTTGGGGCACGTATATCACCTCTAGTTCGTATACAGGGCACTATGACGGCCCAACGATACTTGGATTTTCTTTTATTAGGATTTGGATTATTATTTTGGATTATATTTTCTTTTCTTGCTCTGACTGCATCATTTATTGGGGATGCAAAAGGTGAGCAAGTATAAGCACAATTTTATGCCTACTCCAAGTGTTCTTGGACTTCTTTAGTTATTTTTTTCACTTGTCGTTTAAATATTTCAGCATTAAATATAAGTGGTATATAATCTAGCTTAATGAAGCTTAGGTAATCAAGCAAATTAGGTAGTAAATGAAGTTTTGGTTGAAATATGCTTTTTGGACTATTTTGAAATGCAAAAGACTGAAAAATTATAATAATTGAATAAATAAAAAAAGAGCTACTTGGATTTTTTCTCCATGTAATTTTAGAAAAACTTAAGTTGGTCTGCCTCAGAATATTTACGTACCTAATAGGAAAGCTGCATTGATTTTAAAAAAAGAAAAAAACAAAAGAAAAACTATTTAGCAAACTTGCATTACCTTAAACAATGCAAGTTTCTAAATTAATTAAATCTGTAATCTTTACACAGTATAAAATGAAGTCTCCAAAAAGCGTCTGTGTGTTTGAACCTGCAAAACTCGAGAATTACCCGGCCGATTTTGCTGAAAGTTTCACAGTTTGTTCCTTTAAGTCCTGAAAAGGTTTGCAGACCAGTTCGAAAAAAATTCGATGAATAGTTCTTTTTTTATTCCAATTAAGGCCCAATTTTCACATAAATTCCCAAATATGGGGGTGAAAAATTACTTGCACATATTAATATTACATATCGTTAGAAAGGGTAGAAGTTTCCCCATTCTACGCAATTTGTTTCAATGCACAAACTTTATTACGGTGGGAGTAATTTGCATTTTGAGCTCTAATTTTTTCAGGCTTAGCTGAAATTTAGGCACTACTTTCTTCATTAAATAAATCAATAAAAAGTGAAGGAATTGTCCCACAGTTTTCTCTTTGACGCCATTGGAAAAAGCGACCTTTTTTACTCCAGATCTAACTCGACCTATGGTCGAAAAAATAAGCTTTTATCTCAAAAGGAAAAAAAGTTACAAGCCTTTTAAAATCAAGTTTAAGAAATCTCGATTCCATTCAAATTGTGAACCATTTTCTTTCGCATTTTAATTCCTTAAACTTATTTTATTTTGTGTTTCCATAGTTATGCATTTTAAATCCATCTTTCTGGATTTAATTTCTTAAAAGTATTTTAACATCTGTCCTCATTGTTTGGAAAGGAAATCATGATGTTTTTTTTTATTTATTTTTTATGCTTGATTGTTGAATATACGTCACTTGACACAATTTCCATTTTCAAGGTAGACCGGGCAAAGCCGTGCAACGCAGCTAGTTTAAGTATAAAACTGTGCTAGTTACTTTGCATCAACTAGATTTTACTCTTTGAAATAATATGTAAAATTTAAGAAAACTTGGGGGGGGGGGGGAAGGAAACAATAATGAAGGTTTTGAAAAAAAAAAAAAACCATGTGGTTCATAAAAATTATTGTTAAACGAATTGTTCCACAAGTTTTTACTGTAAAAGGTGTGTGACCGAAAATTTACTTTTTGAAGAATGACCCATACAGGGATTTATTTGAGGAGGGGTGGGCAAACATGAAGGTAACTTCGCAAATTGATGTTATAAAATTTTTCAGAGTTGGGTGATTTTTAATTTCTTTCTTGAAGGAGTAGGGGGTAGGGGTGGGATTAAGGTCCCTTAATAAGCCCTTGACCCCCCTCTGAACTGTTATAGTGTCCTGCCCCCTGAAATACATCCTTGCCCCCAGGGCCGGATTTGGAAGTGTGGAGGCCCCGGGGCAACGAAGGGGTGGAGGCCCCTAATCAAAGTTCGAAAAGATCATCATATTTTCGAAAATATCCGATACTTTGATATATATCAGAGTATTTTGATATATATATGTATATATCTGATATTTTCGACCCGTGAAAGTTAGGATATTTTGTAAAACATTTTTTGTGGGGACCCCTTTGTTGTGGAGGCCCCAGGGCAGTAGCCACGCCTGTCCTCCTCTAAATCCGGCCCTGCTTGCCCCCTCCTCCCGGAGCAAAAAGTCTGAAAGAAAACACTGCCACCACAGACTGAACATATTTTTCTTTAATCACTTACAAATTGAAATAGAAAAGTTTAAATAAGAAATAATATTCAAAATCTTGAAAGTTTGTTTTCTTTTCAAAAAACGAAAAAAGGCAAAACATAAGCAAACTTAAGTTATTTTAACATTGAAAAATTGCTAAGATTATATAAATCTGTTTTAAGTTAAAAGAATCGATTTGTTTCTAGGTGCATGTTCTCTGGTGTAAATAATAAATCTCTAGTCAATATACTTTTATATATATATATATATACTTACGGCATAAGAGAAGTTTCAGGATACTTCAGTTCACCAATTGTAATGCGCTTAAACTGTGTCAGATTATGGCGCTTGTATTCCAATAACTTCAAAGTTATGAAGTCATACTTTAATGATATCAAACTCTTCTCAGTCAAAAAGAGCAATCGTTCTTTTTCAGTATCCCAATGATCAATTCTAAAATGAAAGAAATATTTTGTTAAAAAATTTAATAAGTAGTGCCATTGAGAAAATGAAATATTTATACAGTGGAACCTAGATAACTGGACACCACAAAAGAACATGAAACAACGTTGACTTAAGCAGATGTCAACTTACCAAGGTTCTATAATTTTAATTCCTAAAGAGTTTCTGTATCACTTACTTACTAATGCTTAACATTCACATTACATTATGAAAATTAATTTCAGTAAATGAATTTTCTTTTCGTTTTTTCTTTTTGGAAGTACATAATAAAATCACTAATATTATTTAAGCACCTCATGAGGAATAAATCCATAATTTTTGAAAGGAGATAAAAGCTTCTTGCCTGTCAGGTTTATTAAAGATGAAAACTCTTGTTCACACTTGTTTTAAAAACTTGACATGGTGCCTTCTTTCTCTAAAACACTTCCATGGGTACATTTATCCTACCTTTTCCAAGCCTTTAAGAATTTCACTAAAACCACTGAGTGTGGTAGCTGACTCACCTGGATAAAAGCTGGTATTCTCTAAAACAGTTTTCTGGAAAAGGATTGACTGACCAAGAAACGCAGCTGAAAATTCCAAGAAGTCAAGATGAAAAGATTTTGGTAGCAAAAATTGGAATAGAATAGCAATTGGATGTTGACTTATAAGAGTGCCTGCCAATGTATGTCAAGTTAGAGAGGTTTTTGCATATTGAATTTAGCATTGGGCAAACCATAAGAAAAATAAATGTTGAGTTATTGGGGGAGTCAAGTTCTCCATGTGTCAAGTTACCGAAGATTCACTTTATTTCAAATCAATTTAATAGTTTGAATGTATAATTAAAATGCTACAATCTACAATTGCGAGAACAACATTCTGATGGGCAAAATTGGAACACATATTATATGTGTGTTACAGTTACAAAAAATCCTTTTTTCAATGCAGAAAGAAAAGAAAAAAATATTTTCAGCTTTTTGATACATCAGTCACAAAAAAATAATCGTGGTGACTATTGGCTCATGCCCTGAACAGGGTTGGCACGTTCCTTCCAAAGCGGTAAAAAAAAATGCCAGGAAGAAATATGTTTCTTCTATTTGCAGAATAAGTTGCAATTTTTAAAGACAAAGTTAATTTATTTCTGAACAAAGTTAACTGGCAGAGTTTCAGACTTTGAGGAAAAATGACCGATTCCGACTACTGGAATTTTAAGTTCTTGATTCCTGACTCCAACGTCTTTACCCGAAAATCGGTCTGACTCTGACTTGACAGCCCTGGAGTATTTATGACTTTTACATAGTAAATATATTAAAATGTTTCACAAAATTTACTTTAAAATTTTAAATCTATTTTTAAAAAATTGCAATTTTAATTAATAACAACAAAAAAGAAAGATGAAAATTTACTCTGTCAGTAACCAAATGCCTCGAAGATCACCATCAAGCTGTTCCAAAAGTACAGGTCTGCATTGTTCAGCAGCTTTCTGAAGAGCTCCTTCCTAAAATGAATAAATAAATTAAGTATAGTGACTTTTGCATTTAATGCAATAATAATAATAATAAGGATTTTTAGAAATCATAAACCTCTATAATTTAATTTTTAAAAATCCTCCCAAGTACAGTGCAGAAGAAAATAATTTAAATACGTTAAGTACGTATCTCTTGTATATCAACATTTTGAAAACAAAATTTGGTCTATTTCTTACAGTAACAATAAGGTTGCTCATTATTGTGCGATAGATTCAGAATTGACATAACGTTAAATAAACTAAGAAGATCTACTTAAAAGCTAGCTGTATTTGACAACTTACAACCACTAAAGGATCCAAACTTGAACAAACCCAGTGTGTAATTAACAGGGCTGCGTAGTTGGACGGAAAATGACAGACTCCTTAATTTTAAGTCTTGGACTCCGACTCCTTTACCTGAAAACCAGCCCAACTTGGACTTTGATTCTGCAAGCACTGGCAGAACTGCCGACTTAGAGGGAAAATGACAAATTCTGACTCTAGGAATTTTAAACCTTCAACTCACCCAGACTCCATCTCCCCCCCCCCCCAAAAAAAAAAATCAGTCTGATTCGGGCTCCCTAGTCCTGGTAATTGATGCTCAAGAAAAAACATGGAACGAAAATTGCATGTGCATACATCGAGTCAAAAGAAACCACTTCTTCATTCCAGATCAGTGACCTATGCAGCAAATGCAGAAAGCTCTTTAACAGAGCTAAGAAGAATGGTGATTACTTATAAAAGCTCCCTCACTAATTACAATAAAGCCATCTGGGATGCCAGATATGCTTCCGGGAGGAATTTTTGTGATAATGTTAAAGATGTCCCTGCTATGGCTAGCAGAGCCGTGTCCAAGGGGAGGGTTTTAGGGGTTAAACCCCTCCCATTGAAAAAAAAAAGTATGTCAAATGAAGAAAACGATCGACTTAACTTTAATGTGAAAGCCTGCGTTTAACGTTCCCCCCCCCCTTTCTCTTTGAAGTTTTTCTGTAACTTTAACACAGTAATTCTGTATTTTTCCCCCTTTAATTCAACTCAGTTGGACCTAAACGCTTGCATTTCTTTCTCTTATAACTTAAAAAATTTTGCATAACATTCAAATGTTATGTAATTTACAACTGTTAAAACATTGTCGACTGAAATAATATTTTGGAAAAACTGCTGTGGTAGAACCGTTGAATTATCTACCAATAGAAAGCATTAATATTGCTTATTGAAGGAGGTAATGATGAATTTGGCTTATGTTGCAGCTAAGAAGAGGTATTAGTGATTGTGTTTAGTAATGTAATTTGCATCTACAATACGCTCGTTCTAAGCATTATTTCGGAACATAAAATCTGATATGCATTCTCTTACATAAAAAGAATTCGTGGAGAGTTTTTAATACTTGTTGCAATAAACCGCATAGTTAACAGATTTAATTAAAAAGAAACAAACAAGGTTTGATAAAAGTGAACCTGTAAAATGAAGGAATAGTTAGGTCACTTGATCAGCCAGAATTATTCTTATAGGGGAAGGGGGGGGGTACAGCAGTACTTACAGGTGCATAACCGCCATACTGGGATCGACAATTTGTAGTAAAATTAAAGGTTGTGAGGGATTGAACCCCCCCCCCCCCAGGTAATATTAAAACCCCTCCCTTTATGAAAATCTGGACACGGGCCTGATGGCTAGAATAACAAAATTCATGACCAGAAACAGGAATTGCGACCTAAATACTAGAAAGCATACTGGCGGTAGGTTTACTGAATCTGGGGGATGACACCTTAGCAGAAATGCTAAAGGTCTATTTCCCTGGTTCATATGTTATTGATGGCCCACTCCCTTCTGTCATTACCTGCTAACAGGTGTACAAAACGCAAATGGGACTGTGCTAAAAGTAGGGTCACTTATGAAAGGGTTCTTCAAGCTATTAACTTATAAGCGCAGACGATTTTTTTTTTTTTTTTTTTGATGATGAAAATTATTTCTTTAAGTTGACATTTTGTTGGTTTTTCATTTATTTTTGAAGGAATATTTATTCTTTTGTTTAATTTTTTTTTTTTTTTTTTGCAACAAGGGAAAAACAAACGATTTTTATATTATATGATGTATTTAATTTAATGAGCTTATTATTTTAAATTCTTATTGAAAGTGATTAAAGATTTTCTTTTAATGGAAAATAATATACAGTCAATTTGTGAAAACTCGAATATTACTATAACTCGAAGTTTTTATCAAGTCCCGACCCCTTTGTCTTTAATTCCATGATAATTAATCTCCCTATCTTGAAGTTAACTTCTTTTAACTCGAAGTTTTTTTCAAAGATGACTCAAAATTTACTTTGAAAGAACGAAGGAAAAAAAAGAAAAGAAAGAAAGAATTGACTATGAGAGAAAATCTATTTCACCTTCACTTGGAATTCCTTCACAATAGATCTCTAAAGCAAGAAGAACACCTGTTGAGCCAATGGGCAATAAAGGAGTTACACGTGCAGAAATGAGTTAGCTTGATTTCTTTTGTTGTACTGTACTGTTTACACTTTGACATGTTGCTGGACTACAAATTTGTTTTTAAGCTGTCAAGTTGCCAAGTCAACTGATTGTACCTTTATTCAAATGCTGACCTAAGTTAAGATTGATAACTTACGATATTTAAATTTTAAAGCTGGTTAAGTTCCATAAGTCAGTCAACAATATTACATGCTTATACAAGCAGAGATGATACCATACAGTGGAAGATGCAAAATTAACAGAGGCAGCGAGTGGGGCTTATAAGTGCAGGGGCAAATTTTTTTTAGGAAGTTGAAGACAATTTTTGGCTATCTTGAGTGACTGGGGGGGGGGGCTTTTGAGTAAATGTTTGGAATTTTAGTTATAGAAACACCGTTTTAGTAGGGTTTGGCCAACATTTGGGGAATAGAGATGAGTTTCCGGGGTTGTCCCTGTATTTTTTTTTTGAGAATAAAATCTAATAATAATAATAATAGAAAAACGAAAAAGTTAGGAGTGCCTTTGGCAATGTTAGGGTAAGGCAGGTCCGTGCTGGCCAGTTGGCCCACTGGGACGAATCCCGGTGAGCCCTCCTCTTACGGTGCCCTTTCTTCATCTTCCTTTTCTTTGTTAGCAAGAGTAAATTTTACAGAAATTGCCGCAAATGGATTTCTTAAAACCATGTAATGAATGAAAATAATTGAAATTAATAAAAGTATAAATGTGTCTCACGAAAATGTATGGGAGCGAGCAATTCAGCTTTGATGGATCTAGGGGAGCAAGCCGGAGCCCTTGTCCATGGCAGAACTTCTTGGGGCGGCAAATTCACACCATTTTTGTGTTTCGTTGAAACTTGATATAAAGACTTGAATAAAGATGGGTAGATGAGGCTCTTTATCAATTAGGTACAAAAGGGTACAATGGCTTAATGACCTCCCCGAGAAGAAACTGCTGCACTCATCTTTGTGATTGTGATGTCTGCCTACAGGTTTTAACATCTTGGTCGCCACTTGCTTGAACCTTGGGAAAATTATGATATTCCTATCAAATGCCTGCTGATCTTTGCTTCGGCTATGGGTCTGTTTTAGCACTTCTGTTCGCGGTTTAGTACAATAGACCTCTGGTCGCAGTGCTTGGCTCTATTGAGCCCCCTCTCCATCATTTCATTTCATTTCATACGATAATT
Source organism: Uloborus diversus (assembly GCF_026930045.1). Lineage (NCBI taxonomy): Eukaryota > Metazoa > Arthropoda > Arachnida > Araneae > Uloboridae > Uloborus > Uloborus diversus. Next base: position 81,283,911 of record NC_072739.1, on the reverse strand, counting down.
AAACGTTATATTATAAGATGTCGTCAAACTTTGCCCATTGCAGTAAGCTGTAAATATCAAAATTATCTATGATATAACTTTAATAGTGCAAATATGAACTGAACTTGGAGGAACTGGTTTACATATTTTGTTGAACATAAATCGAGTTTTTTTAAAAAAAATTAACCTTTAGAATTAAAAATTACCGTAAAAACCGGTGTATCGGCCGCACCTCGCGCATCGAGATTCTTCAATAAAGGAACTTGCAATGTAAATTACATTTATTCCAGTGAAAATAACGAACAAAAATACATGTTTACAACAAAATTAAGCATTTAAAAATAATAATAAAGCATTAAAAGAAATAAATAATTTTTAAAAAAGAGTATCAAAAAGTAACATTTGAAATTTCAATCGAAACCTTCAAAGTCAGAATCATCACTAGACGAATGAAACAAATTCAAAATCGTTTCATCTAATTGTTCATTGTTGTCGTCAATGTCGAAATCACTGTCCGCAGATTCGTCGAATTGGCCATTATCCGAGATTTCGGCGGCTTTGAACGTATTCACAATAACGCTTTGTTTAACGCTCTTCCATGAGTCGCTAACCCATTTAGCGACTTCGGCGTAGCTTGCTTTTCTCATTTTCCCAGTTTTCATGTAGGAATGGAGACCATCCGTCATCCACTCTTCCCAACGTTTTCGAACTTCACTTTTGAAGCATTTATTGACTGTCAAATCCAGGGGTTGCAGCTTTTTTGTTAGTCCACCTGGAATGACAGCCATAGTTGCAGACACTTTTTTACAGGCACTCTTGACTACATCTAACAGATGTGCGCGCATGGAGTTGAAAACAAGAAGTCCGTCTGACTTAAAAAAGGAACCCTTCTTCTAGACTTCATTCAACCAATCCAGCATAATTTCCTGGCACATCCAGCCTTTTTCATTGTCACGGATGACGACGTCTTTAGGGAAGTCCTCTTTAGGCAAGGTTTTCCGCTTAAAAACGATAAGCGGTTTCAATTTTTCGCCATCGGCCGCACATGACAACACACACGTGAATGAACATTTTTCATTTACAGTTGTCACTATATTTACAGTTTTTTCTCCCGTAACGTTAACTGTTTGTTGGGAGGACAGTCAAAAGTAAGAGAAACTTCGTCCATGTTGACGATTTGCAACAAATCAAATTTTTTTTCGGAAATTGCTTTTTTTCACAAATTTAAGAAACTCCGCCTTCTTTATCTCCCAGTCGGAGGGCAACGCTTGCTCCATTGTCGTTTTCGTCCGGATGGAAAGTCCGTTGTGCCGCATAAATCTGCAACACCAAGACTGGCTGCCAGCAAAATCATTAAGATTCATTTCCGATGCCATTTTTTTGGCTTGGAGCCTGATTTTTACAGTGGATAACGAAGCACCCGCGTTTTGTCTTTCTTTAATCCAAACAGTTAGATTTTCCTCCAACTTAGGATAATGGACAACTCCAGTCCTGTTCGGGCGTTTCTTCGCGGCATTGCAGACAAAGTTGCTTTATCCTTTTTCTATCGTCGTATACATTTCTCGTCTACGCCAAATTCACGAGCAGCCGCTCTACTCCCGATCTGCTCAGCCTTTTCCACGGCACAAAGTTTAAATTCAGCAGTATAACTTTTCAGCCGTTTAATAGGAGCCATACTTCAAATGGACGAATTTGGAGCAACAAAATTACAGGAGCGCTAGCTACAATGTTGAAGTTAGCTCTGCGAGAAAGCGAAGTGAACAGGTCAGCTGCTAAATTGACGGGGAGGGAGAGAGGGGAGTGACGGAGCGAGCGCGTCTCTCTCTTCAATTCTTCGTGCCCCAAGGCTGAAAGTTTGTTTCCCTTCCCAGAACCTCAGTGACAGGACACAGCTTCAGATTCTACACTGACCCCTTTTCTCTCCCGTAAAGCACGAAGGCGTTCTTTTCCTCAACGTCAATCCATTCAGCTGATTTTTTGAATTCCATTGCTTTTTACCACTCCTGAAAGAAACTCTCCCTCCCCATCCCCTCCCCTTCACTCTCCCAGCATTTAGTTTTCGAAGTCTGAAGTAGCCTTCAGCTGTATTGGCTTATTCAAGGAACTCTCCCTCTGTTTGCCATAGATAGATGTCCGAGCAGGTGTTTCCCCTCCTTCTTCCGCTGTTTCAGCAGATAGCTGACAGCTACAGGTGGTTCCTGGGCAGGGATGTCAGCAAAGATAAGAAATTTGTTGGTATATATTATTTTCGGGCATTGTTTAAAATCTTCAAGAAGAAGAACATTATTGCCTCATGTATGCAAATTAGTTTCATTATATAAGAAGAGGCATTTCTGTGATTTGTGGTGATTGAGATTCTGAATTGCTAGTATGCTGCCTTGTATTTACGTTGTAGTTGTTTTTAATAAATATTTTACTGTTGTATAAATGTTTAATGATGTTTTTTTAAACGATGAAGCTGCAACTCTGCTATGTTGGAAATTTTTCCAACAAAATTACTTTTGTTACTTAGAAGTATCGCATCTGCTTTTGCCCACCCCCCCATAGATGATTTTTGTCCTAAAAGATAGATTATTTTCACCTTAGCGTTTGTTAAAGTTACCCTCTATTTCCCAGCCTTTTATTTATTCTCAGAATTTGATATTTACGTCTGGAACTGTAGGAAAAAGAATTAGCATAAGGGCCGCCCCTTTGTATTGGCCGCAGTAAAGATAAAATAACCTTTTTTTCACGCATGAGCCGTGGCTGATACGCCGGTTTTTACGGTATGATGTGTGGGCTTTCAGTAGGCAGAGTTGAAAGGGGAAATATTAAAAACAGTTAGGGAAGGCACAAGAACACATAATAACAAAAAAAAAAGCTGAAAAAGTGCTGGAATAAAAAATTTTTAAATGCTACACCTCTTAGAAAATCAATAATATAGGCAACAAAAATCATTTTTATTATAGGGACATGAAAGTGCTGATGATTGCGTGCCCTTACAGTTTTTAAAAACAAATATAAAAGAAGATCATTCAATACATTTTAAAAAAAATAATTACAACATAAATGGATACCTACTAACTAAGGAAACTATCAATGTGTAAAACACTCATAATATTTCAACAATGAGAACGTAAATCAGTTTCATAAATTCTACTAACAGTATGAAGTATGCCTGTTAGCTTAATCTCTTTATAGTAAATAAAAGTAAAGTTTCAAAGAAATTCTGGAAGGAAGTCTGTGGCGGGCCATGGTGCCTACAGCCTTGAAATTTTGTACAAAATTACTTCGAGCCCAGAGGGGTGAGCATCTAGGGTTTTATTTTTTAAAATTCAAATTAGTTTTTTTGTAATTAACTTTTATGGCTCAAATTTCGCATTAATTGCCGATTATTGCCTATTAAAGGGGTGAAAAATTACTTGCACTTATTAATATTATATATTGCTGGAAAGCGTAGAATTTTCCGCTTTCTACGCAATTTGTTTCAATGCTCTAACTTTGATATGGCAGGAGTTATTTTCGTTTTTAGTACAAACTTTTTTTTAATTTAGCTAAAATTAGGCTTCATTAAATCTATCAGTAAAAAGCGAAGGAATTGTCCCACAGTTTTCTTTTTGACACCACTGGAAAGAGCGGCTTTTTTTACTCAGATCTAACTCGACCAATGGTCAAAAAAATAAGTTTCTAACTCCAAAAAGGAAAAAAGTTACAAGCCGTTAAGAATAAAGTTTGAATAATATCATTTCCATCAAAATTATTGATGTTTTTTTTTGGCGTAGCCATAGTTACGTCTTTCCGATTTGCATGTTTCATCTTTCTTATTCACTAACTTTAAGGGTTTCGATTTTAACGGAAAATTTAAGGCTCAACTCAATTCAAGCCCCGAGCTAAAGAGCAAAATAGATTACTAGAGGCCACGAATATGCAATGCTCAGTAGCCCCTTAGCCCTTACCGCTCTGCAAGTTGGTACAAGTTATTATGAAACCCCAGGAAGGGGTGCTTTCTGATCCAAAGGCGTATATATAATGCGTTTTTAATCTGTTTCTTTTTAATTGAAAATTTAAATCTTCGAGAATGAAATAAGATTGCGAGACAATCTTCCAGGGGTTGGTGAGTGTCAGCGAGCAAGGGGCAGAGCCCCTTAGTTTTCAAAAAAGAATTTTTTACAAAGAGTTTGAAACAAATTCCTGCCATTTGAGTAACTCATAAATTTTAATTCATCTTCAGAATTCCTGAACCTCCAAAATCTATCACCATTCTAGACATCTTTTAACACTTATGAGATAAAATTTAACTTTCTTAAAAAAAAATTTCATTTTAACTATATTGTTAACCCTTTAAACGCTGTCCTATGCTCCAAGTGTAAAATATTGAATTGCTTCATAAAAGTAGAACTCTTAGGCACCTTTCGACAAAAAAAAATTTTTTACCTAATATTTTGGTCATGTTCCCGTTTGGAACATTGGCATGTTAAGTTAAGATTTTTCACTAAGGCTTTTGATCAATTATGCTTCATGCTCGGTTTAGTTTCATTTTTGCATTTATGCAGATACGCTTGATATACATGATAACTATAAGTCACATTCATTTCAATTTCCAATATTAAATATTGCAAAATATATAAAATAGAAGAAATAAAATCAGTAAGCCTTTATAAACAAATTCATTCAAAATTTGATACCGATTACATTAAAATCCCAGAGTCGGAGTCAGTCATATTTTTCTCCTTCTCAGAATTTTTCCCAAAGCCACGGAGTCGGCGTCCGACTAATTTTCACGTACAGGAGTCAGAGTGGACTGTCTAAAATTTTAGAAGTCAGAGTCGGGAGTTGGTCAACAAAAGTTATTTCCAACAAAATTTGTTTGAAGTAAATCCACATTTTAGTTCAGGATCTATATTGACTTTTAGTTTCCCCGTAGGTGCTAATGGCAAGGCATTTGAACTGTTCAAAACTAATCGGAAAATTGTTCAAATCAAAAAGATATTTTCTGTACATGTTCTTCTTTAATAGCTTTCTCCTACAAAAATTTTTGCTGCAAATTCGCCTCTACATATAAGTTCGAGATTTATATTTGTCTTGAACTTCCCATAGGCACTAATGTTAACTATTTTTGAACTGTTCAAAATTGAACAAAAAATTGTTAAAATCAAAAAATGAAATATGGTAATAAGGTGTCCTTGCCGAGGTTTTTCGAACATCAACAAAAAAAATCATTTGAATCAGACTATTCACACAAAAGGTATTGGGGGGAGGGGGAGCAGACAGACCGACCTACAGACCCTATTTTCTAATTTTTTGATTTTTCAAAATACATTTCATTAATTTATTTATTTTTGCCATTTTTTTTCTCGCGATATTTTTGAGATGCATTAAGCCTTCTTTCATGCTTTTTTTCATTATCTGACTTTTACTGGGAAAGTAGGCCAAAAAGTAAAATCATTGATTGGGGGGCCGAATCTCTGGAAAGTCTCATGTGACCAGAGATTGGAGCATAGTGCTAACAGATTGTAGCCTAAGCGGGGTACAACAGAAGAGCTGTAAACATCTTCATTTCAACGTACAAAGCGATTTTTCGACATCACTCCCACCCTAAAACTGGAGACGAAGGGGAGGGGGGCAGAAAGGGGAACAGTGAAAGGTTCAAATGTCGCCAGTCTGCTTTTAAATGCGTCAATAGATGTTGATTTCAATTCTGAGGCTTTCACTAATTGCATAACAGAACTCACGCTACGGCGTGAATTGCCCAGCTTTGTGTACTGGATTACGCCAAATATTCGCTATCGGGAACAACAAAGTTTGTTCATTATAGGATCTACATTTTTGTTCGAAATCATTATCTGTCATTTATCTGTCATGTTTAGTCACCAAAAGGATCCCTATTTATTGTTACTCTAGAATGTCAAAACAATTAAGCATTTTTTACAGGGTTGGCTTTCTGCCGGCAGAAACTAGTTTTTGCCGTGCCAGTGGCAGAAACTGGTTATAACCGGTAAAAACCGGCAGAAACTGGCAAAAACTTAAAAGTGTCTTTAATAACTTTGAACTTTACTTAACTTTTAAAGTAATTACTAAATGATATTCGTTTAAATAAACTGAGAAATCAAACTTCATTTCAATTATGTAAAAAATAAAATCCTATGCTAGTGCTCTTGATTTAGTTCAAAAAGGGAACTTTTCAATTGCAGATGCTCGTAATATTTGCATTAATCTAACAAAGGACAAAAATCAGATGGGTTCTTAGGAAAGAGGAGTGACATACAGAACTAAAAACAGGAAATTACTGATTGTAATTTGCTCGCTTTATATGCTTCATGTAAATTGCTTGTGATTGAAATTATCACATGCTTCAAGAAGAAAGTGAGAATTTTACTTGCCAATATTAACCTAGATTTTGTACATACCTAATTTCACAGCTTTGCAAAACAAATTGGCCCCATTTCTCGAAACTTAATTTTCCAGTTAAATTTTTACCACTTTCCCAGTTACTAGATGGTGGACCAGTTTGAAAAAAATATACAACAGATGAAAGTTTCACGAATATTGCTTGTTCTTTGATGCATTGCCTGCTAGCTCTTCTGTTGCAAGAATAGTCTTAAGTTCCTCATTTGTGCACATTAAATCTAGAAACATATTTGGATTTTTGAAACCACCTTTTCTCATTGGCAACTGCAGGGATCAAACAATAACATTTGTTGCAAAGTAACAATTGATGTATTGTACTTTGGTTAACAAATTAATTATTTTTTTCACGTATTTCTACTGTGTGTCAATAATTTATTTTTTGTCATTTTGTGAGTTTTTGCCAGTTTCTGCCGCAAGTGTGGCAGAAACTGGTTTTTGCCATGCCGGTTTTAACCGGTTTCTACCAGTGGTTTTAACCGCCTTGGCAGAAACTTGCCAACCCTGATTTTTTAAATAATATATGTTTTTTTTAATCTGTCTCCCTGAAAATCGGTAATAAAGCATATTTTTGCTAGTTTTTGTTGAAAACAGTTTTTGCAAAATAGAACTAGTTTTTCTTTCAAAAATTCAGGTCTATTATTGGCAATAAATAGAAAAATATTAAGTCCTCAAAAGCTAAATGTTATTTTTTACAATTTCTTAAAGTTGATGTTCCCATTTGGAAACTTGGCACTTAAAAGGTTAATAAACTAAGTTGTACACGATATATAGACTCAAAATGATTCAGATGCACATGGATGGAAATTTTGGAATGAGAGTGGCGAAAGGATGAGCATCATACAAGCAAGGGTTTGATTTCTAAACCTTATGGGGCCTTCAGCAGAGAAAAAAAAGTCTTCAGACATTTGGCATGTAACATATACTTACTCGTACAGCAAAAAAGTCTTGCACATTACTAGTAGGTAATGTTCTTAATGATGCAGAACGCTGGTTCCCATCAGCTGCAGAGCCACCACCATTGACGTTCCCGTTGGGATCATCTTTTCATTGAATATAGGAAAATTATCAAACATAAATATACTAAAAATTACATAAAATTTAAATTTGCACTATTTTCCATAGATAACAAGGAGAGAAAGGAAAAACATGCTAGGGTGTACATAACATTGCCACATAAGATTTCAGTTTTCAAGAAAAGGGAAATTAGAAAAAAAAATGTCTATTTTAAAAGTGACCATTTCACAAGATTCTATATCCCAAAAGCGGCCAATTCAAATTCCCTCTCTTTAAATTAGACCTATCACAAAATTTTATTTGTAAAAGTAGTTCTTTCAGAACAATCAATTTCTAAAAGCAAAATAATCAGGAGAAAAAGATTAGTGATGGCTAAACATGCTCTAGTAAGCAGTAGGCAATCCATCGATCTCGAGTATGTTTTCAGTCAATCATGACAACATTCTGGACCACCTTTTTTTTTTTGTCAGAATACCATTAATGAACATTATCTTGTGGAAAAATTTTTTTCTCAACTTCTTGATCAAAAGTTATTTAAATATTTTTCAAAACGTTTTATAATTGCTGGAAGTGCCACAATTTTTCATTGTCAAGGGAAAAATTTTTTTTTCTTTGGTTTTTGCAAACTCTTGGCAAAAGTTGCTGCAGATTTACAGATAAAATTTGGTATGAATGTTTTTCAAAATTTTGAGAAAACATATTTTTTGAATGGGTTGTTTACAGTGGCACCGCAAAGGGGTGTTCACCTAGGGGGGGGTCATGGTGCAGACTGTGCCATTGAAATTTTTAAGGGGGGTTGTTTTTGAGCATTATTTTTCTCCTTTGGGGTGGGAAATCTTACTTTTTTTGGGTGGAGGGGTCTCCGCAATATTGAGGGCGGTACGCCCTTGCCCTTAGGGGTTGGGCACCTCTGGCACACCAAAGCAAGGACCAGCCCCCCCCCCCTGAAGTTGATGTTAGTGTTTACCAAACTTAGAAAGTAGATATGTAGTTAAATTAGGTTGTCTATTGTTGTTCTATATGATATGACAGGATGTTTTTCGCAAAACATATGTGTAAAAAAATGCCTAAAAGATAGTCCCCCCCCTTTCCTCCCCCCCCAAAAAAAACATTAAAAAAAATTTTCACAAAAATTTCTTTTTTTTCTCATAAAATGCGGACCTAAAAATAAAATTCTGGATTGACTCCTGAAGTGACATTCTGTTAGCAAAAAGAAGCTTTAATTTTTGTAATTTGGATGTCAGAGCTAGATAAAATGTAAAGCTGTCTGCAAACTCATATGATTTCTAAACATTTTCTGAAAAAAAAAAAAAAACACTGTGTGCCTCCTGAGTCCTACATCACAGTCAACAATACAAATGTATGTAGTTGGTGTGCCACTATGTGACTAGTACAGGGGTGTCCACCTAGGGGGGGGGGGGGGTTCATGCGCAAACTGCACAATTGAAATTTTTAAAGGTATTTGCAATATTTAGGGGAGTTTACCCTTGCGCTTAGGAGTGGTGGACACCCCAGGAGCTGCATGATTGCTAGTGGCAAATTTACCATGTTGCAATTGAGAGGGGCCCCCACAAAGAGGCCCAGGAGGGGATGAAAAAAATGCGAACATGGTAAATTCAATATTTTACACCGCTCCATAATGGGCAAAGGAGATCCCAAAATATTAACTGAGACGGGCCCGAAACCTGTAAGTCTGCTATCATAATTTTTAAAAAGCATGGGGTTTTTTTTTTTAAACGTTTGATAAATAATTTTTTTCTCTTTTCTTGCCTTTTAAAAATTTGATAATAAAGGATTTTACGAAAAACAAATTCAAAAATGTCTTGAACATTTACTGCAAATGGCCAGCATTAGCCTAAATTATCTGGGTCTAGTGGATACAGGGTTCGAAAATATCATGATATTTTCCAAAATATCGAAAATATCCGATATTTTGATATATATCTCATATTTTCAATCAGCACAAACTTAAGTCTTTAAAATAGTAAATGCATCCTCAAATCACTCTTTAATTATTATTACAATATGTAGACTTAAAATTAGGTTTCTTTCATTTTTTTTTAATTTAATACTTCATTTTACATTTTTATCAATTTTAACCGTGTTAATTTAGAATTAGCTTTTTAATAGAATTACTCATTTTTCTCCTATTAACTACTTTTACACAGTTCTATGATTCAGAAATAAAAAATATGCATCTGTCACTCCACAGTCATAAGACATTTTTTTTCTGACCAACATGTAATATTTAATTAGGCACTTTTAATATAATTCAAATTGTAACATTACTGTTAATTTTATGAATATAAAACAAAAAAGAATTACTTTGCTGCATTAATGATGTATTAATATGTCTGAGAAATATAGTACATAACTTTTTGGTTATTTTTAAGAATAAATGAACAACATTAGTATGATTAATATAATTTTCACATTGAAAATACCATAGTTGAAAAAATAAATATTGAAAATATCAAAATATTATGATATTTTCAAAATAAATATTGTGATATATATCATGATCAGGGTTTGAAAATACAATGATATTTTGATATATATAGGTTATTTTGATGTATATCCGATATTTTCAATCAGCAAAAACTGAAGTCTTCAAAATAGTAAAATGCATCCTCAAATCACTCTTTTATTTTCTTATAATTATTATTACAAAATGTAGATTTAAAAATTAAGGTATCTTTCATTATTTATATCTAATATTTCGTTTTACATTTTTATCAATTTTAACGGAGTTAGCTGTTTTACTCATTTTTCTTCTCTTAGCGACATTTAGTTATATGATTCAAAAATAAAAAATATGCATCTGTCGCTGCACAGTCATAAGCCATTTCTTTTTTTCTGACCAACATGTAATATTTAATTAGGCATGCTTAATATGAATCAAAATCACTGATAATTGAACAATAAAATAAAAAAGAATACTTTGCTGCATTAATGATTATTATTGTAATTAATACATCATGATGCATTATTGTAATTAATAGGTACATCATAAAAATATAGTACATAACTTTTTGGTTATTTTTAATAATAAATTAACAATATTACTGAATAACGTAATTTTCGTACTGAAAATACCCTAGTTGAAAAAATAAATATCAAAAATATCAAAATATCATGATATTTTCAAAATAAATATCGGATATATATATATCGTGATATAGATCGACTGATATATATCAGCGAACCCTAAATGATATATATCAACTGTTATATATCAGCGAACCCCTGGGTGGATACATTCTCTTTGTGTCATGAAAGTGTAAAATATTAGACAGAAAACATGAAATTGCAATAATAGTGTTACAAATTCTGTAAATAATTATTTTTGTGATTAATTTGTAGTAATCTGGCTAAATTTCGCATTTATTCCATTATTTTTCATTTAAAATTATCTTAGTAACGTAACCTGTAAATAGTATCTTGTAATGTTCATACAACCCCATAACATTTGACTTTAAGTACATACGGTCTGTCCATTTCTGAATGATAAGATTTGGGAATGGAATAAAAAGAAAATATGAGAAATTGGTAGAACCTTGTAGGATTTTCTGGAAATTTCTGTGCTGGCATAAAACGCCGGGCGTCTTGTGAATGATAGGGAGTTAGTTTGCTTTCTAACTGGGGCGTTTCGTTTCTTCTTGCGCTTCGAAAGTGTGTATTAACCTTTATGCTGTGTTTTTGCATATTTTGATGTAAATACATGTTTTACCATTGAGTTTATGGTGTTAATTGATATTTGCTTAATTGCTATGGTTAATTTAGCAGTTGTTAACGATATTTCTTGTACACAGTTGTAAATAAAGCTCCTGTGTTTTCTCAAGAACTATGTCGTCATTCAAGAATTTCTTGAAGTGGCTGGACTCGTAACATAGGGGTAACAGCAGAATAATTTATGAGAGTAGTAGAAGGGTATGATATAATTTAAGAATATCATGACTGAAAACGTTCAACATTATAAATATAAAATGATATTACAAGTTTAAATTCAGGGGTGCCCCCCTATGAGCAAGGCGCACCCCCCCCCCCCTAAATACTGCAAAGACTCCCCCCAAAGTGAAAAATACCCCTCAATCCCCGCCCCCCCTCAAAAATTTCAATGTTTTAGTCTGCGCCATCGCCCCCCCCCCCCTGCCGCAGGTGGTTATCCCCGTATCCCCGTTAAAACAAATTAGCTGGGAGAGCCAGCAACGTGTATCAGGGTTTGATAGGATATCTTTTTCAATGCATAAGTGGATAACTTGAGAATAAAAAGACCGACAAAGCCTATTTCTTATTTATAACAGAAATATAATCTCAAATAACAGCAGAAGGTGAAGGAAAATTCAAAGGGAATATTTAACGCACGAAGCATCCGAATCTAATAATTTTGTGCGAATACAATGCGCTTTAATTAAAAGTTTTTTAAACACCGCATCACATATGGTTCAATATATGCTCAGGAGATCATCAAGATAAACAATGTAGATATGTTCACTTAAACAAATAACTTTTTTTTTTTCAATTTATATGAAATTCAACTAAAAATTTTGCATAATTACAAAGCAATAAGCTCACCATTAGCCGTAATAGATTCTGGGGGTGAAGTCTCCTGAGACAACGATAAAGTTGCGCCACGAAATTCTGCTTCATTACAGTCTTCAAGTCGATCAAAGTCACTACTTGCAGTACTAGAATTAATGTTTTGAGTATTTTCATTAGTTAGACCAACATCTTTGAAATTTTTAGCATCCGACATTCTATTTTTAACACGAAAACCCGAAAACAAAAGTATTTACAACAATGAATGACAACAGACAGAAAATTTAAAGTTACGGTTAAGATTGAAATTCTGTAAGATTCACCTGTCCGCTGAGCTATTCAACTAGCTGGAGTGTGGATACGGGGGCGTTACTTGAATGGTGTTTCTCTCGGTTAACTGAGAATCCTGTACCCTTACAAATTCCTAACTTCCGTCCAAACTAGTTTTTTCAAACAAAAGCGATTGCTTATTGTTTTCATTTCATAGTAGTTGATGTCCTCGGATTTATTTTTTTCTGCTTTTAATGATAGTTCCTCTGGTGCACAGGCCTCCGCCCACGGGCATGTCCCTACTTATCGGCGGTACTTCCATGTCCTCTGGCCAGGGCCTGGTAATTGAATAAGCCAACTAGACTCTGGGATAGGACCCCCGATATTTAGGGGCCCCCAAATGGCTGAAATTACTGCAGTCTATGGCTAAAATTGTTTCAGCCAACGGCTACAGTCATGAAGTTTGAATACAGGAGCCCCAAAAAAGTATTTGACTTAGGGCCCCTGGATATCTTAATCGGGCCTTGCCTCTGGCTCACGGACCTCTACGAGCATGTCGATTCTCTCCTCCTCAATAATGATCGACCAGTGGTGGCGCTAGGAAATCCCCGACAGGGTGGCAAACTTGCCCGACAGGGGGGCATAGACAAATTTTAGTTTGCAAGATTCCCCCCCCCCCAGAGCCTGATCATCCTGACACTAGACATGGGGCACATTTCTATTTCAGGAAATTCATTTTGTGCCGCCCCTCCCTCCCCCCATTCCAGCTTTTTTTTTATATGTTGAAGCAATAAAATATTTCGATACTTGCGTTCTTACACAACCGTACTAAATTTGGTGGTACCTCATATCACTGTAATATATACATTTAAAAAGTAGAAGAGATTTAGTAGTTTACGATAAATATGTAAATGTGGTTAAACTTTTCCCGTTGCAGTAAACCGTAAATACCAAAATGATCTATCATATAACTTTTAATAGTAAGTACAGACTAAATTTGGAGTGGTTTTCTGATTTGCAAAGAGATCACACTTTTAAGGCGAATTTTTATCAACAAATAGATTTTTTCCTTGTTTTGGCATTTGCAAAACTATCAATGATATCATTGTACTCTAGATTCTGAGTGAAATCATTATTTATTTTTAATTAACATGATAAATTAAGGGGATTTTAGGCCCCCCTGAAATCTAAGAGGAGGGGCCTGTGCCCCACATGCACCAGCGGTAATCAGGCTCTGCCCCCTCTAATTCAAATGACAAAGAATTTAATCATTCTTTGCGTCTAAGAACACGAATTCCCTATAAAAATTAAAAGCAAAAAATAAAAATTTTAAAATAGTTAAAATGAAATATGTAGGGAAAAAAATTAAATTTAAAATGAAAAACATGAAACTAGGCTTTTGTGAGCAGGGTCATCGCGAGATCAATAAACTAAAACTGTCTGAGAATTAGAATTTGACGAAAAATCTGAATATGATGTAAAATCATTATAAATGTGTGTTCAACAGAGTTTTATGCAGAGAAAGAAACTTAACAACAGGAATTTAGTTGTGCGTGTAGAAATGAGGGGGGTCCGAGGGTTCTCCCCCGGGAAATTTTCGAAATTGTAGCTCTGAAAACGCAATTTTAGATGATCTTCGGTAATTTCATGGAGAGAAGGATTTGGGTGCTCACCCCCAAAGAATTTTAAGAAATTGAAGTCCAATAAATGAAATTTTCGTCGATCTGTAATGGTATTTTATAGGGAGTGAGAGTCGAGGTGCACCCCGAAAAAGTTTTAAAATTGATGCATCGAAAACGCAATTGTAGGTCATGTTTGGTAACGTTAGGGTGATGGGGTTAGTGACCGATTAAGATACTGACGGTTCCCCCCCCCCCTCCTTCCGTAATCAAACCTTATAAAAATACAAATTTTACGGAGGGAAACTCCAGGGCTCAAGGTTATAGCGGTGCTCATCCACTAGCTCAAAATATTTATTGGGGAGCAGAGAAACTCACATCTTAAGTAAACAAAAGAAGAGTAACTAATATTAAGTTAAAAAATTCAGAAGAAACTTGAGTCCGATACCTAGCTTTATATTTAGATGAACCTCGCGAATCAGAACAGGTATAAAATTAAATTTATTTATATTTTCTTTCATTATATTATTTTTCCGGGATAACTTGGGAAAGCATGGAAAAGGGAAAACGATTACAACTACTAAGTTTTGCTAGCGCAAAAGCAGAATCAAGAGAAAAAATTGAAAATCTTTTGAAGAGCCTAGTTTGCTAAAACTCATTACAAGTATTTTATTTGATAACAAATAGAAATTGGAAACGGGTAAAACATCATCGTACAAATCACAGCTATTTGGAGGAAAATGTGTGGGCCGCCGAAGCGTGTTTGAAATAGAAAATAAAAGTTAAAATGTAGTGAGCGAGAATTATTGAAATGAATAGTCACACCAGCAGTTCTAAGCAGGACTGCGGAGTCGGAAGAAAAATGACCGACTCCGCAGGGAATTTTAGAGCCTTCGACTCTGATTCCACCCAAACTGGCAGAGTTGCAGATTTTAAGGGAAAATGATCGACTCCGACTGTTGAATTTTTAAACCTTCGACTCCTGACTCCGACTTCTTTGCCTCAAAATCAGTCCGACTTCAACTGCTCACCGTTGGTTCTAAGTTTTTGAATGTACTAAACGAAAGTAATGTGTGTGTGTGTGTGTGTGTTTTGTGTAATCAAAAAAAAAAAAAAAACGAAACTTGATAATATGATCTGCACTATGCTAAACTCGGTACAAACGAAGGTGAAAAATCGCGAATCTCGTTTTTCAAATTCAATGGTTTGCCGTAGTATTCAGAAAGGGCTATTACTACTGTACACTCCCCATTATCCGCGGAATTATTGGCCCAGATACCGCGGATAACGAAAGTCGCGGATAATGCGAAAAAGGTTTAAAACCAGAGGTAAAGAAGACAGAAATTATCTTTTGCTTGAGAATGATTGTATTGTAAATAAAACGTGAAACGTTTAAGGGGGTCCGGGACACATTTTGAATTTTTTTTTATTATGTACTTTAGAGTTTTGAAATTTTTTGAACTGATTCATCATTTATTTAATAAGCAAAATCATAACATAAATATGAAAAAAAATTATTTTTTTATTTAAATTTAATTAGTTTTTTTCAAAAAAATTGGGTTGCTTTAAATTGCTATAACTCAAAATATTGTTGGTCAATTTTCAATTTTTTTTCAAAAAAGTATGCACAAATATCTAAGCTTTAATTTTTATTCGGCGATTTTAAAAATATTGATTCAATAAAAAATAAAAAATATTTGAAGAAAAATTTCGAAAAATTCGAAGATACTTTTTTTTAAAAAAATCATAATTTTTGAAGTAAACGTTTTTTTCAAATTCGCCGAATAAAAATTAAAGTAAATTGCTTGAAAAAGATATGCTCCAAGTTTCATTACTTTATCTCTATCGGTTCCTGACTTATAAGAGTTTGAATGCAAGAAATCGGGAAAAATTGCATCATGGAGAAAAACGCGTTTAAAGTTTTAAAGTTATGTACACATTCGTTAGATGCATGCAACAAAAATAACTATAACTTTCGTTCTATTTAAGGTAGAAACAAGATTCAAACGTCCTCTTAAGCAGAAAAAAGCGGAGCAATTTTTCAAATTATAAAAAAAAATTGCAAAATTTGAGGATTTTTGTGTCCCGGACCCCCTTAAAAGAGATGCGGCATTAAAAAATATTTGTATTTCAAGCTCTACAGAACTAGAATAAATTAAAATTTAAATCATGAGTAGAAACTTTCCGTCAACCTAAAACATTCAACAGCCCAGAAGTGAAAACAGTGACCACAACAAAAAAGACCACCCCCATCAGAGAATTCCCAGAAGACCTGCAGGCGTTTTCCTAACCTTTCTCAATCGGAACAGATGATAAGGATAATGTCATACGCTCCTTCGGGGATAAACTAGGGGTCTTCAGTAAACACATGTGTTTTACCGAAATCAGCTGAACGCTTTCCCTTGAGGCACGTGTCAAAGAGAAGTTGATGAAAATGCATAACGACTTTCACGTTTTTTGAGAAGGAGCACTTGTCATGGGAAAGGGAAAAAAAAATCTGGGACGAATTGATTTCAGATCCGTGTTTTTGAAGAACAAAAATTTTCTCCACAAGGATTAAGTTAACTATTTTTTTTTCTTTTTCTGAGACTTTCGCGGATAATCCGCTCGTGGATAATCGAGAGTTTACTGTACTTCAAACAATAAGATTTACACTTATTTACTGTTATTTATAAAAATCAAAACATTGAAAATAACTAAAGCGTCTGGTGGACAAAAATATTGTTTCGGCTCTCCTGAAAAGAGCCAATTTTCACATTCGGTAGTTCAGCATAGCGCCGACGATATTACGCCATAAACAAACCTATTAAGTATCAAAGTAATTAACATTAATTGCACAAGTTTCTCTTGTGTAAGGTTTTTCTTTTTTTTAAATTAACTATATACCTAACTTTTTTATTTTTCAAATTTTTTGAAGCATTCATAATTCGAAAATGCATAACCCATTAGTTTCAAACTTTTTATTGAACATGCCAGTTGAAATCTGTCATACTTTCAAATTTCAAGTTTTAATTCACTTTCCAGACTAAGGGGGGGGGGATGCAAATTCAAAGTCTTACCTCAAAACTTATCTACATGGACCATTTTTGCAGATCTACGGAGTCGGAGGGAAAATAGCCGACTCAAACTCAGGGCTGGATTTAACGGGGCCCTAAGCTATTTTAGGTATGGGACCCCTTTTGTAGTTTTAACAACGTTTCTCTCGGTGGTGTAAGAGAGAGAGAGGCTTTTTTTTTTAAATTTTTTTTTCTCCTTTACTATGTCTGTCTCTTTCATCTGATACATACAGCAATACTTTAATTTTTGTTGATCGTGTTTTAATGTGTTTTTTCTGATGTCCTGTGTTAGATTGACCTTAAGAGGGGAAATGTTATCAAGAAAGTGACACATGACTCCCCTTTAAGTGGAGTACAAAATATTCCCAATTGTAGGGGGCCCGGGGATTTCTTCCCGGGAGGAAATTTTGAAAAATAGATATAAAATTCTGCATTTTGAAGCCTTATAAGATGTAGTTGGAACTACAAAAATATCAGGACAGAAATAGGCAAACAAAACTTTTTTTAAGTTATAAACTCTTTCAAAAATTAAGATAATACACAGTAAAAATTGTTTTTGATTCGAAAAACCAATGACAGCAGTCGACAGAGAGATACAGCGCGGGAAACGAAAAGACAACTCATTGCTTCTTGCTCACATTGGCTTTCGATACAATTAGTTTTTAATCACCCCTTCAACTCACCGACAAACAATTCAACTCCGACTCCTTTACCTTAAAATCAGTTCGATTCCAACTCTCACTCCGACCCCGCGATCACTGGCAGTGTTACAGGCATTGAGGGAAAATGACTCCGACTCTTGGAATTTTTAACCTACAAATGCCGACTCAGACTCTTTGTCTCCAAAATCTGTCCGACTCTGACTGCGCAGCACTGCTTTTTTACACTATTTTAGTACTTGGAAAAAAAAGCGTAATAAAAAAAATAGAATATAGCTTGAAAAAAAAAAAAAAAACTTAAACAAGATTGAGTCTGGTATCAGTCTGTAAGATGGTTTGATCGATCTCGAAGGAGCAATGTTGACTTTTGAATTGGACTTGGTCCGATCAAATGATTACAGCGGTCTGGGCTAAGCGCATCTTTTACTTTAAAGTTAGAAACATGAGTTTCGACTACATGATAACATCTGAAGAAAATAAATTTGGAAGCAAAATGTATGTTTTCAATTGCTTTTAACACATGATTTATTTATTTCTTTAATTTTCCCTTTTCCAAAAGGTTCGCCCCTCCCCCTCCCCCAGACATTTTTCTCAAAAAGAACACAAACCCGATGTTACCAACCCGACGCCCGATGCCACCAACCCGACGTTTAATAATCCAATGATTGTTTGGTGTGTTGATTCGCCAAGCCCAATGTTTAGTAAATCATTCTCATTTCTTCTTCATTCCCAACAAAACTATTATGCAGTCTACAAACAAGATCAATATAAGTTTTTGAGAAAAATGTATTTAAAATGTTAAACATCTATTTGCTTTTATTATATTAGTCCAAAGAATTTTTTTCCTGCATTTAGCATTTGCCGACAAGACATCATTACACTAAAAAATTAAAACATTAACTTTAGTACATACTTTAGTACACTTCCTTGTATGAGGTAAAAGGATAGTTTACTCATCGATATGTTTTGTTGCAGAATAATCCAACAATAATCAGAAAAGCTGTAAATAACTATAGTAATAACTTACTTGTAACTTCTGAGTGAAAATAAAGTACTTTAAAACGTACCAATGAGTGCGTCTGGGTCTGCACACTTGACATGCTGATGAAGAGCTGTTTAGCGAATGTAATAGAAAAGCAAAAATCTCCGAAGCATGTTTTTTCTCCCATGACCCCCCCCCCCCTCTCCTCTCGTCATTGTCATTCGGTACGTATTTATCTCGTAACCCGATGACGACGCCTTAGGTCTGACTGGTAATCACCACTACATTCTGCAGGGACGGGGAGGGTAGTCTAAGTGGTAGTCTTTTAGTCTAAGTGGACACCCTGAGGTCAAAACCAGCTCATCGACACCCTGCATCGACAAACAGAAATGTCAAGGATCAAAACACACCATTTCCCCCGAGGCAATAGCTGTATTTTGTCACCATCTGGACGACGTTATACGGACTCGGGCTAACCTTGCCTCAAAGGGGATTTATTTTTTGTTTCCTTTATATATATATATATATATATATATATATATATATATATATATATATATAAGATACTTCTACTTTTTTTCTACTAATTTTTTTTTCGAGTTCATATATGAGAAAATTTTTATCATTTACGATAAACGCCAAAGCAAACAGATTCCCCGACGAAATACTAAATTTTCCCCGACGGGGGGGCAAGACGTTTCCGACAGGGGGGCAATTGCCCCCCCTGCCCCTCCCTTGGAGCCACGTCTGTGATCGACCCATGAGCATCGGAATCAATTTATAAACGACCTTCTCGACTTTCCACAATCGTTTCGAGCACGAACACCGTATCCAGTGGCTTTCATTTGAATTTCGACGTCTTCAATTCAAATTACACAGTCCAGTGTCCAGTCACATTAATGTGACCACCACGTACTTTCCACGTCAGAGTTAAATAACCAATCACAGAAGGCAGGTAGCAGCACAGTGTGCGGTTGAGCGTATATAAAGGGTGTGTGAGGGCTTCGGAAAACATTTAAATCGTTGGCGTAATGCAGAAACGAAGCGATTTATCCGACGTCCAAACGGGCATGATCATTGGCTTTCGGGCCAAGGGTGGAAGTATTTCCGAAACGGCTGAGTTTGTGAACTGTTCGCGTGCCGCCGTGGTAAAAGTGTACCGTGCATGGCAAATTGGGACTGTCTAAAATCAGCGACGTGGCAAATGTGGTGCACCACGGGCCATAGATGACAGAGGCGAACGACGGTTGCGGAGATGCGTTCGGGCAGATAGACGGTTTACCGTTGAGCAACTGACCACCAAAATGAACCAAAGGGCTACCAAAAGTGTCTCCCAAACTACTATTCAGCGAACATTGCTGCGTCTGGGCCTCCGAAGTAGACGCCTGGTTCGTGCACCTATGCTGACTGCTGTTCATTGACGACGAAGGCTAGAATTTCCACGCCAGTACAGCAGCTGGACGTCCACTGAGTGGGGACAGGTAGCGTTTTCAGATGAATCGCGTTTTATGCTCCATCGGACAGATGGTCGTTGGCGTATAAGGCGTGAAACCTCTGAAAGGAACCACCCTGCAACCATTGCCGGAACGGTCCAAGCTGGAGGCGGGAGTATTATGGTCTGGGGAATGTTTTCCTGGCATTCTCTGGGTTCACTGATTATTGTGGAAGGCACGATGGATCAATACAAGTACGCATCTGTCCTTGCGGACCATGTCCACCCCTACATGCGTTTTCCTCAGGATGATGGCATCTTCCAGCAGGACAATGCGAGGTGCCATACAGCTGCCAGTGTACTGGTTCGAAGAGCACCAGGATGAGTTTACCGACCTCCCCTGGCCAGCAAACTCACCCGACTTAAACTCAATCGAGCATCTGTGGGACCATCTCAATAGAGTTGTTCGCGCCATGGATCCTCAACCGCGTAATCTAGCACAGCTGGCCACGGCATTAGAGTCGGCATGGCTCAACATCCGAGAGAACACCTTCAGGGACCTAAGTGACTCTCTTCCTGCACGTCTCGCAGCAGTCCGCTCTGCGAAACGTGGTTATTCTGGCTTTAGACATATGGTCACATTAATGTGACTGGACTGTGTATGTTCACGATAAAAGTCATTAGTAGGAACAGAAAAGCCAACGAGTAGTCCTAACGCAGTACGTGATTGTGAAAAAAAGAGAATTTGAGAATTCAAGATCTCAAAATTCAAATCCCCCCCCTCCCAATTCCAAATGTGTAGCAAACTTTCAAGCTATTTTTACCTTAGCAATGGCAAGTTTATCATTGTGCAAAAGCTAAAAACTCCCACTTGAATTGGAGAAAACAATAAAAAGAACTCGATAATTATTTTTTTGGCAGCTGAAAAAGGGTCTTATATGGTCTCGTTACAAGCTTACCTTTTACTACTTTTATGTTTTCTTTTAAATATTTAACTTTTTTTCATAACAAGCATTTCCTAGAAAGGGAAAACTATTTGTTTATCGTCTCAAGAGAAATTATCGAATGAAGTGCAGAGCAAGAAGCAGATCACGGATCTTGGTGATAAATTTATTAAAAACTTACAGAAAAACAGACGAAACACTGGGAGCTCCCTTGCGGTCCTCCATCTCATCCTGCTCACTTTATTAGATGATGTTCTTTTCTTACAATTATTTTTTTTTCCTTTTGAACAAAAAAAAGTCCGATATGAGAGAAAAGCAAAACAGTAAAAATAATCGTGATCTTTTTTTTCTTTTAAATTCTTATTTGGGAGAGGCAGTTGGAAGGAACTAAAAAGTTCGTTGATTGAGAAGCTGTGCATCTATACCTGTAGTGCTTTTAATAGTGAAGGGGTGGTCGTTCCTTTACGAATGATAGTGCACCAACTTCAAATACTACAGACTCCCCCCCCCTCCCCATTCAAAAAAAAAAGAAAAAATTAATTTCGCAATCTGCACCATAACCGCCCTTGTGGGCACATTTTAAGCTTTCCTCCAAGAAATTTGGTGGATTTTGGCTAGATTTAGGGAGTTTTTATTTAGAGTGTTTTGTTGAAGAAGGAAAATTGGGTTTCCTTATGAAAAAGTTTTCTTCAACGAATGAATTTCGAACATCTTTGCTAAGAGTTTTTTCTCCTTGACACTGCAACAAAATTAAATAGAATCGTTTTAGCACAAAAACTTTATATCATTTTGTTCAATTGCAGTGGTGAGGAACTGACACTCCAAATATGCCCTATTGTTTGTTAGGTTACTATAATTTATTGCACAACCTATAAGAAGCTCTTGCTATCATAATTTAGAATTATTAATTAAGTGAATATATTTTTTTTTAACTCGACATTTAATATGAATAAACAAGGTTCTACTGTAAATCATTTCCAACTGAGCAGTTTGATTTTAGAATATAGGCATGATATGTTTTTACCTGGTGGACCTCTTGGAGAGCCCATTGTACTCACACAATGGGTGTACTTGACACCCTCAAACAGGACAATCGAGACAACACACCAAGGAGGCTTTTAAAGAGAAGAAAACTCTGATATCTTCATTTATTTATTCATACAAATACCCAAAGCCAACAGAGCATCATCAATGTGATTACTGTTTATAACTTGTCTAGAGTCAAATAGAGAGCAAACAAGAAAGTCTTTAATACCAATCTCAAAGAGATGGGCATTCAAACAAGCATGGGTGCCACTCTAAAAATTGGCCAGGACTGAAAAGCGCGTGGTTCCATTTCGCGACACCAAGACACCAAAATGTTAGCGCTTAGTTTGTTTGATGTTTTAGACATATATAAAGCTAATTTTTGATGCTGTAACTATATAGTAAAACCAAATTGTAAGATTAAGTAAAAATTAAAACCTAAATAAAAAAATAACATATCATTGTCCAAGATTCTTAGGAGGTAAAAGCAGAAAAAGAACTTAATAATAAAATACAATAAAAAAACTTACTATTTGCTACTGCAGAAAAAAAGCTTCAGAGTTCATGTTACATAAATAGTTCATATTTCATACAAAAAAATAGTAATTAAAAAAAATTCAGGTATGAGATTCTAGGCTATAAGATGCATTGTGATAAAAACTTTAATAAAATTTTCCAGATTAAGATAAGAATGGTTGAAATCAACAGATTAAGTGACTTATTTAATTATTTTTTGGGGAAAAAAAACAGCTTATTTTTTTTTTGAAATTTAGCAGATGGGCCAGTTTTTTGTCCTCAGAAAAATAAGACCTTTTTTGAGAGTGAGAGATTCAAAAGTAAAGATTTGTTTCATGTATAAAAATCATTTTGAACATGGAAAAAAAAATCCGATGGCCGAAATTTTTGAAAAGAAGGAATTCCGTCCCTTGGACGAAAGTGTGGCAACCATGCAAACAAGTCCTTAGGATCTGTCATTAGACTAAATTTAGTCAAGGAAACATATTTTGATGTCTAATACAGGCAATTCCAAAATCAACGCATTAAAATATGGTTTTTAAGAAGGAACTTTTTATAATGAAAAAATCTCTGGGATTCTCCACTGTCTCCTGCTTATAAGGGGACCCATGCTAAATATGGACCCTTGAACTTGATCAAGCTTGCTATTGAAAGCAACATAAACGACGATAAGTAAATCTTCTAAAAACAATTCCTGATTATAGCACTCAGAGGATTTTCAATACTGTGTTGTGTTGGCTTCCGGGGCAATCCCCAATCCGGGCAATCCGGGGGAATCCCAATCCGGGGCAATCCCAATTTCCCAATCGCCGAGGAAAGCCAAGATAGGAGAGGGTACCTCGTGCTCTACCATATCTTAGGACAACCCACTGTATGCACACGAGTACATTTAATACAAAGTGACAATCAAGAATTCAAAAATTGCAATTATGTAATTTCAATTCGCCAATCGTCAGACAAAATTTGCCAAATAAGGAACTTTTTTTAGGGGGAGGGGATCACCATGATTTTCCATTGGTGTACAACTGATCAGAAGTCTGCTTTTGCTGAGCAACTGTCTCTTTTCTAAGCCTTTTCATGCATCACTCACACTATTAGATATACTTAATCACACAGTCAAACCAAAATGAGACACAAAACTATGAATTGGAATAAGTACTCATCATTTATCTATAATTTTTACAATTAAACACATTTTTAATATCGTCACAGAATATAAAAATATCAGAAAATCTACAAAAATTAGTACATTTTCATCCACATACATCTGGGCTCAATAATTGGAAGATAGCATTTTTGATAGTGCTGCTACACTTGATAAAAGGTAGCGACATTTTAAGCATAAGGTTTAATTTGATTTTGCTAAAATAATTTCAATAATAGTATACTTTTTAAGGCAGTTTGATTTCAAAGGAATAAAAGGTGTTTATTCCTGTAAATAAATAAATAAATTGCATTTTTTATGGCTTTTAAATCTAAATGCTAAAAATGGAAAAAGTATTTTTTACTTTTATAAAAGGGATAAAATTAAGAATTCAAATAGACCTAAGCCATCAAGTTCGATATTTACATTAGGAAACTTTCAACTATTTCATACATTTTACAAACCAGAGAGACAATATTTTCAAGTGCGAGTGAAAATATTTTATACTTTTATTGAAAATCTAACTTTAACTTTCATTAAAATAAAGATTAGTTATTTTGTAAGTCTCAAGTTTTAAATGCATTGACAGTCTTACCATCAGCACAAAATCTTTTGGGGAGAAGAATCTTTATGGTTTTTAAGTTTTTTTTTTCTTTTTGCGCGCATTAAGAGAATACAGTCGAAATCCTTGAGCTAATCTTAATTATTCAGAACAGTTTCAAAAAAATAATCCTAAAACAACTTGACTGAGACAGAGATTTGTTTCTCAACACTGAATAATGCCTTTGGTCGCTTGTGTTTGAAATTATAAATTAACAAGGATCTACTACAATGTGTTAATTAATGTAATGGTTAGAACACAACTTGAGAGGATGAGATATGCATTAAAAAGGAATAAAATGAATATAGAATATTTTTGGGGCAGATTTAGATGATTTTGTTCAATTTTTCATCACAAAAATGGCATTTAGTAGAGGAATATTTTAACTTGTATATAGGACAAAACTTACAAAATAAGAAAAATAAGTCATGGTTATCAAAGTTCTTATATATTTTATTCAAAATAATACATACAAAAGCTGCCACGTTCTCCCTTTCCCAATTAACTTTATGAATAGGTTCAAGTATCCTTTAATCAATTGCTGTAGCTAGGGGCTAGGGCGCGAAAAAAATGAGCATCACATTATAATTCACATTAAATTTTGCCATTAAAGGAAGTTGTCTGAATTGATAACATCTTGAATCAAACTGAACTAACTAGAATATGATGCAAAATATTATTATTTTTACAAGTGCGGAAATTGTTTAGTTGTTTCTTTTATTTTTATGTTCAGTCAAAAGTGGGAAGCAGAAAACAATCTTGCAATGATTAACATTTTAAAAAGGGAAACATATTTTTTAAACTTATTTATTTACAAAATCTTACTATGAGAGATTTTTTTTTGTGGTGGTTAATATGAATCTTCTGAGGATACCACAAGAAAAAAATCATGAGTTTTAAATTAATCGGAAAAGCGAGTTCGATTCTTTAAAATTATCAGAACATTTTTCTTTTTTTTTTGGAATACAGTAGAATACCTTTATAACGCCGACCTATAATGCAATTCTCTATAAACTACACAATTTTTCAGACGTAAGCAATAAGTTTTGCAGTTGAAAAAAAAACCTTTTTTCACCTTGCAATCATAAAAATTCCAAGGCAAATTAAATTTTGAAATGCTTTTTCATCTCTATCTTAATTCGAAGCTTTTAAGGAAAAATTGGTATTCACAAGGGGAAAAAATGCCAGATTGCTCTAGAAAATGCAGTTGTTGTGCAAACCATAAAGCTAGTAGAAGTGCAGGGTAATTCACTTTCTTTTGATTGTGAAAGCTTTTTTTCTATTGCATAATTAGTGCTTTAGTACTTATTACAGTTAGAACATATTCTGAAAAGCAAATATATAGACATATTCTGAATATCAGTTTTAAAATTTAGAAAATGATCTATATAATGCAAGAACCTGTATTATAACGCAAAAGCTCAGGCCCCAAGGTGTGCGCTATAATGGTCTTCTACTGTACAAGCTTAAATCATGTATTCTGACAAATATTAAAATAATCAACCAAACAATAGATTTCCATTTCCAAAGAAAGCTGCTATCAGTTTACACCAATATAAGGAAACACACCTTTATCAGCCATTATACATGCTATGACATAAAATAAACCAAAATATAAATTAAGCTTTGCTGTTTCCTTTGGTACTTTCTGCAGAGTTCGATCCCTGAACATTTTTTCCAATTTAAATGCAGCAGGCAATGTAATGAGGGGCAAGAAGAACCACAAACTGAAATGTAGCCCAAGAATGGTAAATAATATGTATGGAGAAAATAAAAGAAGAGCATACAAAATATGAGAGCCAGCATACCCAAACAATATGGCAAGTGTTACAACACCAGCTTTATGATCACTTTCCATATCACGTGTGTTATTGCCATGCAATATAGCTTCTGTGTTAAGTGCAAGAGGCATGGCGTAAAACAAGGTATAAAAATCCATGTAACCAGTTTGGGCCATAAATGAGAAGAGGACACTGAGTGGACCAAATGTGACAATGATCAATACATCACCCATCGCTATGTACTTCAATCCTATGCCACCAGTATACAAGAACGAACTTGATAATCCTCCAAAATACACAAGAGCAAGGTGTTCCATTTTAGCATTGGACAGCCATACAGTACCAATGAACCCTGTGCAACCCAGGGTGTATAACATAACTCCCAAATGCACTATTTCATCTGGCGTCAGAATCTTGTCCACCAATGTTCGATCGTCACTCCTTCGGCTATCTATGCCTTTCATGTAATCGAAGTAAGTATTCACAACATTTCCAGCAGCGTGTACCGAAACAGCAGTCAGGCAAGTTATCAAGAAAATGGGAATGTCAAACTGTTCTGTTGTTTTGTACGCTAACGCAGCTCCAATAGCAACAGGAGTCAATGATGCACTGAAAGACCAAGGTCGCAGAGCATGGACATAAGTTGAAAATGTAGACAGTTTTGATGAATGGGCATCAGTAAGAGTTCTCTCATGGTTCATGTGATTTGGCAAATCTCTATGTTCTTGCAGTTCTTCCGAGTTTTGCTGGTATTGCACTGAAGGCATTGTGATGAATTATCTGTAAAAAATGAAATACATTTAAAAAAATTAGCAAGGAAAAATCCTAAACATTAGAGACATCAACAGGAATCTGTCTAAGTCTAGGGCAAGTGCTAATCTAAAAAAGGGGAGGGGGGAGGAGCTCATGAAGATTCCCTTAAGCAACCAAATATAGCCTAGTTGCATTTTAGGTACTTATACAGGAGCCCCTCATTATATTGTGCTTTTTGGGGGACATAGAAAAAACGCAATGTAACCGAGGTCATTAAAAATAGTTCTGTATGCATACAGAAAAATTAATTTATTTATACATTAGAACAATTTTTTTGGTTAAAAGTAACAAAGAAATTAAACTAATTACTGTTATTGTCATAACATGCAGATCTTTAAACACAAATAAATAAACCTATTGTTTGTTGGTAAAATAAGAATCCAAAGTCATTTGCCAGGATTTATCCTTCAACACCTGCTTACAGGGTTCATACTCTATTTGGATGAAAAAATTTCATGACTTTTCCAAGACTTCTTCATGACTTCAATGAAAATTTTCATGACCTCGTTACATGAAGAGAATAGCACTATTTAATCTCAAACTTGGTAATATTTGGAAATGAGCATTAGCAAAACGTCTATATGAATGCCACAGCCTCATTGAAGCACTTACTCGTATTGGAAAAAATATAAGTGCACACTTAAAAAACTAAATTATTCTTATTTGTCTTCATCATATAAATTTAAGTAAAGTAAAAATGCAGTGAAGCGAATATGATGATACTTAAATGTCTGATATTTTTTTAAAAACAGGCAGAATGATATTGAACGGGTTGAATGAGTCATCACTAAGTTTCAATAAATTTGCTTCAAAAGTTGCCTTTTAGTGTCAACAGTGCCTTTAATCATCCACGTAACTTGACAGTATTTTGGTTCTTTGAAGTAAAGCCACATAGTTTAGTTCTTTTTATGTTTTTCTAAACCAGATCTTTTTTGAAAAAACCATTCAGTAATGAATCAATCTTCTGATTCAAAAATATATTTGTTTTGTTTACAAATTTGCATATTTTCAAATGAATATAAATTAATATGTTCAAAAATTCCAGAACACGTTTTAATTCCCGACGTTGAACGTAGCAGTGGATCGCATGGATTAGTTTTGCGTGCCGTATGTTGGGCACTACTGTTTTAGAGCATTAGAATTCCTCTTTTTCTGTATTCTATCGCCTGACTTAAGGTCTTTATTTTCTAAAACATTCAACAAATTAAGATAAACTCTGATAAATTTAATAATAAAGTCCTTACGAGTGATGGAATCGAACTCGCATGCAATTGAATTGCTTTTTTTTTTTTTGAGTGGGTGTGGCAAAACTAAGAACGTGAAATTTTGCTACTACAGAACGTGAAACATAAGAAGTGTTGAAAATAACAGAAAATTCAAAATAAGTGATGTCCAGGCAGTAAAATCACATCGCAAAAAATGGCAAGCAGCTGCTACAGAAGTGGATGCAATGAGATTTCAAAATTCAGATCTGATTTTTGGATTGTTCAATTTTCCACTTTTAATAGCTTTTATGTGCTATACTGTTAAACCATTCAAGATTTTTAATGCTCCTTTAGCTACTGTTCCTTTCTCTTTGTCCAGGAAATTTTTCCATGACTTGAAATAAATTTCCATGACTTTCAATGAAAATTTCAATTTTCCATGACTTTTCCAGGTCTGAAATTCTGTTATTTTTTTCCCATGACTTTCCAGGATTTCCATGACCCGTACGAACCCTGTGCTTACTACTTGCAATCAATGGCGGAACCTAGCAACTTTGCAGGTTCTACTAAAGAGATCCACAGAATCATCTGTCTGTATCGATTTCTTTTCTTCATTTGCGCTTGCTGACCAACATTTTGAAATAGTTGATGGCTTTATTGCAGACCAAGCTTCTTGTGATACATACATTGCGTCAAGTTCATTTTTATCAACAAAGCGGGAAAAGGCTCGATAACGCCTAACAATTTTCGCAGCAGCTTATGTAGGTAATTCCTCTTAAAAGTCACAAATATGCCTTGATCAAGGTATTGAATTAAGCTTGTTGTCGTATTCTTTGGAAGAAACATAGCCATTATTTTTCTACCTGATGACATGAGCTCTTCTTCATCTGGGTAAGCATGGACCTGATCTATTAAAAAGATGACTTTTTTTCCTATCCTCATGTTATGCAAATGAAGACGAACAGAGGTAACAAAGTGGTCAAAAAACTATATTTCAAATAGAAATTGCATCATCCACACATTTTTCAAACTGTCATATATAACAGGCAAATTCTTGTGATTTACATGCTTTAAAAGTCTGGGATTTTGACTTTTATCAATAACAAGTAGTTTCAGATTATCCTCACCAGTTATGTTTGTACAGAAGAGTCTCGTAAATCATTCTTTTCGCATCTTAAAGCCAATGCACTTCGTTTTCGAAGCCCTTAAGTCTTGAGTTTTATCAGGAAGCATTAGGTAACTACATCAACTCAACTACGAAGCCTAGACAGGGTGTGGACAGGAACGGGAAAAAAAAGTTCCCTGATTAAATTCACTAAATTTCCCTGATTTACGTTACCAATGATAATGGTTTCCTTTCTTTGCCTTACCTGAAAAGCATTGCATATTAAATAAAATGCAGTGTTTAAAACAGTTTAAGCTGTTGATTAAAAATATATTTTGAAAAAAAACTCCTTTTTTTTGGTAAAAATATTAAACTATCAACAGAGAAATAGTGTAAGAAATCTAAAGCAAATACTTCCAGGATTAACATAAGTTAACACAAAAATTCTAAGAAATTATTAAAACCACTCTTAAAGACATATTTAACCATGATAAAACTGAAACATTTTAATGGAAATAATCTTGAACTAACTTTTTTCAAACTGTAATTGTTGCTGGAAGAATAACAAGTGATATAAAGTATAGAATAATACTTACGTAAATAATACTGCTGTGTGCAGGTAAACGGCAGTATCTGCAGAAATTAGTTTCTGAGATATGAGGAAATGTGTGCAGTGGATTCAGTACTAACAATAGGAAAATGTTGGAATGAGACGCTTTCGCGCCTCTTTTTTAGCGGAAACCAAATGCTAGTATGTTCCATAAAGATAATGTAGAATAGATGACAAAAATGCAAAAAAATAAAAATGCAGTTACTGCTCTTTATCTGCACATGGCAAAACAGACATATTTATGTAAAACAAATTGAAATCTTTCAACAACCAGTCATATTGAGCAATACTCTAATCAAGGCCCTATGTTTCTCACTACCTCAATTGTTAATTTCAATAATTTAAAAAATAAAGATTTTTTCTTGAAATTGTAATAACAGTATGCTAATTCAATACAATGAGTAAAGGCAAGGGAGCAAAGTCATTAATGACTGCTCCCTCTTTGCCTGTAGGGTTGTTTATTTTACGTAGCATGGAATGTGTGGAAGGAAAATTCAAGCTGGGTAAAATAGACAACTTTACAGACACAGAAGCAATCTTAGGAAGCTCATCCTAAGATTGACTTCTTTGACCTCGAGGAAAAAAGATGCACAAATATGCGGCACTGCATAATCGCACCTCAATAATTTTACTTTTTAAAACAAATAATTGGAGGAAAATTCGTAGGGAATCAAAGAAAGTGCTTAATTTTACAAGGAAAAAAATTTTTTTTTTCTTCATTTGATCAATTTTCCCTAAATTTTTGTTTTTCTTTCAAAATTCCCTGATAATTCCTTGATTTTCCCCTGAGTGATAAAAGTCCCCGACTTTTCCTTGATCTCCCTGATCTGTCGCCACCCTGCTAAATCGATAATTTTTTGATTCAACTTATTGGAAAAGCATGCTGCTGCTGTATCATCAGCCAATAGTTTTTTACCACAAATATGCAATTGGCCTTTTTTGTTGTCTTTTTTGCCACCTACAAAGCCCCAGCTACCACTTGTTTCAAAGTACATTTCTGCCAAAAGTTGGGCTTTTTCTTTTATAATATGGCCAGATAACGGAGTTATGATTGCACATTGTTCGAGAAACCTCAGAAGTAAAGCTCAGTAAGTTTCATCCTTGGACAATAGCAGATCCAACCCCAAGTTCTTTTGTTACCGAAACTTGCTTTGCTTCTTTTTAAATTTTATTACTAGTTTCTCATTTTAGTTTGACTGCAAAACGTTACCTGCTTTTTTTAAATAAATCTGAATCATGCAATTCTTGTACTAGTGGGAAATGGTAAGGGTGATACTTGTTTTCTTGCAATGTGTCCATAACTTTACTTTGTGAAAGTGCACCTTCTCTCTAGCAATTGTGCATGAACTCACACTTGGGTTTTCCATCACTTGTTCCAGCACATACAGGGGTCTGGCCAGAGCAAATTTGGGTCCGTTAACGGATCCTTCACAAAAATCCGATCAACCAAAACGGACCCTTCACAAAATTCTGGTAAACAAAAATGGATCTTTCACAAATTGTTTATTGAAAGAGCAAATCTCAAATTAAAATAATACAGCATATTTAAAGTTAAATTAGGGGAATCAACTTATACAAAATCAGCTAATTTTGCAAAAGGAAAAAAAAAAAATCGGCACTCTTGTGATGCTCCTGCAAGCCATAAATAATTACTACCGCCAAATAAATATAATGCCTGTTGTTGGTTTCTTTGAAAGGAATTAACAGCTGAAAGTCAGTTTGGTTTATGATTTTGCTTGTTTGTTTTATGCAGTGGTGTTGTTGTAAACTTCTTTTTAAAAGCGTCAACATTCTCTGAATAGGCGTAGTAAGCACTTTTCTCCCCACTCATGATTTAATCATCAATAATATACAGCAAAATGAATTTAGAACTGCAAAGGATAGTATGGGTGGGGCGGATGTGATCGCTTCAGATAGGGTTACAAAATTTAAACGTATTGCCAATTAGTGTCTGGTGGTGTGATGTTAAACTGTTATTTTGGGAGAAAGTTATATGGGTTTGGTTTTTCAATACTAAAAAGGATAATTAACTGTAAATAAACTTTTATTTACCGTTATTTTTTTCTATAGATGTCTACATTTTGAAAAACGCAATCTTTTTACATCCGATATGAGAATCATATTTTATTCTTTTTTTCAAGCTAACTTCGCTTTATTAGGATGCAAATAAATGAAAAGTCTCTTTATTTATTGCAACAAAGCTTATTTCAAGTTTTTAAAGGGGAATTCCATTTTCTTTTATGAGTCAATAATTCAAATGCTGAATCGATGGTTTATTTTTTATTTTATTTATTTATTTATTTTTGTTTCAACTGTGTCCAGATATTAATGATATGTTTATTATAGGACTCTAAAATGCAATTAAAAGTAATTTTATCAAAAATATTTATTTTACAAGTTTGATTCCTTCACTTCGAGGATTGCAATCTCTTTGCATCCGCTGTGGAAATCTGATTTTTCGAATTTTCGATGTTTAGTACGCTTAGTTAAGAGGTAAAAACATAAGATATTTTTTTACTTTTGTGAAAATCACGGAGTTTATAAGGTTTGAACGAAACTCTGTGCTCTTAAACAGTGTCTTGGGTTAAAAAGTTAAATGCTGAACCCCTGCCTAATTTTTTTTTTCTTACAGTTATTTTAAATACTATACAAAAAACATTTCTAGTATAATTTAACATGATGTAGAATGGTAGATAAATATTGATACTTGAGGGGTGCCCATCTCCCAGGGAGCGATGCCTCCCCCCTCTCTTCAAATACTAGAAAAACACTCAAGAATGATATTCTCAACAGAAAAGAGAGAAAACACTCAACTTTAAGTGTCAATGATGCAGTTTCCATCATCTCAAGAGTCTAAACTTTCGTTTTTACAAGAAAAAAAAATTAATTATTTGATTTTTCACAAAAATAATTGATTTTTCACAAAATTATTTTATTTTTCACAAAAAACGGACCCTGTGAAAAATCCTGGACAGACCCCTGACATATTCCTCTTTATCGGCAGAACAGTCATCCTGGCTCCTTTCCTGGTTCGGGAAGACAGGAATCATTTTTCAACAGGATGGTAACCCTGCTCATTTTCAAATGCCGTTTGGAATTTTCTGCCTGAACAGTATCCCCAATGGATTGATCATATGGATCCCATTCCCAGTGGCAGATTGGTTGAATAAATCGGCCCTGGCATTAGTAGATGTAGCGGCCCCATAGCTCTTATTGATATTAAATTTTACGTAACGATTGGGATATCACTTAAATATGAGGAAATTATGCTGAACTAAATATGTTTTCTTTAAACAAAATTTAACAGATAGGAACACTTCTGCGCTTTAATGGTGAACAAATTGATACAGTACTAGCTAAACCTTACTTTGAAGGAAAATTGTGATTGCAATTATCCCTCATTTAAGTATTTTTATCAGGGATCACGCTAAGGATTTCGAATCGTTCGCCAGTAAATTCGCCAAATTTTTAAAGTGTTAGCCAAATTTCAAAAGTTTTTGTCAAAGACTAACTTTAACTCATTTTAAATGTATTTTTGTCTGCAGAAATATTTAATCAGAAAGTGAAGTATAACTTAATTTTTGACAATTTTTTGAGGATAGAAGCAGGGGTATATCCAGGAATTTTTGTCCGTTTTTAGGAATTTGGTGATAAAAAAAATGCAAATTAAGTAGTTTTTCCATAAATCATACGTAATTTTTCAAAGGAAAAAATGGCTAAAAACAACTTTAAGTGATATTTATCATTCTTTATAAATTTGAGAGTAGAAATAAAAGCTTTTAACGAAGTAAAGACTGCATTCCTATCTTACTCCGATGTTTCAGACATCGAACACAATGAAACAAACGGGCCATTCAACAAGGTATCCGCCAACACTCTACTCGGTGTGAACGGTCTTAATTTTTATCTAGATTGACTTCTGAAGGGAGATTTTTTTTCCTCTGTGTATATTTTAGAGAATTTTCTGTTCGCCGATTTTATCGTATTTGGCGCATTGGCGAATGCTTAACGCGGTCCCTGTTTATAATGCCCGGAACTTGATTGAATATTTCCATAATGACAACACTGCTTGGCTATTATGTCCTTTTCTGCAGTCATAAAAAGTAACTTAATTGCCATGTTATGTGAAACTGAGCTTGTTGGGATTTACTACCAGGCATCATTAACACAAAAAAATATTACTTCCGGGTTTAAAAAACCTGGAATATATCCATTTAACAGCGAGCCGTTTGGAGATGAAGAGTTTTTGAAATCGCATGTTACAGACTATCCCTTGACGATAAATAATGATAATAACAGTAGTTGTCTTCCTTCACCATCTAGCCCACCTGACAATCCTGTTAATATCATTGTTAGCATGCCATCCTCATCTCATATTTTGTCGCTTAGTCCTGCAGACATACGGCCATTTCCCAAAGCAGAACCCAGGAATCCCCTGAAGAAAAATAAAGGAAAGAAGAAAGGACGCGCGAACAAAGATATTGACAGATACCCCAGAGAAGACAGAAATTGAAGAAGCAGAAGCTGCCAGACTAGAAAAAAAAAGCATCAACCAAAACCTGTATGCAAAAAACTAAAAATTAAAAAAACATTTGAGTTTAAAGATGAATCCAATGATAGTGAAGGGTCAATTTCTTTACAAGACACTTCAGATGAAGGAATATTTAATCCTCATATGCATGATGACCTGGAAATAGCACAAGAGATTGACTGGATGGAGGACAAACCAAACATAGGAGAAAATGAATTTGTGCTTGTCAAATTCTTTACCAAACGGTCAATTGTTTACTATGTTGCAAAACTGGAGAGCATTTATGATACTGAAAGCTACAATGCAAAATTTATGAGAAAGGACATGAAAGGAAATTTTAATTTTCCTCAACAGGATGACTGTAGCATTATAGATAAAACAGATATTATCATGAAATTACCGCCACCACAATTGGTTGGTGGGACCAGTAGAGCAGTCTTGTTTTTCTTTTAATGTAGACCTTTCTAATTATGACATTTGCTACTTTTTCAGTAATTTTCAAATATGTCCCACTCCTCCCACCCAGGAGGGAGGAATGGGGCAAAATTCTTGAAATTTGTAATTAGTCAAGTGTGAAAATAATAAAATGTTTAAACATTATGTATATTTTTAAAATGTAGTTATAATATGCAAGTTTATTGTGTGATCTTTTGCATTTATGAATAAGTAGAGGATTATAAATAAGAATCATATATGTGAAAAGTGTACCAATACTCCCTCCTCTCCCCTATGTATGTTGCATAACTCAAGAACGGTATGTCGTAGAACGTTGAAATTTGGTACGTAGACTTCTAGTGGGGTCTAGTGGTGCATTTCCCCTTTTGGTTGCCATTCGGGTGTTTTTAAAGGCCTCTTTTGTCCCTTTTTGGGGGGTGGGGAATCATTCTTAATTTTGATGTAAACTCAAATGGTGTTATAATTTGGCGGACACTTGGCGATATATCGCCAGTCCTTTGGTGGTCAACTTGGCAAAATTTGGAGATTGTTTTTTTTTAAATTTGTTTCAATTTGGCCCATGTTGGTGATATTTAGAGAGTAAGCTATTGAATCACATTAAAATTGCCTGTAATGGGGAAATGACATTAAATTGGAGTAAAAGGAAGTCGTGTAATGCACACATTAGCTGGTTTTATTTTCACTTTAAAATATTGTACAATCAATTGTTTATATACATATTTATGTATGCTCTATTTTTATATTAAAATATTACTTGAATAGGAAAAATCTATGGATTATTATTAATTATTTTCAAACTTCAAATTTTTAACTGAAATATTTTCAGTTTACTGAGGAAGTGGACAAAATAGACAAAATGACATTTTGTCCGGGACGGTTTTTTTAAGCGTTTTTTTTTTTTATTGGGGTGGACAAAATAGAACAACTCTGATCAATTTATTTTCAAGAATCTCTTAAACACTTTTGTTCAAAGATAAATAAAGGCAATAGGAAGAATAAAACAGAAAAGCACATACCGTCGAAAGAAAAGACTAGAAATGGGGTGTTAATAAATTGGTTTGCATGAAAAGGTTATAATTTAGTGTTTCTTCTGGACTGACAAAAAGAGACTGCTGCTGTATTTGTTACACAGAAGGCAAAGGCCTGGATGGGAAGTCGAAGTAATTAACCAATCGAAATCTTTTTTAATCAACAAATTTGAAGAGAGCATCCTAAAATTGCAGTTTTTAAAAAACTGTTACAATGATCAGGGGTCTGGCCAGAGGATATTTGGGTCTGTTAACGGACCCTTCACAAAAATCCGATCAACCAAAACGGACCTTTCACAAAATCCCGATCAAACAAAATGGACCTTTCACAAAATCCCGATCAAACAAAACGGACCCTTCACAAAATTCTGATAAACAAGATCGGATCTGTCAAATTGTTTATTGAAAGAGCAAATCTGAAAGCAAAATAACGCATATTTCTGTGTATAAACCATTTTTGGAACCTTTTTTTAAGTCAAATTAGAGGGATCAGCTTATACAAAATCGGCTAATTTTGAAAAAAATAAATAAAAAAATCGGCACTCTTGGGATGCTCCTGCAAGCGATAAATAATTGCTACTGCCAAATAAATATAATGGTTGTTTGTTTTATCACAGCTAATTAGCAGCGGTGTTTTTGTAAACTTTTCTGAAAAGGCATTGATAAGCACTTTTCTCTGCTCATGATTTAATAAACAATAATAATATATATCTGCGAAATGAACTTAGAACTGCAAAGGGATAGTAAGGGTGAGGAAAAAATATGATCGCTTCAGATAGTATTACCAACTTCAAAATTATCACCACTTAGCGTCTGGCGTTGAACCTTTATAATGACTTGATTAGAAAATATTCTCATCATTTTGCCAGTTTGTCAATATTTGCGTTTTTATGGTGCGGTGCGATGTTTAATTGTTATTTTGGGAGAAAATTATATGGGTTTTGATTTTTCGATGCTGACAAGGATGATTAACTCTAAATAAACTCTTTTAATTACAGTTTTTTTTTCTTTAGATGTCTACATTTTGAAAAATGCAATCTTTTAACATCCGACATGAGAATCATATTTTGTTCTTTTTTCAAGCTAACTTCGCTTTATTAGGATTCAAATAAATGAAAAGTCTCTTTATTTCTGTTAGAACTCTCATTTCAAGTTTTTAAAGCAAAATTCCATTTTCTGTTATGAGTCAAAAATTAAAATACTAAATAGATGGTTGATTTTATTTTATTTTTTGGGTCAACTGTGTCCACAGATATTAATGATATGATTATCATAGGACTCTAAAATCCAATTTTAAAATAATTTTATCAAAAATATTTCTTTTACAAGCCGTTTTTATACTTTTGATGCATTCACTTTGAGAATTGCGATCTCTTTGCATCCGCTATGGGAATCCGATTTTTCGAATTTTTAATGATTATTACGCTTTGTTAAGAGGTAAACAATTGAAATATCTTTTTGTTTTTGTTAAAATCACGGAATTTATAAGTTTTAAACGAAATTCTGTGCTTTTTAAGAGTATCTTGGGTCAAAAAGTTGAATGCTGAACCCTATTCTGAATTTTATTTTATTTATTTATATTTTTGTTACAATTATTTTAAATACTGTACAGAAATATATCTAGTATAATTTAACATAATGCAGAATGGTAGATAAATATTGATACTTGAAAGAGCAATGCCCCCCCCCCCCCCCCCCGGCCAAATATCAGAAAAAAAATCCAGAATGATTTTCTCGACGTAGAAGATTGATTGATGCAGTTTGTGCCATCTCTAAATTCTAAAATTTCGTTTTAACTAAAAAAAAAAATAATAATTTTTTTTTTTTGCGAAATTTTTTGATTTTTCACAAAATTAATTCATTTTTCACAAAATTATTTTATCTTTCACAAAAAACGGACCCTGTAAAAAATCCTGGACAGACCCCTGACGATGCTATGCTTTTATCATTCGGCAAAATTTGGAGTTTCACAAGGTAACAGGCCTGACTTTAGGGCATGTCAGCCTACTGAAAGGGCCCACTTCGGAATTGGAGTAGTATATTAAATTTTATTATTTTTAATAGGATGAGGGCCCCAGAGACCAAACTGACAAGGAGCAAGCCTTGGCTCTCGACAGCTACTCTTGACAGGCTAGTTTCGTTACGCTTTCATTAACGTGAACAAAACAAAATTAAAGATAATTTAATAAAATACACTTTTGTGAACGAATGCTAGAAAACTGACAGTGGAAAGTCTTCAGTTCCATGCAGAAAATAGTTACAGATTCAGGGCCCGCACCAACCATTCGCTATCGCGCCAAATTCGATACAATTGCAAATTTCGCAAAACAAACTTTTATTTGGATTGGAGATTAGAAAATTCTCCTAGATTTCCAGAAATGATGTTTCTCTTAATCTTCAAAATTAGAGATGTACCGAGTACTCGGTAACTACACGGTACTCAGTCAAATTCTGATCAGATACTCGGCCAATACCGAGTAGTTGCAAAAAATTGAATATTATCCAAGACAGATACTAAAATTTATTTAAAAAAAAGAGCAAACATTATATTCTGCAATCATTTACAATTAAAATTTTTAAGTCAAATATAAATTTTGAGAATAATGAAGTTTCTAATGCCCTTCAATGGAATACATCTTTATTTTAATGTCTTCAAAGTTAATAAAACTTATTTATTAAAAATTATGCAAAAAAAGGTAAGTATAGAAAATATGGAATTTTTATGTTAAAAATGGATTTTTGCTTCAACCAAAAATTAGTTATAAAAAGTATAAAAATATATTTGCTTAAAAAATAAAAGGAAATAAAACAACGTTAAAAGTACAGTGCAGGAATACTGCAGACACATGTTTTGGCCTTACAAGGAATTCTTTTTTCAATGCACAAAATGGGAGCTCATGGATTTAAAGACAACAATCGGATAATTTTTGTCGAACGTCTTTACATTCTTTAGCTCACATGTTATGCACTGATAAAGACGTTCCTAGTAATGGGGGGGGGGGCAGAAACACGTGTCTGCATTGTTCCTGCATGTTTGTTTTATCTGCTTTTAAAAATTATTTATTATTTGGCGGACTAGAACTATAATTGATTGTTATATACCGTGAAAACCCTCCTAACATACACTCCTCAAAGGCAGACAATTTTTAATTCCCCAGTTCCAATGCAAATAATTCTTAAACCCCTGTCCTGCGGACACCTCTCTATTGCGGACAAAAAAAAATTGTCCTGTTAGTGTCTGCATTAGAGGGATTTTACTGTAATTTGTTTTAATTCCAACTTGATTAATCATACCTTTTATTTATTTTTAATTTTAAAAATAATTTTTTTGTAAAATTTTAGACACAATCAAAATTGTTTATATAATGCGTGATTAAATTTCAGCAGGAATTTAGTTTTAAAAACCATTATATGGACAAGGAGGTCTATACTACTATTCCAATAAGTTCAAAATTCATCATGTGTGTCGATGGTTCTTCTTAAAACATAATTGGTACTTGGTAACTCGGCCGAGTAGTGAAAGGCCAAGTACTCGGAAACTCGGTACTCGGCTGAGTAGTGAAAGGCCGAGTACTCGGTACTCGGCCAAAGTGCTACTCGGTACGTCTCTATTCAAAATGATGTTAAAAGATCATTGAAAGTTCTGCAAGAGATAAAGAGAAAGCCCGCAAAATTGAGAATTTATTTGGAGTTGCTGCCCACCACGAGAAATAAGGATTGTATAATGAAAAATAATATTTTTATACATTGTTATTTAGTTTATGCTGCAAATTTAAAATGTAAGTAAATGCTTGCACTGCATATTTCATAAAATTATACACTGCTTGCTGATTGAAATTTTCTAAACAAAAATATTTTCACTGTAAAATTTAAAATTTGGATAATTTTCTGGATAACTAACTCTGTATAACTAATTTTCTGGAAATTCCCTCACGCAGGCTCTGAGTTGTAATGTTCTCAAGATTTTTCAACATCTATTGTAAACACTAATAGGATTGAATTCATTGACCGAGCTTAAATACAAGTTATTGCATAGTAAAACATCAGTTGCTGTGTAACTCGAAATTAAAACTGAAAAAAGGGTTTTAATGCACCTTCCAAGTATTAAAAAAATAATTAATAATTACAACTCATAAATGTTAAAATCAATAATCATGACGTAATTAACTTACTTTTAAATGCGGTTACTTTGAAAGGATGTCAAAGAATCTTTTTCAGATTTTAATTAGAGACTGAAAAATCTCTGTGTACATTACAAACCTCCAACATTACACAAATGGTTTTAAAGCAATCAATGTTTGACTAATGTTTTCTCGAAGGGCATAAATGTTACTTTCCCTTACAAAAGTGCTGTAGAAGAATATAAACATGATAGTTGTATTTATGTTTGTTATTAGTATTAAGAATTTATATAAATAAGCGTTCTCAACTGGGAAAAAATTACTTTTCCCCTCACCGCATAACAAAATTTTGTGTTGTGTGCAACAGAAGAGCTGAGTTGTAAAATTTTATCATGCACGTATTTTTGTTTTGTTGCTATTAAAAATTTGAATTAAAACTTATCATGATAAATTGATGAAAATCAAAAATTGCATTTGAATGAATTTTTAAAATATCTTTCAGCCAAAAACTCTTTATAGTACTTACTGTTTGAAATTCGAAAACAGAAGATCTAACCTGAGTAAAAACGATAATATTTATTTCGATATAGAAAGTAAAATTTAATGTATCAATTGAAATTTTATATTAGTCGTTCGGATTGAGTTTGATTAATAAAAAAAAGTTTTATTTTATAGCTTGCTTTGGAAGAGCTCTACCGGTTGCGACCGATAACGTGACAGCAAATGACGTCAACGCATCTAAAGACTTTAAGCGCTTATCACACGATCCAACCTGAGACAAGTCCAAGCAACGCTGAAGTTCGAGCTATCCTCTATACCAGCCAACACTGGCAGAGCTCAGACTTGTTTCTAAACCATGACGTCATCGCTACTATTGTGGGTTGCCGTAAAAGTTCGGATCGTCTGCTCTCAAAACAAATACTTGGTTTGCTAAAATAAGTTTTTATCTCTTCATGCGGGCTTTTTTTTTACTTGTTTCATCGCCGATAGTTTTAGTAAATTGTTTGAAAAAAAGGACTTTATTTTTATACATTTTTTTTTTGTTCCGTATGCTATTTTTTTACTTTCTTTCCTTTTTCAATAAAAATCTTGTCATTGTTCACTTTCAAGTAAAAAAAGGTGCTAAATTTTAACTGCATAAAAATTGTCTTTTTTGTCTTCATTTGTTTGGTTATAAATTTTTCCCTATGCAGATTCAAAATAATGACTTATGAAAAATGGCTTTTATAATTTAGTTCCATGATTTTTTTTCTCATCTCGTTTGTGCGCAAAAATGCAGAAGAAATTTATTGAATTTAAAATTTTCCTAAAAAAGCGCTATTAATGTAGGTTTAATTAACTAAAGACTAACAGCTGAAGTAAATTAATTTTATATCAATTTTATAATAACAAAAAGGCTTTTTTTCCCCACAGAATACATTTAGAAATCTGCTGCCCCCCTCCCCCTCACACACACATAACTTTTGAGTGAATAGTCAGATTTGAACAAACTTTCTGTTTGAAAAATTTCAGCGAGCACACCTCATTTCCAGATTTTACTTTTTGATTTGAAATATATTTTGTTTCATTTTTTACGCATCAAAGGAACGTAACATTAGCCTCTAAGGGAACATTTAAGGCAAAGATAAATCCCTAACTTAAAGGTGAATTTGCTTCAAACAAACAGTTGGAAAAAGTTCTTGGTGATGAACATGTATATAGAAAAGGTATTTGTCAATTTACTATTTTAAAAGTATTTTTTGAACAACTGAAAATTTTTTAACATTCAGAATAACAGAAAACATTATTTTTTATCAC
Organism: Uloborus diversus; assembly: GCF_026930045.1. NCBI lineage: Eukaryota > Metazoa > Arthropoda > Arachnida > Araneae > Uloboridae > Uloborus > Uloborus diversus. Next base: position 81,242,296 of record NC_072739.1, on the reverse strand, counting down.
CTAAAAAAAATTAAGGGGGGGGGAGGATTTGTGCAGATTTTGAATACATTCGCAATTTTCGGTATCAAGGAATATATAAAAAAGCTATCACTAAAATTGAAATGCCATATCTCGTAGACCTGAATATTGACACAAGAGATAAACATGACTTAACCAAAATGAAAGGAATATGAAATGCAAATGGTTTTACTAATGCTGCGGAATTGAAGGGAAATGCCTAGCTACCAATTCTGACTCCTGTACCATACAATTAGTCGTAATCCGACTCCCCAGCTGTGGCAGAAATTCATTACTTCCATCTTTTTTTTTTTTTTTACTTCATAAGTTAATTTATTATATTTTCCCTATTCAGATTAAAAATGTACATTATGAAAAATTGTTTGAATAATTTAGTTCTATGATTTTCTTTCTCTATGCATGTACAAAGAAATGCTAGAGAAAATTTTAGGGCCTCCAACTCCGACTCCTGCACCCCCAAAATTAGTCGTACTCCCACTCTGCAGCTTCGGCAGAAATTCCTTATTTTCATCCCTTTTGTCTTACTTTATTGAGTACCGGTACTGGCACGGCTTTGCCAGTAGTAGAAAAATAAAAGGTGGTTTGGTTTGCCTGTATATTTACAAATAATGGATGATGAATTTCTCGCCAATTTGCTGTGTTCATTTGCTCTCAAATGTTACGGTTCCATGTTATGATAAATGGGAAATTTATTTGTCCAGGTTATGATAATTTCCTTGGTAAAATATTCTTAACATTGGAATAGTAAAAGAACAAAATGGAATTTTCGAAAATTTCTTCGAGGTGCTCACCCATATGCTACAAACTAATTCTGCTCCAAATTTCATAAAAATCAGCCGAGCGGTCTAGGCGCTATGCGCGTAACAGACGTACAGAGATCCAGAGACAGACACAGACTTTCATCTTTATTATTAGTAAAAGATTATTTTTTCCCTATTCAGGTCAAAAATTTTACAAAATGAAAAAGTTTAAATTACTAATTCAATGATTTTCTTTCTCCATGCTTGTACACAGAATTTTTTGAAAACATTTTAGGTCCTCTGACTCCTGTATCCCAAAACTAGTTGTACTCCGACACCAGTACGTAGTGTTTTCAACCCTAATACTACCCTAATATTAATATCTGTACCTCAGGTCAGAACAACGTAAGTCATAGAATGGTAACTTTAGAGGCGAGAGGAAAAACTTTTGTCTGCCGCATGCAAAAGATTGAACATGCGCTCAACACAGACACAAATGCCTACATACACACACACGAACTCCTACACACACAGCACTGCATATACAACACGCACACACATGCATACATACACATATACACGCACCCACATACATGCGCCTACACAAACACACACGCGCATTCATACACACACACGCTCGTGATTACGAAAAACATAATTTGAATTCAAGATGCCAAAAATTCAAATTAATATAATTTTTTTTTTAGAATTGCATTTACATGGCTCGATGCGGAATGAATAGGATTCTACGTACAATATAATAATGAACGAATTGAAAATCACAATTTTTGGACTTACATCAGTCTGGCTCTGAGGTACAGGTATTATGGAAGAGGTATGGAAAGTGTTCACATATGCAGGAAGATGTTATATTCACAAGTACCCCATCTTATCTACCTTACAGCTGACTTTCAAAAGAAGTTGATTCAATTTAAAAAGTTATGTCATAAATTCACTTGCATGTTCATATAATGGTTTGCAACAGCTAAGTTTAGCTCCATAATTAGTTTAAAATATGTTTTTACAAGGAAAGGACATATTGGTAAAATTATATACAACACCCGCTAAAACAAAGATTATGTCACCAAGAGGTAGGACTGGTACTGTCATATTTTGAGAATTTTAAATATTTTTTGCTTGAGGTTATCTTAGTAAAACATGCCATGTACACATGTGACCCATGTTCAAATGTGCCCCTTTTTCCCCTACATAGTCATAAAAAATGCAAATTAACATCTAAAATACATCATTAAGAGTTGTGCTAAAAATGTTTATTTTTTAAAAAAGAAATTAATAAACTCATAATTAAAAAATCAACTTTAAGAAATCTTACTGTGTTCAAAAAATTCAGGTAGAGTCTTAAAAAATGCAAATTATTATCTTAACTACTAAAGGCAAAACTTGATGAAGGAAACATGAAAAGTTTTTACATCATCCCATTTAATTGAAAATTTTCCATCAAACCCCACTTCATACCGGATAACCTGCAAAAATCTGTCAGATATCCCGTGTACGGTGTGGGCTGGCTGGATCAGATACCGGATTGTTAAAAAAAATACCCGGAAACCGAAGTTCCCAAACAATTGGTGCAACATTGTTAACATATTCGCAAAGTAATGACATAAACAGCAAGTACACCAAATTGAATAACAATGTTTATTTTAAATATAAAAACTATAGCAAATGTTCCAATCATGCTTTACTCAGGTAAAGAACTATTCGTTAAAAAATAGCATAAACTATAATAAAAGAACAGAATAAAAAAAATACTATAAAATCATAATAAAAATTGGTAGAGGGAATACATTTCTAGGTTTTTCAAAGTAATGATGCTTGGGTTCAAATCTTCATTTCTTCTTGGCTAAATGCAATGAATTCTCTTCAAATGGGAAAAACTTGTTTTTTTTTTCTTGAATTAAAACATAGCCACCACCAACTGAACTATTACAATTGTAAATGCCTCAGTGACTTGTGGTTTTCTTCAATTACTTTGGCACCAGAACTCAAAGGATGAAAAGATTAACCAGCAAGTTAACCAATATGACAGATAATTTAATTTATTTAACCTGTCAATATCGACAAACCAGCTAGCGTTTAATGGTAAGATTTCACTAAAAGGTCTTTCTTATATCCTTCTTCATTCATTTGCACAGATGAATGGCTGAAAGGGATCCTTGTAACTGAGAAGCAAAAATTATGTACAGCTCTCTTACAAAATGATTCAGAAACTCACTTTTAAATCATGGTAAAGCAATAACATAGATTAATTTTAATTTTTTTTAACACTAAAAGCAAGACAAAATGATAATTATTTGCAAGCAGGATTAATACTGATTTATTAGCACTGCAAAATGAAAAGTTGTTTTTGAATCTTATGAAATTAAGAATTTCTCACTATTCTAGAGCACCTCAAAAACTATTTTACAAACATTTAATATAAAAATTATGTATCAAGCATCAGCCTACTTTTTATATGATACTGTTTTATGTAAACAGTTTTACATTTCGCACATACGCACTATGAGAAATAATACGGCAAATAATCAAATTAAGATTGTTATTTTTTCCAGTAATTTGACAAGGATTCAGTAAAATGTAAACAATCATTTGGCGTCGATATGTACCGGTACTGTCGCCAATGTACCTTTAACCAAAACTACGAATTAATGTAAGAATTAGCCAAATTTACAGGCGAAATTTCAGCACGAACAACAATAAAACTAAAGGTATCACAGCATTTAAGATTTCTTTTTCACGCACTATATCAAACAAATAAATAAACATCGAAAAGGATATCTTTACCGTATGCAAGGAGTATGCATGCTTTCGGCAATCGCTGATTAATCAATTCCTTGAAAATACTCCCTCATTAACTAAATTCTATAAATCTTCATGCAATACAACGGACTTTTAACATCCCATAGACATTTTTTCTCGCTAATAAAGTCCATTATTTAATAAATTTCTTAGTCTTCTACTTCGAATTCAAGCAGGCAGCCATGTTGGATTTGCCCGTTCACTCAGATGCTTTCCTATTGGTCGAAAGACCAACTCTACCCAACTTTATTGCTCGGAAGCTATAAAATTGGACTAAAGGCGGACAATAGAAATGATGACGTCGCTCTTGGCCGAAGCACCTGAGGTATGTGTTATTGGACTAGTCCGGTATTGGAGTGAATCGGGTGAAAAGTTGCATCGTGTGATAAGCGCTTTAGAGCTGACGTCATTATTTGTCATATGCTCAACTAACCGGTTAGCTACCGGTCGATAAACGAATGCAACCATATCGATATTTGCAGTTTACTTCAAACTGCTCATCTCAACTCAACAACATTCGGCTGCGGAGAATTTTCCAACGTGGTTGGTATGTTTTTTAAATAATTTTGTCAATTTATAAATTATTTCATGGATTGTTTTGACATTTGCAATTGCTAAATCGCAACTTTTTCAAAGTTGAACTTTCAAACAAAATGTAATTTGTGGTTTCTGAAAAGTTAAATTTATGAACATTTTATTCGCCCAAATATGTTTCTGCATTTCGTTTAGAGGTTTAAAAGTTTTAAGATTAAATTAATATACCTTTTTTGGGGTTTCAATACTGTTCTCAGTTATTAAAATGTTTCTGATACAAGTTTAATATTGTTTCTGTTCGAGCTTTGCCATTTTCGATGCGTTCTGTTCAATCGCATTAAATATAAGTTACAGTCTTCCCATTGAGCTATAATACTAAGTATTAGAGCCCAATGGCGTGCCCAGATGCCTTCAATCCAAAATAAGGATAGTTTTCAGCAAAATTATCACTTTTCATCAGTAGGCATTTTTACTGCAAAAAACCTTTAAAACGGCGTATTGATAACCATGCGATATCATTTTTAGTAAACTTTAGTCGATTAAAATCCTTTAAATGCATCTAAGCTCATCATTTCAAATTTTCTCGGGAGGGGGGGGACTGCTTTTATATGATAAGTTTATTGAAAACTTGAAATACCTATCTAATATTTATTACTATCTTGAACTTTCGACTTTTTTTTTAAACAATTTCTTGCTGATGCTAAAATATGTTTGCGTTTTTGACCTTATTTATAATTTTTTATCCTAACAAATCCGAGAGAGATTGCGCACTTGACAGTGAAAAAAGAGATTGGGTGATCTATTCATATTGTCTGCAAGTTTATGTTTGCACGTCAGTATTCAGAGTGCAAAGCAACATAAATGCAAAAAGAAAGCTAGAGAACTGAATGAGAAATTTCGTGGGGCGAGAGTTACCCCATTAACACGTAAATTCCAAGAAATGATTGCTTCACTCACAGAAAGGAAGGTAAAAAGAAAATTTAACCTACCAGGAGGACTGTTAGGAGGATACTAAAAGGGTGATTGACTACAGATAAATATGGAACAAATCTGATATACCCCCCTCTTGGCGACTTTTTCCTGTTGGCGCCAAAAAAGCGTCGCCAAGAAAACTATGTATGACGTCATATGTCATACATCGTTCTTAGCGATGCTTTTTTAGCGCCAACAGGAAAAATTCAAATTATGTCATTAATTATTTAATGAAATTAATGCATTAATTTTTTTCCGTTTCTCCGGGATACGAGCCCTCGGTCTCATAGTACTTTCGTAATGAGACCTCGGCTCGCCGGCCCTGCCTCGGTCTCATTACGAAAGTACTATGAGACCTCGCTGCCGCTCGGTCCGTTATCCCTCCGACTTTTAATATACATCACAGTCGGATATAAGTCACAGATCTCCTCCGTTCAGTATACAATAAAGTCACAGATTTTATGTGAAATTAACACCATTTTTGTGCTACAAAAATGCCAACCAGACCAAAATACAAACTACCAGAAACACACTAAAAACACAATAATTCAAAATATGTTCACTTACCTTTTTTACTTTTCTTTTACTTCCTCACGTGAGGCAGTGCACATATGTTCCGCTCTTAGGGAAATTATCCCATTTTTTATTATCATTACTTTACAAAAATATTTAAATTATGTTTGTTTTGACAAAAAAAATTCCAAAAAAAACAACCTTATTTTACTTGTATTTTGTACTCCACCCAATTAATTTCGCGAATTATTTCCAAAAACTTTACAAACATATCCTCATTTTTGTATTCACAATTTTTCATTCAAAAATTTCAATTGATACGTTTGGACAACATCACAAACCGAACTCATAATTAAAATAGAAAATTCAACTAAATTAACATTAAAAAACAACAAGAAAAAGAATACTCTAAAATAAAGTTTGAATTGAAACTTTATTTTAGAGTATTCAACTTAAAATCTCCCTAAGAGCGGAACATATGAGCACCTACCTCCTACCACAGAGACACGTGCAAAAAGACAGACTTCGAGAAACTACTTTCGAGCGTTCAAGTTGCAAAACCAGGGTTGCCAAGTTATCGCCTTATTGGCGATTTTCGTATCGAGCGAAAAATTAAAATCTCGCCAAGAGGGGGGCATATCAGAGGAGAGCCATAAATATTTACCCCCACAATTTGTTTGGATAAAAACGGGGTAACTGTGAGATCCGCACGATTTCTCTCTGGTTAAATATCTTTTGAAGTTTAAACGAGAATGTTACAATATAATTTTGCCTATGCATTAAGATGTAGCCCAGCCCTACTGTGGTAGTACAGTACCCGCCACAAATAAAATCACTAGATTATAAAAATCGGCCTTTTTTAAGGTTTTTTAAACATAAGTTAAATATTGATACCGAAGCACCAGAAGTGAAAGAATCAGTCTCAGAATATAAGAAAATCTCACTAGTGTTATGAGATGCACTATAGGAGCAAAAAGGAAAATTTACAAAGCAGCTTTCAGATGATATTAAATCTTTATTCTTCAATTTTGTTAAAATATTGGTGTATTGTTTGATTAAGACCCTTGTGCCAATAAAAGAATTGAAAATTACAAAATATTTTGTTAACGTTCAGACAATATCAAGTCTAGAAAGGAAACGAGAAAAATAACGGCAGCACGGGCTCGCAAAAATTCGCTATAGGATCATTTTACAGTATTTTTGACATTTATGCGTAACAGTACCTTTTTTGCCATAACTTTTTACTTACTGTTTCATTCGCAAATTATTTTAATGTGAGTTCAAAATAAAATAATATGCTAATTCAAAAGCTGTGGGAAAAAGTCATGTTGTGGACTCTACATAATTGTAAAAAATATCATGAAATGACCCTATACTATTGTGAAGGGTGTGAGTTCGCAAATTTACCCTGTCTTAGTCAAAGGATCGTTCTGGATTTCTCGTGCAAACTCTCGGAAATTTAAGTTAAAAATGATTAGGCTGTCTTTGGTAATGCCAAGCAGGGGGACCTTAAATCTTTTCTTCCCAAGCAGATAGCCCAAATTCACGTGCAAATGCTTTCCCCCTCTGACGTTCAAACCTCTTCACTACCTTAACATGTAACACCACGCCTTTACAAGAGCCAGGTAGTGTTTTCACGGGAGGGGCGTCGAGACTGTCGGAGCGATTTCCCGCTTCTTGATTCGGAGGGGAAAGCAAATGCATTAGGGCTGATTTGGGCCATTACGAGAAGGGACAGTAATAGAATTTTTGGCTATAACAGGAAGAAAAGAGTTAAAGCAATCCAAAACTGGAGTCTTAAAAAAACTAATTTAGGCAATCTTTGGTGAATTTATGAAAAAAGGTTTCAGGTTTTCTTGAAAAAGTTAAGGTACAACATGTTTTTCGAAGCTCACCATAAAAAATGGCAGTAACAACAGAATTCATAGCAGGCACCGCGTTAAGCATTCGCCAATGCGCCAAATACGATAAAATCGTAAAATCGGCGAGCAAAATTTGAATTTGGCAAATTTATTGGCGAACAGAAAATTCTCTAAAATATACACAGAGGAAACAAAATCTCCCTTCAAAAGTTAATCTAGATAAAAATTAAGTCCGTTCACAAAATTTGGACCCCTAACAACGGACCCGTCACAAAATTCCGACCCCTAAAAACGAACCTTTCACAAAACTCCCAGACTAGCAATCACTGAAAGTTGTTTCATCCTCGGAACACTCCGAGCAGATTGAGGTGCGCGCACGCGCCTTAGCATCGGATCGAAGCGTTACCGTCCTTCGGATCGGAGGAAGGATGACGTTTGCCTCTCGCTGATTTGATATTGAGTGCGCAGTGTGGCTACTGAGCAGAAAGTGATGGCGGATGCCGGATGCCTTGTTGAATGGCTCGTTTGTTTCATTGTGTTCGATGTCTGAAACATCGGAGTAAGATAGGAATGCAGTCTTTGCTTCGTTAAAAGCTTTTATTTCTACTCTTAAATTTATTGAAGAATGATAAATATCACTTAAAGTTGTTTTTAGCCATTTTTTCCTTTGAAAAATTACATATGATTTGGAAAAACTACTTAATTTGCATTTCTTTTTCTCACCAAATTCCTAAAAATGGACAAAAATTCCTGGATATACCCCTGCCCTTATCCTCAAAAAATTGTCAAAAATTAAGTTATACTTCACTTTCTGATTAAATATTTCTGCAGACAAAAATACATTTAAAATGAGTAAAAGTTAGTCTTTGACTAAAACTTTTGAAATTTGGCTAACACTTTAAAAATTTGGCGAATTTACTGGCGAACGATTCGAAATCCTTAGCGCGATCCCTGCATAGTTTGCATGGATGATAATAACAAACTTTAAAACGATTTATGAAAGAAAAGGTTGCTATCACTTATTTTATATGGAAAAGAACATATTTTTACAAGTGAGGAAAACTATGCAAATATCTAGCTTTCGTACTTTTGTGTGCAAGTTGTTTTGGTTTTCAACTTGTTAACAGTTTGTCAGTAGAGTTTAGAAAATGTCTCAGACGTCATTTAACCGATTCGTTAAGGTGTAAGGCAGTTGGATGGAAATGGGATTGTCGCAGGCCGATGCTGCTAGGTGCATCAATGTATCTCGTAGTGTTGCTCAGCGACTTTAGATTCGATACTGATCCGAAGATTCTGTGTCCGGAAGACCTGTTCTTGACTGACCACGAACTACAGCACCTGCAGAAGACCGTTTTCTAGTTCTTTCGGTCCGAAGAAGAACCAATGCTGCTCCAGGTTTCTATGCAGGACAACTAGTCGTGTGTGTTCCCCTCAACGAACCACAGAGAAGTATCCGCTTCTGCTGGGCGAGAGAATATGCTTCCTGAACCCAGCAGCAATGGGCTTCTGTGCTGATTACTCACGAGCCCAGATTTACATTGGAGAGTGATTCAGGGTGTCTACTAATCTGGAGGGAATAGCGCAGTAGATACCATCAATTCAACACTGTTGAAAGACCACAATCATAGAGGTGGCTGGTGCTATTGGTATTGACGTCATTCTGATGGATTATAAGGCACGACCTCACCGAGTTCAGATTGTTGAGGAGGATCTTGAGGATCGCTGTTTGGGACAAATGGCATGGCCAGCTCGATCTCCAGACCTGAATCCGATGACACATCTTTGGGACTATCTTGGCAAACAGGTTGATGCTTTAAATCTTGCTCCAAGGTCGTTACATGAGCTGGAACAAGGCTTACTCTGTGTTTGGTCTTCCCTTCCTATTTCGGTGTCCGACAACTTAATAAACAGCATGGGAAATCAATGCCGTCAATGAATTGGGGACTTGAATGGATTTAGTTAGTGAGGACATATTCCTTATTAGAACCCATTAATTGTATTCTTTCTCTTACATTTTACAACATTACACTGTGATGTTCTGTTTTCTTCCAGAATGGAACTTTTCCGCCAAGATTACTTTTTTTGTTATAAATCGTTTTTTCAATACACTTCTACAAATTTGATATATTCAATAAATAACCATTTAATGCACATATCCTCCAAATTTTTTATTTCTACATTCATTCATTTGCAAATTAGACACAAAAAAACCAGTTGTACCTTAACTTTTTAAGGCCAGTGTATTCCATGCTATATTTAGACAACTTAAGGGAAATGATATTAGAGACCCTCTTCAGAACACCTTTAAGTTATCTTTGGGGATCCTAAAGAGAGGGAAATTCAAAGGCTTTCTCCAGTCTTTGCATAATATAGACGGACGCGCGAACAGCGTTCGCAGAAAATTTTTGACTCTGCAGAAATTTTTTTCAAACTGCTAATGTTAATTAAAAAAGAAAAAAAATTGAGCAATCACGATTGCTTATTGTTTTCACTTGACTGTTTTGATGTTCTTTGATTTTATTTTCCCACCGCCATCCTCTGCAGCATCACCGTCGAACGGGTCCTCACGATGCTGCTCCTATAGCGAAAGCCATCTCCAGGTTGCATCCATGTCCTACACACACGCGTATACATACACAACTACACACATATGCACACACACATACACCTACACACAAACCAAGGGTGATTGTGTTCCGGTATTTTACCGGATTTCCGGTATTTACATCTTGATTTCCGGTATCGTCATCTTCGAAAATACCGGAACCATCCTATATTTTCAGAAAAACCTACTTTTGTAAAATTTAGGTCGATGTTTAATGAAACGCCAAAAGTCCAAATTGAAGACGTTTCGTTTGTTATAAAGCGTAAGCTACCGTCATGTTTTTCTCTCTATATTAATTATTGAAGAACAGCTGGGGTGAGAGATGGAAGAAAGGCTAGATAAGAAGAGAAAGGAGTGTTACTTGATATTTTCCCCCTTAATATTTTCTTTTCAAGATGTCTAATATCGTTTCTCTGTTGCATATCTTAATATGCAGATGTAACTAGGGTTGCCCATTCCCCCCCCGACTGCGATGGCACCCCTCAATTTTACCAAGCCCCCTTTTCCCTTAAGAATTGCCACCCACTAATAAAAAGACTTAAATTCTTCTAAATTAATTTCTCCAAAAGTTTCTGTGGTATAATCTGCTTCATGACCACCCCCCCCCCCCTCCCGACAAAACACATGAAAATCCTTGCTATAACTATATTATTAGATTAAATTGCTAAAATATTTATTCACCAAGATGGCTTATGACTTTTCTCTGTTGTAGATGCTTATGTAATAGGTTTTACAGTCCCCCCCCCCATTAAATGTTGAATTTAACGACTTATATATATCGAAAATATCGATATTTGGAGAGCGATATATCCTGGCATTAAAATTCGGATATCACCTAGCCCTATTGCGCAGTGATCATGATACATTCTGCCCCTTTTGCCCCAAACTTAGTTAATTCTGAAATATTTATGCACTTTTAGAAAATGAATGTAATAAATGGTTAAGGATTCAGATACAATGGAGGAAGATAAAACATTCTTTGAAAAATTTTTAGAAATGAGAAAAATTAAGAGTTTAATTCTCTTCATGCACATGGACATACTAAGTCCAATTAAAACTTAAGAGTTTTAGCCCCAACAAATAATTATGTATATAAATAATGTGTGCATTCACATAATGTGTATATGTATGCCCTTCAAAACACTTTTTCCTTCTTGGAAAAAAGTTCAGGTATTTTTGCATGGAGTCACAATCACCCCTGACAAACACATATACACAACTACCCACATATTCATGCCCGCACACTGACACAAACATATGCCTACACACAGACATACCCCCCCCCCACACACACATTCATATACACAACTACCCACACACTTATGCCAGCACACAGACACAAACACACATGCCTACACAAACACACACGCCTACATACACACACTCGTGATTGCGAAAAACATAATTTGAATTCAAGATGTCAAATTTCAAATTGATTTTTTTTTTTTTTTTAAAGAAAATCCCAGAGTTTATTTCTGTTGAAGCCTTTCTCCAAAAGCCTTTTAAAGTACATGTATATAAAAAAAATGGTTTTGGCAGTTTTCTTCAGTTGGTGAAAAATAAGCAAACTAAAAAAAAAATTAAATGATTTAAAGCATTTTCTTTTTGTATCTTTCATACAGTGAAACCCCTCCTAACGGACACCCCTCTTATGCGGACAATTTTTAATTCCCCAGTTCCAATGCAAATAACAATATTAAACCCCTGTCCTGCGGACACCTCTATATTGCGGACAAAAAAATATTTGTCCCGTTAATGTCCGCATTAGAGGGATTTTACTGTATTTGAATATAAATTTAATTTTTTTATTCAAGTGTGAGTTAGGCAAAATAATTATTTGCAGAAAACTTTCCAGTTAGGATTTGTGTTCACAGAAAGCTTTTCATTTTATCTAAGTCTGGCTTTCTCTCGATAAATTTTAGAAATTAAATTCTTAAAAATTTTAGGCTTTCTTTAATGATGGAGATGTGGAAGAGGGGGTAGAGAAGATGCAAAAAACTTTTAAAAATATGAAACTGGAGTCACAAATTTAAATCAAATTTAGTGAACTTAGAGGAATGAGTTTTGTGGGCTCTCCCCCGGACATTTCTCCATGCTGAAATGTGGAATGCTATTTTAGCTATCTTTGGGTGTTAAGAGTTAGAGAATTTGGGGGTCTCCCTCTCGAAACATTTTCGACGTTTAAGTCGTTTGAAGTTTTAGAGACCCACACACAAACAAACAAAATATAAAAAATGCTTTAATACTATATGCTTAAAACTACATTCAAATGAAGTACAATTCCAAAACTGGCATAGTTAAACTCAATAACATTTATTAATGTAGAATAAGGGGGGGGGGGGGGTCAGAATATTTTCTTTCTTGCAGACATCACCAAAAATGCACCCATGGAACCAGGTATAAAGTATGTTAATGCATAAACTATGAAAATATTATGGTTTGAAGAAATCACCATAGTTGGCAAAAGAATACGGTGCTTTATTTATTCCCATTTTGGAACCTTGTACTTGTATGTGTTATGAAGCTATGCTTTCATATGCACTAGTTTATAATTAAAATATAAATTAATTTATAAAAAGTCAAATGAGATATGGGTTTATTTAATGACCTTGCCCTCCTGTTATAACCATTATGACAATGTTCCAAATTAAAAGATACTACGGTAAGAACCAGTTTTTACCATCCTGTCCAAAACCCTTGTGCCCAAAAGTGTCTGAAACTATATTTTTAGAGAAGTTGTATTTTGTGAGAAATATAATCAAAAACATAGTAAAATATATTTAAGTAATGTTTTATATTGTACATTTATTTTAAGTGTAAACATTCAACTTATTTATGCAGCAGCTGATTTTAATCAGGTTACATAGAAGTTGAATTCTCAATTAAAATTTTTTATTTGTATGCATGGATTTATCATTTTTATTTTTCGATAATTGTAAATAAATTTTCCTGTATTTATGCTTGTGTGCAAATGGAAGCAGGGGTCTGTCCAGGATTTTTCACAGGGTCCGTTTTTTGTGAAAAATCAAATAATTTTGTGAAAAATGAATTAATTTTGTGAAAAATCAAAAAATTTCGCAAAAAAGAGATGGCACAAACTGCATCAATTAAACTTAAAGTTGAGTGTTTTCTTCTTCTATGACGAGAAAATCATTCTGGATTTTTTTTTTCTGATATTTGGCGTGGGGGGGGGGCATCGCTCATTCAAGTATCAATATTTATCTACCATTCTGCATTATGTTAAATTATACTAGATATATTTCTGTACAGTATTTAAAATAATTATAACAAAAATATAAATAAATAAAACAAAATTCAGAATAGGGTTCAGCATTCAACTTTTTGACCCAAGACACTCTTAAAAAGCATGAAATTTCGTTTCTAACTTATAAATTCCGTGATTTTAACAAAAATTTATTTGAATCCTAATAAAGCGAAGTTAGCTTGAAAAAAGAACAAAATATGATTCTCATATCGGATGTTAAAAGATTGCATTTTTCAAAATGTAGACATCTAAAGAAAAAAAAAACGGTAATTAAAAGAGTTTACTTAAAGTTAATCATCCTTGTTAGCATCGAAAAATCAAAACCCATATAATTTTCTCCCAAAATAACAATTAAACATCGCACTGCACCGTAAAAACGCAAATATTGACAAGCCAACAAAATGATGAGAATATTTTCTAATCTCATTATAAAGGTTCAACGCCAGACGCTAAGTGGTGATAGTTTTGAAGTTGGTAACCCTATATGAAGCGATCATATTTTTTCCACACCCTTATTATCCCTTTGCAGTTCTAAGTTCATTTCGCAGATATATATTATTATTGTTTATTAAATCATGAGTGGAGAAAAGTGCTTACCAATGCCTTTTCAGAAAAGTTTACAACAACACCGCTGCTAATTAGCTGTGATAAAACAAACAACCATTATATTTATTTGGCAGTAGCAATTATTTATCGCTTGCAGGAGCATTGGAGCATCGCAAGAGTGCCGATTTTTTCTTTTTTTTTTTTTCAAAATTAGCCGATTTTGTATAAGCTGATCCCTCTAATTTGACTTAAAAAAAGGTTCCAAAAATTATCGGTTTATACAGAGAAATACGCGGTTTATACAGAGAAGTACGCGGTTTATGCACAGAAATATGCGTTATTTTGCTTTCAGATTTGCTCTTTCAATAAACAATTTGTGACAGATCCGATCTTGTTTATCAGAATTTTGTGAAGGGTCGGTTTTGTTTGATCGGGATTTTGTGAAAGGTCCGTTTTGTTTGATTGGGATTTTGTGAAAGGTCCGTTTTGGTTGATCGGATTTTTGTGAAGGGTCCGTTAACGGACCCAAATATCCTCTGGCCAGACCCCTGGGAAGTGTTAAAAGTATAGAGGAAAAACTGTAATATATGTTTGACTCTTACAGCTTTGTGTAGATTTTCTTCTCTTGACTGTGGTGCCATTTCATAATCAAAAACTAAATGACCACCAATCTATTTTAGGAACTGCAAATACATTGTTTGCAAAAACCATCAAGCTACTATTGTAGTTTTTATTTAATGTAGTAACAGAATGTATTACATTAAAAGTATAAAACAAAAAAGAAATTGCACAAATTTTAAAAAATTAAACTCTTACATTTAATCATCCATTTATTTTTCTTTAATCTGTGTTTTAAAAAAGAATTTTAGTAAAATATCCTATTGAACTTCCTATATGAAACTCCGATTTTAAAAAATTAAGCTTTCTTTTGCACCAAAATATTACCTACACATGTATAGCACTCCTTTGAACATTTCAGAGGAAAATATTATCAAATACTCATTAATTAAAACTTATTTATATTTATGCATTACAAATGTTGCAGTAAGTAAGAATTAACTAGATTACTCCTTTAGCTTACTTTTGGACAGTTTAAGACACCTTTGGACAGTGATGTTATATTAAGTTTAGTATTTAATTCGCTTGAAATTTTATTTTACGCCCACATTCGAACCATATTAGTACGTAATATTTATGTACCGAAAAGTAGTTTAATTGGCCTTAAGTCATCCTTTTAAAAAATCATTTAAAAATGAAGTAATGAAAACTTAGGTATAAAAGATATTATGTGCGGGGGGTGCGCTACTCAATTTCCGAGGCCCCTCTAAAAGTTATTTCTGTATCCACCACTGGTACCGAGTTTCCCATAGAAAGTGATACAAATGTATTTCCATTATGCAACAAGATTGCTTTGAGGCTCCTTTTCGATGAATTATGAGTATCAGGGTTTTTATGCTCCGGGAAAACCTGGCATTGTCAGGGAAAATGACATAGTTAAAAATCGGGGAAGTTTCCAATCCCCCCCCCCCCCCCGAAAAAAAGAAAAAAATTTTACAATCTTTTCCCAGGGAATTTTGTACCATGAAATCTAAACTTTGTTTTAATCAATGTTTCCTGAAAAAAAATCCGAAAAGTTTTGAGGCAAAATAATGTTGGCTATAAAAAAAAAGGGCGACCCAAAAAAAAACTTTTGCGGAAGCTATTTTTGTCTCTCAAAAGTTCCCTAGGAAAAAAATTCCTAGGGTGAACAGGAATTATGCACAAACCCAACAGGGGAGAAGACAATTTACTGCTTCTGAAACGCAAACCTGCGGATGGTAGAGTGGATCAGGAAATCGTTTTTTTTTTTAATCGAAAAGTCTTTTCAGCTATGTATGAAACGTAGTCGTCATTTTTGGTTTTTCATAAGATGAAAGTAGACACAATGCATTGGATGTTTTCTTTAACTGCTAACAAATGAAAATAACGCAAAATGTGCTGCATTTTTTTTTATTATTGTTATTTTAAATATATAATTTTCTTGAGAAATGAAAAATTTTGTTCTTGAAACTTAATTAATCCTCATTGCCTTGGATGCAAATGTTCTAAAAACTTTTCAACTGAATTGTAGTTTCATGAAGATTTATTATTTTTAAATTTTTTTCGTGGTACTAATTCAAAATACTATTTCTTAATTTATGTGTAGCCGCCATACTTGATCAGTCCCAAGATGGCAGTACTCAAGACTTTTTAAGTGCCTAAGTTTCCGAAAATGACATTGGATGTTTATTGCATTGCAAACTATTGATGACAACACAGTGTGCCCTTTTTCTGGATAATTCGTAATTATTTTCTGGAAAAATGTGAATTTTATCTCCAGAACATTTTTTTATTCTAATCGATTTAGACGCTTATGTGCTAAAAACTACTATTTTGTTTTTTATTTTAATGCAAGCATCCTTTATATGCAAAAGAAAAAAAAATGATTTTTAGCATCCCCATATTTTTGGTATGCCCATCAATGCAACAAGTTAGTCATATTTGTACTGAAAAATAGCTTTGTACTTTGCTCAATATGTTTTGTGTTACACACTAATAAGAAAATGAAAAGAATTGTAAGCCAAAAGCGGAGAAGGATTGCTGCATGATTAAAGCATAAAGCTAATATGCATGACATGTGGCATCAAAAAAACGCTAAAATAAGTTCAGGGCTCCCAAATGGTCTGCTTTTCCTGCCGAAGTGCGTTTTTTATGGTAAAGTCTTCTTTATACCGCTTCTTAACATTTTGGTCCGATTAGTCCGCTTTTATATTGTTTTTACTTAAATATCAGATTTTAAAAGTTTTTCATTTCGTTAAAAGTTACTATACACCCAGACACGCCGCCGCAGCGCATGTTAAACAAGGTTCGTAGGCCCATAAAAAACCTTGAAAAGTCTTGGGAAAAAAAGTTTTTTTTTCTCCCAAGAACTTGGCTTGAACACCTTGAAAAAGTATGGAAAGTTACTTTATTGCTTGAATTCTTTTAAAAATACTTCATTAGTGCAATTTTCTGAATATTTATATTCGATATTAATTATCGTGAAAAATTGCTTTCGTGTTTGAGGTTTCACTCCTTTTGCATCTTGTTAATATTTTGATGCTTTTTACAATCCAAAGTGATTTTGACATGTGCTTACCTTAGCTGAGCTTATTTTTCATTTAATTTCAATAATTAACGAAGGAATTTTTTTTGGAAACCATGGCAACATTGAACTTACTCGGACTTCGCGGAAAACTGCTTTTAGTGTTACAGTAGATCTGTTTGGTGTGTGATAGATTCATATCGGTTGAGAAGGGATATAATGCTATTAAGAAACATTACAAGACAGAAAAACACAAAAATAATTTTAAACCAAAGAAAGATGAAGCACAGTTTCATCTGTCCTTCAGTGTGACTACCAGCATCCCTGGTTCAAGTCAAAATGTATCATTATGCCTATTTAGTTCTAAGGAGGCTGCCTTAAGTGCTGAGCTAAGTGCCTCCTCCCCTCCCATCCAAATGTTTGTGTAAATAATATTATTGTTCAATGGATAAAACGATCAGTTTTGCTGAAGGTGATAAAGGAATTGTACCATTAAAAATCAGTATTATGGTTAATTAACAGATTATCTGCACGGATTTAGCAGCAGGCAGCTAATTTGCCTTTTGGTGCTTCCTTGGGTTTTAATTGAATGGTCTTCCCAAGGTCCTCTTTTTGATTAAAAATGGTCCTCTTTTACCCTTTTCTAAAGCTAAAATGTGTTGGGAGCCCTGTAAGTTGAAAGTACTTAGTTTTCAACAAGTAGTAAACAAATGAAAACAATTTTGAACAAAATGTTAAAAAAATGGGGAAAACTTAAAATTGTGAGAAAATTTTCAAAAAAATATTCCAACAATTTTTTTTTTTTTTTTTAAATTTGCAATTGGAAGTTTTAGTTCTTACGCATTTTGATTATTTTGGAAATATTGTTACTTAAACTTAATTTTGAATGAAGCGAGTAGCCTGGAATTTTCTTAAAAAAAAGTCAGGGGAATTTTTTATTTACCACAAGTGTATTAACCTTGAGTATAAATATATGAGTTTTGCAAAAAAAAAAGTTTGACGTGATGGAAACTTTATACTATATCTCCCGGTTTCAGTGAGTGAAAATCTATATGAAACAGGTAGAAGTTTTTTTGTTGCAGACCTGTGTTATTCCCCCCTCCCTTTTTATTTTTAAATGAATAATAAAATAGCTGAAAAATATCCAATCTAATTTATTATGCTTAATTTCATTTAAAAGATAATCTTGTTTTATCCTTTGCAAGTTCTAAATTTATTGTAATAATGATTTGTTTTTTTATTTTTGGTCAGGTTCAATTTATTTCATGTAACAAAATGAATCATTCTTTTTTTTTTTTTTCTCTTTTGATAAGCTTATCTATAACTAATATTTCTTTGGTTTTTTTAACAAAAATTCTGCATCTGTTGCACCTTGAACGGAATGTTAAATACTGAGAAACTTTCTCCAGGTATTAGATTTTGTGTGTCTTGCTGGGAAGAGTGATTCATATTCTCGATACTAGGCAGAGTTGCAGCAGGAAGTATGCTTTGAATTACCTGAAGCGAGATTTCAGGGGAAAATGGCTATCACACAGCATTTCAACTTAGTCGGACAAAGTATAGCAGTTTTGATGCATTATTTTTAGAGAGGCAGGTCTTATATTCAAAGTGAATAATGATCATCAAGCTATGGGTTGTATGGTTAGTGGGGTCCCTAATCTGGGCAAGTCACTACTGTGATAGGAACGGGGGACCCTCGGGTGTGATGTGTGGTTAGCGTTACGATAGCTTTGAAAAAAAAATTAACCCCTTTTATTTTCCTCGGGAGTCCTTGGAGTTCTCCTGTTAAGTCCTGGTTAAGTCTGTAAACAATGCTTATTATCTCCTAAATCATATTCTATGCATTTTATATCAATATTAATTAGACTAATTATTTTAATTCATTTCTGCAGGCATTAACTTCAACAGCCATTAAAAAACATGGTTAATACAAAAGGTATAAGACGAGGTACTAGGTACCTGTTTGCCCGAAAATTCCGACATCATGGAGTTGAACCTCTGTCTACTTTTCTGAGAGTGTACAAGCGGGGAGACATTGTCGACATCAAAGGAAATGGAGCCTTTCAAAAGGGAATGCCTCATAAGTACTACCATGGTAAAACTGGAAAAGTCTTCAACGTGACCCCACATGCAGTTGGAGTAATCGTCAACAAGCGAGTAAGGAATCGCATCATTCCAAAACACATCAATGTTCGAGTGGAGCATATCAAACACTCCAAATGCCGGCAAGATTTTCTTGAAAGATTGAAAGAAAATGAACGTAAAAAGAAAGACGCAAAAGCAAAGGGGATCAAAATATCTTGTAAAAGGCAGCCTGCCCAGCCACGTGGTGCGCATTTTGTCAAAACTCTAGGCAATAAGCCACAGTATCTTGAGCCTATACCATATGAATTTATTGCTTAATTTTGGGCTTGTTGAATAAAAATTATTATCCATATAGCCTTCTCTTTTATCATTCATTTCTAAAATTCTTTTCAATACATTCTTTGAAATATCTTATAAAAGTGCAATGGTTATGTATGTATCAGGGTAATTACATATCAAATCAACCAATGGTCAAAACGTCATGTCTTTAGATTTTGCTCATTTTTTGTTCTAATGAAGTATTACCACAACAGAAAATATACAAAGTTTTGGATTTTTTCACTCATTTGTTTTCGAGTTATAATATTTTAAAGTTTTGACAAAGTTGAATACTTTTCCTGAAACGTTTTCTTTCAACAGCCGTAATTAAAAAAACTATTTGACTCAAAGAGTTAAAACTGGTAGTGTTTTGTTCTGTATTTAATAAGGTTTTATAAAATATATGACATGACCTAGTTCTACCTTTTTCTTTTTTTTTTTAACAATTTTTTGAAAAAATTTAAAAAAACTCAAAATTGAAATTTTAAATATTTTTGAAAAATTTTTATGTTATTAAGTCTTACTTTAGCAACATTTATGCAAAATTTTATGATGGCATTATTGTGGTATCAAAAGAAAAAAAAAATATTTCCTCTTTCAACATCTTTATTCATGTAACAATTCATACTGCTGGATCATCCAAAGAGGGTGGAGGGATGGCAAAGACTGTGCAATTATGATTTTTAAGGGGATGTTTAAGAGGCATTTTTCTCTCTAAAGAGGTTTCATCCCTGTGGGGGGGGGGGCTGTACAGTATTTGAGGAGGTTTTATTGGCACCCTTGGCTTGATTCCTTTATATATATATATATATATATATATTAGGGCTCGACCGATGGCATTTTTTGGCCGATGCCGATTGTTCAAAGATGGCCGATGGCCGATGCCATTGGCCGATGGCAAAAAAAAAAAATCAAACAGAAATAAATTGATAAGATTGTCAGGGATTAAAATATCATTGATTCATTTCACTCTACTTCCTTTCTACGAATAAGGAAAAAAAAAATCAGATTTCGACCTAAATTTCTATTTTACGATCACCCAATTTATATTTCACAAGTTTTTTCGGCACATCTGTACATATGTACCTAAGAACATACAGATGACCGAAATATCCATTTTGAACGTTTCCTCAGTAAATAATCGCAAATTTTATTGTGATGTCTTCATGCGTGTAAACTTGCGTCATTCAAAAACGCTATGAAATAGTAAGTTGAAAACTCATACGTACGTAGTATGATCTAAAAGTTCGAGGACGAGTTGTATAAAACCTCACCCTGAATAGTTCACATTACCGAAGCACATTTATCTACAAAATAGTCACTTTGAACGACTATGCACTTCTGCCAACGTTCGTATAGCTTTTAGAAGCACTCCTGGAAGACATTTTTCGCAACCTCCTGTAAGGCCTCTTGCGCTGCTGCTTTAACTTCATCGTGGGGAAGAAGGCGACTTTCATGTTGAGGATGCACGGTTCGATTGGTCAATACTCTGATATGACAGATAACATAACGTTTCGTCGGACTTAGCTCCGTGTGACTTTTACCTGTTCCCAGCAAAAAAACATTTGCATGGACGCCGTTTTCTTCCGTCAGGAGAAGATAAAGCTGCATCATAGAAGGTAGCGAAAAATGGCTTCCAGGAAAGTTTCCAAAAGTTGTATGAACACTGGCAGAAGTACATAGTCCCTCAAGGTGACCTTTTGAATGTGGATGTGCTTCGGTAATGTGAACTATTCTGGGTAAGGTTTTATACAGCTTGTTCCCGAACTTTTGGATCGTACTACGTACAATCTGTATAGGGTATAGTTATGCTTCTTCTTTTTTGACTGCTGTATGATATAAGAGAAAGAACACTGCCAAAAAAAAAAAAAGAAAGGAAGAAAAACAAAGAGACTGTTTAATAACCAATTGGTTTGTTTTTTTAAATTGAACATATAACTAAGATTTAAGTAATATTATAATAATGTATGGATTTATAGGTACAGTAAATATAGTTCAAAAACATTAATTTCTGTTGTTTAATCATTCAAAAAAAATAAATAAATAAAACTATGAAACCGTCAATAAATTACGCAATTAAAGTGGAAAGATTGAACGTAGACATTTTTTAGTCATCAAATTAAACAAAAAAGGTAACAGATAAATTGCAATATTAAATCAAAATAGGAATATTTTTATACTTATTTAAAATTTATGAATAGAAAAGTTTGCATTTTTCATAAAAGCTATAACAGTGACATAAATTTTGCTGAAAAAAGAAATAGCCATCAAAAGAGCGAGGTTCTTAAAATGCAGCTACAATAAACAAACTCAATATTTACACCAAGTTATAACAATACATACTACTTGATCTGATGTTTGCAAACTTAATATTGAACAATTTGATTGTTTAATCTTTTATGAAGCTTTACAAACAAGTTCGAATTAATTTTTTTAATTTAACAACAATTTTCTGAAATTAAAAAAAAAATGCGTAATAGAAAATCCTTGAAATTTTTCTATAAAAAACGAAAATAACTTATTCATTGATTTTATATAATACATAAAATAGTTACTTAGAACAGAAAAAAAATCGATCGCTATTAATGATGCAAAAAAGATGGCGCATTACGAATCATAGGTGAAACAAGTATGAGAAATACGCAAAATGACATTTCTTGATCAAAATTAATAATCGCTAAATATTTGAGAAATGCCTGAAACGACGAGGTAGGTTTAGGGGGGTCACCTCTGATTTTGGAGTAATTCACACTTCGGCTCCAACCTCGGCCTCACTTTTTTAGTACAGAACCGCTACCACCAACGCCTTGGAAGAGTTTCTGAATCTACTTCAGCACTTCCGAAGAAAAAATTCAAAAGTCCTTTTGATTTCCGAATTATGTCACCATTCAAAACGTCTTTAATCAATTTCTTACATTAATGCTCTAAATTCTTTCTAAACAATAGATAAAGTTTGAAAAAAAATAATGCCTAATTTTATGAATGGTGTTAGTTTTATATAACTCAGAAGTACAACTATAGAGTTTAATTTCAGAAATTGGGGGAATGGGAGGAGGGGCACGCAAGTGTTCTCGGAAATTCAAAAAATAGTCGTAAAAAATAGAATTTAAAATAATCATAAACATTGAGCAGAAAAACTCTTTCAAAACTTGCACCCGAGTTTGTTTTGACGTGCAGTGGCGGATTTAAAATTTAGCAAATGTTACAATTGCGCGAGAGACCCCATAACCATAGGGTCACCGTAGGAGTTACAAAAATGCTTATGATAAATGTTTTACAAGTTCTGTGATAGAGAAAAAAGGACCCTAAATCAGGGGCGGACTGGCCCTAAACTTTTAATGTGGAAAAAAAAATTCATGCCGGCCCCATCCAAAAACGTTTGGCTGTAGTTTTCCAAACCTAAAAAGTTTCTAGTGTGTTTAAAAAAAAAAAACGGTTCCTCCCCCCCCCCAGCAGCCCTCACCTCTCTCCCCCCGCTGAAATACCTAGATTTTTTTTTTTTTTTTCAGAAATCCTTATTTAACTTTTCATTTCAAGCAAACTAGTGGGCAGATTGATTTAAACTAAGCATACAGCAAACGCCCATAATATACAGATGATATTTCAAGGATCTAACTTTCTCAAAAATATTTGCAAGCTTAAATTGCTCTACGCAATAAAAAAAACCACTGTGAAAACTGTGTGGCTTCTTTGAAAAGCCGCATTTAAGAGTATTTCGTTTATGTAAAAGTGAATAAAAATCTTATTTAAAACAAAACGTAATCTATTTGAGGCAGTGAGAAGCAAAGGGGTGTAAGCAGGCATTTTCAAGTTTTGAGTAAAATTCGTATAAAGATTACATCCTAGGTAGGCTTTCATTGAATTTTTTTCTAAATCATGCTGTACAGCGGCACCTACCAGGGCTGCTGGTACTATCTCTTGCCCCAAGACAGAGGAGGGGTCCACCTACCATTTGTACTGGTTATCTCCAAATTTTCAAATTTTTCTCTTGCATCCCTTGCTTCTCACTACCTCATATGGCCATCAGCGGTACTATTTACCCTTCAGAAAAAAATTCTTTTTTTTTTTTTTTTTTTTTAACTCTTTAAGACCGAGCTGGGGGGAAACTTTGCTACAGTTAAAGTCTTTTCTTAAAAATTTTTTTTTTAGAGTAGGTAAACAAAGAAAAAAATATATGTTCATTGTAAGTAGTATACTTCAAACTAATGAAAATTTTCATGAAAATATCGGATCAACACATAAACCAAACTAATGTAATATATTTCCGTGCATTTGTCATGTCAGAGTCAGAATACTAATTTCAATTTAAAAGAATACATCACAGATCATGAGACAGTGAGAACTGATCGGAAATATCGGATAAGCCCGAATTAATCTACAAAAAAAAAAAAAAAAAAAAAAAAAAAAAAATCTGAATTTCATCCGAAAAAGTCGCCATTTGTCTCAGTGAGAAAACTGATTTTCAAAGGTATCTCTCAAAATGTTATCTAGTGAGTGAAATTTATTTGTCAGGTTCTAAGAACTAAAGTGAAAATCATGGGATATACACTTGGGGTGGGGGGATTGCGGTCTCCTCCCAAGGCCCTTGGTAGTATCTAAGGCATTTTCTTTAGTCACCCGTGCGACCTGAATACTGGAGTTGGTTGACCCATGCATACAATGTTACATATTATGTGTGTTTTAAGTTCTTATGGAACTATGACCTCCTATCTCACTTTTTGTGGGGCGCTACTGTTTGGGTAACAGTTGTGTGGTGGGGTGCAGTATATTTTCACGAGCAAGTTAAAGCTCTTGGCAGATTTGTTTTGTTTAGATACCTTCCAAGCTCTGATTTGCTGAGTACTACTTTTAAGTTTCTAAAACTGGAAAGAAATAATTACATTTGAGTTGAAAATAAAAATAATGAAAATAGAAAAGGTTAATAGATGGCGAAATATTGCAAGTTGTAATTGCACACCCGTGTTTCGAGGTTCCTTTTAACCCTGAAGCATGCATATGCAGTTATTTGCAAAGTTTGTGCTTTAATGCTGTACGAATTATCATAAAAATTATACAAAACATTAATTTATAAATCCCAAAATAGAATTTATTTTTAAAAAAGTGGTACAAAAAAGTGAGGATTAGAAGTGGAGGAAATTGAAACGAAATAGTACAACGCATTCATCTTTTCTCATTTTTTTGAGGAAGCCAAGCGACATCAAGTCATTAGCAGCTCCCCATTCATGCAGTTGTCGCTATCACTTGCTAAATAGCTATCGGCTAGAAGAAAGGGTCTTCTTCGGGGAGGTCTCGCAGTAGGGTGTCTTCTTCTACCCACCACCCCTGAATTCGCAGAACTCGGCCGGATACGGGCGGACTCGGATCTAAGCTACAAAGCCGTATACGGCCGGCCTCGGTCTTAAGGAGTTAAAGTCTTTTCTTAAAATTGTATTGTAAGTATTCAAACTAATGAAAATTTTCATGTAAACCAAACGTAATATATCCGTTCAGAATGAATACATCACAGATCATGAGACAGTGAGAACTGATCGGAAATATCGGATAAGCCCGAATTAATCTACAAAAAAAAAAAAAAAAAAAAAAGAATTTCATCCGAAAAAGTCGCCATTTGTCTCAGTGAGAAAACTGATTTTCAAAGGTATCTCTCAAAATGTTATCTAGTGAGTGAAATTTATTTGTCAGGTTCTAAGAACTAAAGTGAAAATCATGGGATATACACTTGGGGTGGGGGGATTGCGGTCTCCTCCCAAGGCCCTTGGTTTTAACGTAGATTTATATTGCCAATAATTTTAATACGGTAGTTTATATGCATGTAAAGATGGCTATGACCAAACTCCCCTCCCCTCTCCACAGAAAGCAAGTTCTGGCAGTGCTTGTGTTTTATGGTATATGTGTGGCCTATGCTACATATTAACTTGCCTTTAATAATAATATTCCACTGACACAACGTTTTCAAGTAAGAACAATTTATTTATCAGCTTCCAAGATTTAAAGTGAAAACGAAGAAATGTATTGGGAAAAGCAATAAGATGTGCGTATTCTTTTTCGTAAGTAAATATGTTCAACTAGAGTTTAACCTACGAAGATGTTCAACAAAGTGAAACTCAACCGCTTAAACCAAAAATATAACAATTTATACTTCTATTGTACGAGTTTACATGCTTGCTGAAAATAAATAATAATCAAGTAACAAAAGAAAGCACAACACAGAAATGGTCCGACTTAAACCTTTTTAATGACATAAATTAAACGAAATTAATGAAAACGAAATAATATTTGAAAGAAGTTACTCAAGAGTAATAAACTAAAAATGACAAAATTAATATTACACTTCAAGAATCAGTGAAAATGTTTTCATGCAAGGCCCTAATTTCGTCAAACTGAAAAATCTAATAACTTTGTAAATTTCAAATTAGTGCTAAATCTTATCATTTTATCCGGAAAAATTTTATCCGAAATTTGAAAGTATGCTATTTAACGAATTTCAACATTGCATTTATCAATTTGACACTGAATAATAACATTAAAATTGAAAAGTATATGATGATAAGATTTTTAAAAATGTACTTTTCGTACTAGTTGCAATATGGTAGTGCTACTAATAAATTAAAAACTAATAGTTTCTGGGAATACTGCATTTTAGATTCGGAAATTTTAGATTTGCTTTTAAGATTGTAACATTAAAAATATAAGTAAAAATAGATACATTATTTATGATTAAAATGGGCAAAAACACTTAAAGCAATTACACTTATCAATCTAGCTAAGAAAGAAAAATCTATAAACAAGCATTACAAATCAGTTAACAGGGAAAAAAACTTCAAAAATAAAGATTATTTGATGAAATATTATTAAATACTTAAAATATGGTTAAAGAACCTAATTTTTTTTTCTTCTATAACTCAGTGTATCCCTTTAAAAGATAGGGAAACAAAATTTTACAGTATTTAAGACATAATAATTACTTAAATTTTTCAACATTCCATTTTAATTTTATCAAAAAATTTCTTTCAAAGCATGTAACTTATATTTTTTTCCTTAAAAGTAATAGATTATGAATATCCGTTAAAGACTACTTGGTACTAAAGATAAAAATAAAAGAAATCGCGAGAAAAACAACACATTTCTACAACATTAATCTTTCTTACAAAAAAAAGTCTACTTTGTTGAGCAACAGCATCAATGGTATCCTCTGAATCTATTTGATTTAAAATGTCCTTCTCTAAAGACATCAACATGAGATCTTCTAAATTTTCTTGAGAAAGGGTTAAACAAAAAATCATGAGTGTAAAAAAGAAATGAATTAAGTTCAGGAGGGCCATGCACATCCTCATATCTTGGACAAGCATACGAATTGTACTCAGGGCAGGTTCTGGATACCGGAACAAACCCTTCTCTTTCTCTCTCTTTTTTTTCTTCAAGTTTAAACTGCACAAGTTTATTATTCTTCCAAATCCCAAATTTCATACCAAAAAAAAGGGGGTGGGGAGAGAGAAAAATGTTCTGCTGTCTTTGAGAAGTATATTAATAATCTTAGTTTATTATCTCCCTTCAAAAATTAATTACTCTTGAAAAAAAGACATAAAAAATGTGTGTAACAATAATTGGATAAAATTGGTACAGTATTTAGGCTTTAAATTAAAATTAAGTACAGTAAAACCTGTAGAGTTGACCACCCTTGTAAGTTGACCACCTGTCTATGTTGACCTCTTTTGTCAGGAACGGAATTAGTCCTATCTTATATAATGAAGGAAAACTTCTGTAACTTGACCACCTGTCTATCTTGACTACTAATGTACGCCAAATTTGGTTTGGAGCATTGTAAAAAAACCTTTGTAAGTTTATCACTTGGTTTTTTTTTAACTTTCTTCAGTAAATTATTTTATTTTATTATTCATTAATTTATTATTATTGTATAATTATTTGATAGCTTTCTAAGAATGTTTTTAATGCTTTGATGACGGACTAGCAATTTACTAACTAAACAGCAGCATAAAGCTTATGCTGCTCTTTATTCTCCAAACTTGTTTTCATTTGTTGTTCTATTTGAGATAGTTTTTTGTACTTTGTTCAATAAAAATAGGTGTCAGTAGAAAAGTACAAAGTGTTTTCTTTCAGTTGCAATAGGTTGTGGCAATTCTGGAATTGCGCAAAGGCCCGGATCTGTACATTTTGGGCCCTCTGCAACAAAATGGGTAGGGCATCTCCCTAGAGGCCCAGTGTCTATTTGTAAAGTTAATAAGTCTCAATGCTAGTTTTTTTCCTTCAATTTCTAGGGCCGTCAGCCCCCTAGAGGAAGTGAGCCCCCCCCCCCCCCCCCCCCCGCACTGCGGGTACGCAGATATGGGCTTGCTAAAGAGCCCTTCTGGCTTATTTCGAGTGTAAGGGATTAAGATATAGGATATTTTAATTTTGCCTTTATGAACTGAGAGAGTCGAGCTTGTTGCTCTTTGGGCTGTAAGTGTTACATAAAAAGGCTTCAAAAAGAAAGTTTTGAATTTGAAATTAATAAGAAGTATGAAATATTAAAATGAATTCAAAAAGGAGAAAGCCAGAGAAAATTAGCTGGCACATATGGAATTTCTAAAACTACGGCGTCTAATATAGTTTAAAACAAGGAAAAAATAATAAAACTATTTGAATAGTACAGTAAAACCTGTGAAGTTGACCACCTGTCTAAGTTGAACGCTTTTTTGGGCACGGAATGAGCCCTTTTTATATAAATCAACCTCTGTAAGTTGACCACCTGTTTAAGTTGCCCACTAAAGTAGTGCACCGCGAGTGGTCAACTTACACAGGTTTCACTGTATTTTTAATTATGGTTTCACTTTCAATAATGTTAAACAATGAAAGTTAGTTGAACAGAAAGAGTGATAAGGGTGAATTCCTCGAAAAATGAATACACGGTGCTAGAAATGACAAAAAATATTTCAAAAAATCATTACTGCCCTTTATAAGTTGACCACCAAAGTACTGCACCGCGAGTGGTCAACTTACACAGGTTTCACTGTATGCAAAAAATACCTAATATCGATTTTACGTTCCTCTAAAATTTGCTTTTTTCAAGGAAAAAGGTAAGGGAGCGAAGGATAAAAAAATGTTGGAAATCACTGTTTTGAATATTTATACTGTTTGTTCTTTTATAAATTTTATCTTTGCTAAACGAAAATAGATGAATTGGACGGTGTTATACAAAAATGAGTTATCCAACAAAAATTTTCAAAAAAATAATGAGTTATTCACATAGCTTGGCAGATAAACTGATACACTACGGGGATACAAAGACGATTTCTATTAATATGCCATCTATGAAGATCAGTTTAGAACTCAATTTACTCAAAAGTACTGCTTGGTGGGTTGACCCATTTTTGTGTAACACCGTCAATTTGTTATAATTATAACTGACAGTTCAAGTTCTTATTATTTAAAGTGCTGATGACAAAAAAAAATTAAAAAACACATGATGATTAAAAATATTAAACTTACCTAAAAAAAATTCTTGTCACCCTTGAATTTAAAACACATGCAATCCCATTGAGCAGTCAACACGGTGTATAACAAATGACTCGTTTTTTTTCCTCGGAGACAAAATTGTGGAGTTCTCAAAATTATCTAATTGGTTGAGAAAGTCGTGGATCTATCTATTGTTCTATTGCAAAGTGCTGGGAAACAGAAGAAAAAAAAAAACGAAGGATGAAAAGGAAAAAAAAAAGCTTTTTAGCAGACGTTTTGCTCCTATTCATTCTATTCTTAGGATGGCGCCTTTCTCTTATTTCATTTGAAAAAGGCTCAATGTAATCTTTTCCCAGACAGTCTTGGATCAGATCGTCTCAGATGGCCACAAAAAAAGATCCCCACCCCCAATAAAACTCCTTACCAGAATTCCAGGAAACATCAATCCCGAACAGATACGAGAGACACCCATGGACCCTGAAGGCTTCGCTTCGGACGAAGACCACCCAACAAAGACATTGTCCCCTACGTAACAAGATACGGTAATAGTTAGGCAGGAACAGAGTAACGTCCTGAGAGTGACCGTTGGAAAAGGAGCGGCCGTTCTCCTCTCCCTCCGCCCCCCCCCACCCAAAAAAGAGCTGTTCTGGCTGCAGCCCTCGACACAAGAACGGCCGGCCTAGCTGAAAACTTTTTTTTAAAAATAAAATTGAGAAAAACGGCACGTACACATTGAATGCACAGAAAACGGCCCGAGTTAAGGACGGCCCATGTGGAATTTTCCACATCTCACACGTGGCCAGTCCGCCCCTGCCCTAAATGTATTTCGACGGGCCCCAAACTTCGCCGAAGCGATACAGAAAAGACTGCATTACTGTGATTTATATTACAAATATCGAAAAATTAAAAATTACCGTCGGTTCAACGAGAATCTAATAAAATGACACAAAAACCAGTTTTGCCATCTCATATTTGTTTCTATAGTCTCCAATTCGGCAATGTATCACCCCATGATCGTCAGTCTGAGACGCTATATTAGTTTTGCATTGAAATAAGTAATTAATAGCCACAAAAAATAAGTAAACAGGCTTTTTAGAACACCCGATCGAAAACAAAAAGCGAAGTGCACAACTGGAACGTACGCACACTCCACATGCAAAAATTTATCCTTCTACAGCTTACCATTTTTTGAGTTATGACTTATAAGAGACATACGTACATCCAGCCGAAAGAAACAACGCAATAATTAACTTGTTTGGTACCTGAATGCAGTATTAAAAACTCTTTCAGGGGTTACTAAAATAGAAATTCATACTGAAATTTAAGTAAATAATTTTATATGAAAACAATACCCCCCTTTACTTTGTATTAAAAAGTAAAACAGCAAAGATCCTTTTTTTTTTCAAAAACATCGGCCAATTCCATCGGCTTTTCGATGTTTTTTAAGGCCGATGGGCCGATGTTTTCCGCAAGTTAGCATCGGCCGCCGATGCTGATGCCGATGGCTAAATTGTTGAACCATCGGCGCCGATGCATCGGCCAGGCCGATGCATCGGTCGAGTCCTAATATATATAGAAATTATATATTTATTTATACAGAAATATATATGCAGGTTTTTTAAATAGCCGAGAATTAAAATTTATTAACTGAAAATATATTAGTCTACTTATCGATGGCAAATGGTCCGTAATCGAAAGTGTTGAAATAATTCAGTAAAGCAAAGGTCTCCAATCAACATTTTTTCAATCCTATGTTCATGGGTTGATACAGTAGAAGGACATGACCATCATGAGTCATGCTTCAGCACCTGCATCCCTGCTACTCATCCCCTAAGTAGCCACTCCCACTCATCAGCTGCCTGGTGAAACGTAGAGTCCCTGTTAGGGACTCTAGTGAAACGAGCCCTTAGGCTTTCTCCTGGTGTAATATGAAACCCATCTACTTTCTCCCTCTACAGAGGCAGTGAAATCTTCAGTACTTTGTATGTTTTTGGACAGTTCACGTTCTAAATTTTACTGCTTGCTTTCTTTGAGAAAATTTTTTCCGAGTTTTATTGTTATTTTAATGTTAAATTTATGCATATTTTTGTTGTTAAGAGCCAACTTTCAGTTGAAAGTGGAATAAACAATGGAGCATATTTTGCCGCAATTCATTTAAAAAGGAAGGACATTGGGTGAAAAAAGATCTAAGGACTGCAAGCTTGTGGATGACAACACTAACATATGGCATTGAAGAAGGAATGAAAATTTGTACTGCTTGTCGCATACAATTAAGTAAGCAAAAACATTCTTCAGTTCCTGGACTGAATGTGCAGAGGAATTAGTGGATGTTATTTTGAATATTTTCAATGCTTCTTATAACTCGGGGACGGTGCCAGAGGACTGGAAGCTGGCTAACATAACGCCACTCTTCAAGAAGGGGTCTAAAGGTATTGCTGGAAATTATAGACCTGTAAGTTTGACTTCGGTGATTTGTAAGATTTTCGAAACTTTGATCAAAATTAAGATCATGATGTTCTTAGAGACTAATAGTCTGTTGACTAGTTTGCAGTATGGTTTCAGGAAAGGTAAATCCTGTACTACTAATTTATTGCATTTCTACGACAAGGTTACCTCAGCTTTAGATAACAAAAAATGTGTGGATGTTGTTTATATTGATTTTCAAAAAGCTTTTGACAAGGTACCGCATGTTGCTCTTCTCAGCAAGTTAGCTGACATTGGAATAGGAGGAAAAACTTTACTTTGGGTTAGAAATTGGCTTACTGGTAGGAAGCAAAGAGTAGTTGTGAAAGGAAATCATTCTAATTGGAGTGATGTTTTAAGTGGGGTTCCTCAGGGATCAGTTTTAGGGCCTCTTTTGTTTATTATATTTATGAATGACATCAATGAAAATATTTCTGGAAGCATGAATTGTTTTGCTGACGATGTAAAAGTTATGGGGATTGTCGAAAATGAAGAACAAGTAAAACAGCTGCAAGAGGATTTAGATCATATTACTAAGTGGGCAGATAAATGGGGTATGGCAGTTAATGTAGGGAAATGTCAAGTGCTACACTTAGGTCATGGAAATAAGCGTATGAGATATCGTTTACAGGGTTCAGTCATAAATCAGGCAGAAAATGTTATGGATCTGGGTGTCTTTATAAATCAGGACTTCAAGTTTAGTCAACAGTGCAGTATTGCTAGTAACAAAGCGAACAAAATGCTTGGGTTCATCAATAGATCTATTTCAAACAAATCTAAGAAAGTTCTTCTGCCTTTATATAGGAGTTTAGTAAGACCTCATTTGGAGTATGCTGTTCAGTTTTGGTCGCCTTATCTGAAGAAAGATATTTTTGTATTGGAAAGGGTTCAAAGAAGGGTAACTAAATTAGTAAGGGGACTCTCAGATTTAGATTATGATACCAGACTTAATAGGCTTAACATGTATAGCCTGGAGCAAAGGAGAGTCAGAGGGGACATGATTCAGTTATTTAAATTTATCAAAATGAAAGATGTAAATGGATTAAATTTTTGCGGGGAAAGCAGGACAAGGGGTCATTGTTTTAAGCTATTTAAATCTCAGGCTAACTTGGAAATCAGGAAAAACTACTACTTTAGCAGGGTCGTGGGCACTTGGAATAGCTTACCGGAAGAGGCGGTAATGAGCAAGGGAGTGGATAGCTTTAAGAGGGCCATTGATCTTCATTGGGGACTAATTAATTGACTAGGACCAGCCTAGCTGGGCCCAGTGCCTGTTGCTGGTCGTCACATTTGTATTTGTATTTGTATTTGATGATATGAGTGAGTTCAGCAAAGATCCGAAACCAGGCTCTAGTACAGAGGATCCCGAGTTCATGAGCCTTCATAATGGGATGTACAGTTTGAAGAAATTGTGGGCTATATTGCTTGTGCCTATGACAGCAAATGGTGAATAGGATATGTAATTTCAAAAGATCAGGTAGAAGAAGAAATCCAGGTTTCTTTCCTTTATCCTAGAGAACCATCATCGTCATTTTTTTATCCAAGAAAAGCAGACATTTTGACCATTCCTAAAAATTTTGTTCTGTGCAAATTACATCCTGTCACTGCTACAAGCAGAACATACCAAGTCTCGAAAGAAGAGATGGCAAAAGCAACTGAAATCTTACATAAGAAGAAAGTATATCTATAATAGGACTTACAAATTGAGTTCTACAGTGTAGCAAAGTGAGTTACACACATCTCAAACTGCTTCTTAATGGGCTTAAAAAAATATTAAATTTTATATTGTAGCAATTAAATTATTATCTTAATATATAAAAATCTTCTGTGCGGACGTTTGTCACCATAAGGCTTTTAAACGGCTGGACCGATTTTGATCAAATTTTTTGTGTGTAATTAAGTTGTGGCAAGCATGGTTTCGAAGCGCGATGGATCGAATCGGAAACTTTTTGTTAATTAATTAATTAATTTAAACTTTGGATGGTTATATCTCCCAAGTGATTAATATTTATTTTAACCTATTGTTGAGCGAGAACTGAAATAAATATTTAACTCGTTGCCAAAGGACAATAAAGAAAGCCAGCTCCGCTTTTTCTAATGAAATATCCTACTGTAATATGTCAATTGAGGACAGATAAAACGTAGAGCGAGAGTGAAGCTCTCATTTCTTGAAAGCAACGATTTTAGGTCCCGAGATAAATATTAAAGGTAAAGTACTGGAAGGTTCACACAAATCGCGTGTTCTGTCGTCGTAGTTCAAGCATGTGACCGGATCGGTGCTTTTGGTTTTCCTAACCAAATGATCAGAAAGTACCGTACCAAACATCATTTGTTTCTCCGCTCAAATCCGTCTGAGTTTTGGCACCAATGTCAAGAATACTTTAAGGATTATCAAACTAATCAGTACATTAGTAAAAGAAAAGATGATGGAATTTAAAGACGAAACAAATTTTATTTTCGTCCGGATAAGTTACAACAGGATAGTTCTGTACACAAAATATCGGTGCTGTGGAAGATCTTCATCTTTGGTGGAAAGAACAAATTAGGCAATATATGAAATTTAAGAAGTTTTCGTTCGAAAACCGGACCGCTAATCACTCGGAGTGTGCTTCGCTCACTGATCGGCTGGATGACAGTAACGTGGTGGTTTGGCTATAAACAATAGAGTTGCATGATCATTTGTTTACATTTTGAAGCTACTGTTAATGGAATTTATTGTATTTTTTGTTTATTTGGCAAAATATTTCAAATTGCAAAAAATTGTTTTTCGTTTTCAAAAAAGAGTGTTTAGTCATTTTAGTTGAAGAATGTGGTTATTTTACGTCGGGAGGGGGGGGGGGTTGAGTGATTTTCGCTTAATCTTAGAATTGTTTTTACCTTTATCATTTTTTTAAAGCCATATCCCTTCGATCGTTTTATTCTTTTTCATATGGGGAATGTTTCAGCGGGATTTCCCGTTTGTCCTAGATGGCTGGTTAGTTTTTTACACTTAATATCTGAGGGCGCTTTTTATCCTTTGAGTATGGCTGATGGAACAAACCATCAAGTACAGGAAAAAATATAGTTAATAAAGCAACTGCTCAGTGGGCATTAGATAAATCAAGTTGTTATAAATATACGCATTCTGACACCAAGCAGCTTAAAACATTTTCTTTTTACTTATTTTTTCCAACAAAACAGTTCAAGCACTTGATAGTTTACTGAAATTTTTTAACTTTTCAATTTACAATGTTTGAACAGAACAACGTCTGCCGAGTCCTCTAGTATATAAATAAAACGTAAATTTGCTTTTAAAATATGGCTGAAAAAGCTTCAGTAACTTTTAAATTGAAGTTTTCAAATTTAAATAAAATTTAGATTTTTTATTCAATAATAAATATATTTTCACCGAAAAAATTGTTTGAACTTGTTAATATGCTTGCAATACTGCCAAGTACTTGTTTTTCTACGCAATAGTACCGGTTTTAACTTTACCTACTTTTCATTAGAACAATTGTTTTTTTACAAATAAAATTAAAGCAACTGTTTGAAAGAGAAAATTTTTTTTCTCCATGATACCACAAAAATGCCATCATGAAATTTTGAATTTATGTTGCTTAAAGAAAACTTAGTTCCCTGATTTTTTTTTCCCCAAGGAAATTAAAAATTTTGATTTTTAATTTTTTCAAAATAATTTTTTATTTTTAAATAAATGAATTTTTTTTGTAGCTAGGTTTTGTTATATATTTTTTAAAACCTCCTAAAATACTGAACAAAACAGCACAAGTTTTAACATTTTAAGTCAATTAGTTCTTTGATAATAGCCTTTTAAAGATTACTAAACGATGTAAAATTTATGATGCTTCCAGAGTTAAAAAAATTTATAACTTTGGAAAGAATTGTTGAAAAAATTTGAAACTTCAGATTTGTCATCATGGAGGTGTATATCATAGGCAGATAAAAAATCATTACATTCTAAAACATTGACCTTAAAAATTTATTTTTTATTGGTTGATTTGACATGGAATGACCCATTAAAGCAGGGCTTCGCAACCGGTGTGCCGCGGCACATTGGTGCGCCGCGACAAGGAACTCAGTGTGCTGCAGTATTTTCGTAGTTATATGAAAAGAAAGAGCCTTGATGTATTTTATTTTAAAGTTACGACCGAATAGCGTTTGTATCGTTCCGTAACTTCTCAATTCACCCTGTCGATTATGTGCAATAAGACATACCCAAGAAGGGGAGAGGCGGGGATTTGCTGCTCCACCTCTTTAAAACTTCTTGTGATTCTATTACTTTCAAATTTTGAAAGTGGATTCTAATTTCCACGAAATCAATTTATTATACAGAATTTTTTATAAATCTTTCGCAAACGGGAGTATTACCCCCTCCCCTAGGCAGGGGTCATGCCCTCCCACCCAGAATTTCAGCCCCAGCTCTAACTTTTGCTTTCCTCTTTTCCTGTTCCGATTATAATTTCATTTGATCGTAGTTTTTCAAAACTCGGTTCTAAGACTTAGCAAACTATAAATTAGAACCATACACTTTTTCCTCTATCGTGAAGTTCTCATGGCTAAGAACTTACCAGATGAGCTGAAGTCAGCTTTGGCGGAAGTCGTGACAATCGTGAATTTCACAAAATCGAGGCGGCTCAATTCTCGCCTTTTCTCCGTATACTTTGTGAAGAATTGGGGGTCCCTACTTCTTCATACAGAGATTCGCGGGCTTTCATATGGTAAGGTACTATCAAGAGTTTTCGAATTGAGGTACGAGGTACGATAGTTTTTGATTTTAAAAATACGAAATGCAGTAAGCCAGTTTGTTGCAAGACAAATATTGGCTGGTAAAACTAGTGTACATGGTTGACATTTTTGAACACCTTAACGAATTGAATCGGAAAATGCAATAACAAGGACAGAACTTGGTTTACATGTATGGACAAGCTAAACGGGTTCAAATCAAAAATTCACCTGTGGTAAGTGAAGTATATCGTGGCTTATTGGACATGTTCAAACGAACCGTCAACATGCATGGTATGTGAAGGAAATGGCATGTCAGAAAAGCTGCTGAATGTGGTGGCAGAGCATTTAGTCATACTTCAGGACAAGCACTATTTCAAGAATATTGACATAGAACAGTATGAAGGGTTCGTGATCGGAGTTGGCCGAGCGGGGGTCGTTGTAATTACTTGTGAGATTGGTGTGAGGAGGCAATTGAGCACAGTTCGCTAAGCATAGCTTTATTTACACAATTCTATGTACAAGATGATGATGATGAATATGGAATGAATGATGGGTAGTAACCTGACCGACAAAGGCCAGCTAAGCCCTTCTCGCAAACCGCGAGAAGAAAACCACAACCTCCCGTGTGTGCGGGACCGAGAGATGTACCTCCTCTTTCTTGAGCTTCCAGGGGTCAACTGCCCCCTTCTTCGCGCGACGTTCTCTCCTCCCCCTCACTCCTTCCCCACTTTTGGCGGAGCGCGCTGTCGATCGCGACATTCTTCATCTAGGCGGAATTTATGGACCTCAAGAACGACAATACTCTTAAACTAAAGTTGAGCGAAGTGCCTCTGGACGAATTTTGGTTGCTGGTTAAAAATGAGTATCCCAGCACCATCTCTTGTCTTGCTATTGATGTGCTGCTACTATTTTTAACTACATATCTTTATGAACTCAGCTTCTCAGCCCTCACACTTATAAAAAAAACAGCAAGAGATCATCTCTAAGGAGCCTGGATCAAGAACTCCGTGTAGCTCTTTCCAGCATAGTGCCGAATATCAAACGTCTTTGCTCCTCTAGGTAGGCTCAAGTGTTTCAGAGTCAAACGAAAGTTGAGTGCTTGGTTTTAATTTCTTGCTTGCTTCTTTTATGAAACATTATTTGATAAATCGTTTGACTGCAGTGTGTACTTTAATGACATGTTTGACAGAAATGCTTTGAAACATATGAAGCATTATTTCTGTAAAATCTAATATAGGTAGTTTTTGTTGTTTATTATCAAATTCACTACACTCGAAATATTTCTACTTTCTACACAAATTTAAATGCACTACGATAGTTATAATTGTTTCATTCCTATGAAAAAAAGTCCTCCCCTCCACACGTCTTTTTACCAGTGAATGATAAAAACATTTCTATACTACCATTGCGAAATTAAGTTCTGTGTGCCCCGTTGATCTAGAAATTTCTTAAGTGTGCCGCAAAGTAAAAAAAGGTTGAGAAGCACTGCATTAAAGCACTGTTGAAAGAGGAAAAAATTTTTTTTCTGTATGATTCCAAAATAATGCCATCTTGAAATTTTGAATAAATGTTGCTAACAAAGGGCTAAGTAACATATTTTTTTTTCAAGAAAATTAAAAATTTCGATTTTGAATTTTTACAAATTAAAAAAAAACTTTTTTATTAAAAAAATCAAATTTTTTTTTTTTTTTAGCTACTGGGCTTTGTTATATATTTTTGAAAGCCTTGTAAAAGACTTAACAAAACAGCACCAATTGTAGACTTCTAAGTCAAATAGTACTCTAATAATAGCCCTCTTAAGATTTTAATCAATGCAAAATTTCGGATTCCTCCAAAATTAAAAAAAATGCATAACTTTGCAAAGAATTGTTGAAAAAATTTGAAACTTCAGTTTTTTCATCCTAGAGGTAAGTATAATAAACAGACAAAAAATCATAACAATCCAAAACATTGACCTTCAAAATTTATTTTTTATTGGTTGATTTGATATGGAATGACCCATCACTCAGCAAGAGTCAAAATAATTTTTTTCCCCCGTTAGGCTACTATCAGATTTATATTTTATTCAGATGAGGTAGTGAGAAGCAAAGGGATGTAAGTGGACATTTTCAAGTTTTGAGTAAAACTTGATTCAAGTTGCGGCTTTCATTGTCCCAAACAGGAGAGGTTCACCTTCCATTTGTACTGGTAATCTCCAAATTTTTAATTTTGGCACTAAAACGTCCCTTTGCTTCTCACTGCTTCATATAATGTTAAATGTAAACTGAAGAAAAAAGATGAAAATTTTATGTGATAGCAGCCTTATATCTCCGTATAATTTATCTTGAATTCCTATTTATTATTTTCTCATTTTGGTCTTTTATATTTTGCATGCATAAGTATGTCTTAATTTTTATTTATTTATTTATTTAATATTATTATTATTATTATTATTGTTTTTTTTTTTTTTGTAGAAATCATTCTCTCAGAATTTATCTTTTGATCGATTTCAGTGTTTAAAAAAATCGACGCAGGGTGAGACAATATAAGTTGAAATATTTAATGGTCGGTAAATCTGCAAAGTTGAGCTCATTGATTTATTTAAATTTGTATTTTGTTATCGTGTTTACCAGAAAACAACTACTCATTAGCTCAAGATGAAAACTAATCCTATAAAAATATAGATGGTTGCACTAAATTTGGTATTACTACACATAACTTTATTTTAAACCAGGGGTTTTGGGGTTGGAAAAAAAAAATCCCCCCTCCCATTTTTTAGGATGCGTATTTGAAAAGCTTTTTCCAGGGTGGGGGTTTCCGAAAATTTCACTCGTCCATTATTACTTTTCAGAGTTAAAAATTATTGATCATTTAGGAAATGATTATTATTGTGTGGATTGATTTATTTCGCGAAATAGTCCCATCAAATTTGGTCATGACCCAAACATTCAAAAAGAAGAATGCACCTATACCAAGCTGTTCGGTATCATAAGGAGATAACTTACCGCAAAGTCCCAAGAGTTTGGAAGTTAAGGGGGGGGGGGGACAAAGAAGGAGCTCAAAATGCGGATTATTGTTTTACTTAAAATGTATGTGCAGCATTATTCCTTTATCACAAAAGGGAAATTAAATAAAAGTTGAAGATGGTACATATGACTAATATTGCAAGTAATATTTTTACTGAGATCCGTCAATGGAGGGGGGGGGGGGGGTGATATTCCCCCCCCCTCCGGCTTTTGTCATATACATTGTACAAATGCATAAGTTTCATTGCAGGTATTTTGTTTTTAAAATGACATTTTTGAATGTATTCCCTTTGCCCCCTTCCCCCCCCCCCCCCCGAAGTTAATGAAATGACGGACCTAATTGGGTCAAAGCACAAGTTTTTGTTTTGTATCTGCTACATTTCAATATCATTTCTACCAAATATTTCATCAGATAAAAGTGAATGAAGAGGGAAGTTCATTAAAAACAAGATACAGATTTAGGTGTCATCATGTGGTTTTTTTAGCTTTGTCATGTTTCACTGTAATTTAAATGATTTGCTCATAAGTGTTTAGTTTTAATAACTTAAATACTTCCTTATTATTCAGTCTGAAATTTCCTAATGAGCTCATTTTTCTTCTACCATTACAGTCATAAAATTGGATCAAAAATCTGTCAAGACCACGGAAGTACCTCAATGTGATTTCTTAAGCAATTTAAGTTTGTTCTTCAATTTCATTTTTTGCAAAATTTTCACAGAAATTCCTTAATTTGAAGATAAAAAAATTTACATTCTTTAATTTTTTTATCTATTCAAATGCTACCATTTTCCCTCATTCAAGAACCATATTTAAAACACGATCAAATACCAGAATAACCTGTGAATTCAATTTTTTTTTTACTCTTTAAGTAAAAAAGCTGCTATTATAGACCTAAGTACGGACTCAAATATAATAGTTTCTAAAATAGAGCAGAAAGAAAACTATATAGCAATCTCGGGAGATTTCAATGAAGATTCAATAATTATCTCAGTTTATATTACACTAATAGAAGATGTACGAATTCCTCTAAGTATCTCGAAAGTCTTAAGAAATATTCCAACTAAAACATAGTTATGGGGGATTTCAATAGTAAAAGCAACTTCTGGGGACATGCTGGTGAAGATCCAAGAGGAAGAAGAGTGATTAATTTTTATCGAGTGGGAAATCTGCAAAACGAAGAGGAAACACAAAATATTTTTATAGACGGGCTCGTGTACCGTCTGAAGTGGGGAAGCCCCTTCTCATTTTAGAGCCCCATAAATTTTGTTTAAGGAAATTTTTCTAAAAATTTAACCCAAATTTAAGTGAAATTCAATGATGCTAAGGTGTTATTTTTAATGTGACCCTGCAAAATTCAGATTAATGTTTATCCCTACCTTTGTGAAAGTTCTACGCATTTACATAAATGGGGTAGCGTATATTAGTTACGCTACCCCAATTACGTCCGGTTCTTTGCGAAGCATCGATTGTCGTAGAAAACTGAAAATAAACTTGCATTTCTGAACTTGTATGGTTTTTGCAAATTATATAAAGGAAGAAATTTTTAATGTGCAGATGGTTTAAATATGGATGTTACCCCCCCCCCCCCCGTAGAAAACTGAAAATAAACTTGCATGAAAGTTTACATGGCACCTTCCTCCTCAACCCTAAAAATGTTATTCCCCAATAATGAGGTCTGAGACTTGAAAATTTTCAAGTACCCTTTGTAAAATTTCAACAATTTGGTCTGTGCTTATACCCCCCCTCTCACGACATAAGCGGGGGGGGGGGGAGGGTCGTTGCGATTATTATTTAAAAAATTAGAGAAAAACTACTTACCGAGGGCTTTTATCAATTGCAGATCTTGATATGCATAGATGTATGTCCAAGTCCTCCCCCTCCCCCCAAAGATGACCTCCTCAACAAAAACGAACCCCTCCACCGACCTCGAAAGACATCTAATTAAAGATATTGAAATCCGTTAAAAAATCTTCATTTATTATTTCAGTGGTAAAGTCTCATGCGCCCCCCCTCTCCCCCCAGAAAGTGCTCTGCTACTTCAGCTATTAATATTAGAATGAATTACTGAAATATTTACGGATCAAGATTGACGATGACCTTTCTCTACTGCAGATCATGTAGCTAGGAGTGCCAGTTCTCCCCAAGTACGTCCCCCCCCCTCAATTTTACCAAACCTTCCACGTCCCAAAAAAAAACAGGATCCTCAAAAAAAGAGGCTAAATCCTTTTGAAATATTATCTCTGATTTTTTCAGTTACAAAGTCTGCCTCATGATCTACCCCCCCCCCTTGGGCATATCCCTGCTTTAGCAATTATTAGTGATGAACTACTTTAATATTTAGCTTTCAAAAAACCGATGGCTTCCCTCTATTGCAGCTCTCAATACATAAATAATATAGTTTGGCAAGCACATCTCCCCAAGTGCGACGACACCCCTCAATTGTACTGAGTCATTCCCCCCCCCCCACGAAAAAAAGGGGCTTCCCTAGAGAAGAGTCAAAATTCCTTTAAAAATAACTCCTCAATAGTTTCAGAGGTTTTGTCATCCTCATGCACCCCTGCCTTCAAATGGACACCCCAGCTTATTATTAAAATAAATTGCTGGAATATTTACATTTCAAGATTTTCGTAGGCTTTTCTCTATTGCAGATCTTAATATACTATAGATGATGATGCTAGGGCTGCCCTCATTTTTAATTTTACCGAGTCCCCACCCCCACCCCGGCCAAAAAAACTAGAGCCCCTACTTAAGAGACTAAAATACTTTTAAAATAAGTTCACATATAATTTCAATGGCATAGTCAACTACAAGACCCCACACCGAATGAGTACCCTGCACTAGGCATTATTCGCCTAATTGCTGGAACATTTGCTTATCGACATGTTCCATGACTTTTCTGTATTGCAGATCTTATAATGTATGTAATGTAGCTGGGGTGCCAATTTCCCTACCCGAGTGCGGTAGCTCCCCTCAATTTTATCACCCCCCCCCCCCGAAACAAAAGAGAAACGCCACCATCTTTTTAATAGATTAAAATCCTTCTGTAAAATATTTAATGGCATTGTCTGCATCATGACCTCCCTCTCCCCTGCAAGGGCTGTTATTAAGCTTATATATTGCAATTATTATTCGCATAATACCCCTCCCCCCTCAAATTTATCTTCCTCCAAAACGCAACCTTTTATTGAAGAGACTAAACTCCTTTTAAAATAACTTCTCTTATAATTTCAATTGTACTAAGCATCAAGCCCCCCCCCCCCCCCCAATGGGCTCGCCTGCTTTATCTATTAATCGAATAAACCGATGGAATATTTTCTTTTCAAGATGTCCAATAGTGTTTGTCGCATATCTTAATATGCAGATGATGTAACTAGGGGTGCCCATTCCCCCCCCCCCCCCGACTGCGCTGGCGCCCCTCAGTTTTACCAAGTCCCCTTTTCCCTCAAGAATTGTGGCCCACTAATAAAAAGACGTAAGTTCTTCTAAAGTAATTTATCCAAACGTTTCTGTGGTATAATGCAGAATTGTAAAAGATAGTGTATTAATCTTAAAATAGAATCATCCAAAATTCTGTACTATTAAGATTATCTAATTAACGATTCCTGAACGTACGCTTCAAACGTTTTTCAACGAAAAAAAAAAGAGTATGTATAGTGTAAACTCGTAGCAAA
Organism: Uloborus diversus; assembly: GCF_026930045.1. Lineage (NCBI taxonomy): Eukaryota > Metazoa > Arthropoda > Arachnida > Araneae > Uloboridae > Uloborus > Uloborus diversus. The sequence goes on along the minus strand of NC_072739.1, from coordinate 81,199,604 downwards.
ATTCAGTTTGAAAAAATGAATTTATGAATAAAATTAATAGCTTAAAAAGGCCACGACTTATTTACATTTTTAACTGTTTACATAAAATATCATCACGAAAATCACAGCCAAATGGAAAAAATCACAGGAGCCACCGAAAATCGAAATATTTTATGAATAGAAAAAAAAATGCTAAGGTATCACTATAAAGTACATTACATTAGTCAAAAACGTTGAAAGTTCTTTTTATTGGTCCCGTCGACGACTTTATAATTGACGGACAAAAAGTACTAGGATGTACAAACCAACCAAAGCAGTCCAATGGTTTTGAAGAAGAAAAATAGAACGTGGGCTGGGTTTTCCACCGCAGTTTTAACAGTAATTAGAGAGGATAACCCTTATTCCTTCATTTTACGTCACCAAAGGTAACATAGAAGTGTGTTTATGAAGCTTCGATTTTGGAAGCATTCCAGGGGAGAGTTTTCAAACCCCACAATTGCAACCAACAACTACAAAAATTACTTTTAAATAAAAAAAAAAACCGCCTTCAAAAAATATCCACGAACTAAAAAGCAAAAAATAACTGATTACACTTACATTCTATTTCCTACCTGAACATAGAAATGAAATTTATTTTAAAATTCCAGTACAAAAATCAACTAAACTAAACACCGAATTATAAAATAAACACTGATTTAAATTACTATACGATGAATTATTTTAAATACCTAACTAATTATATACGATCTCTTAATTTTTAATGACCTTTTGAAGTCGGGGGCCTCCTATAAACTACTACCTAACGTAACTGAGTAGGTTTAGTTTTAAAGACTAATTTCGCGTATAGTTAAGTTAGTGTTTAATTCAGGATTCGGGGGGGTTGTCAGTTACGTTATGTAGTGTTTATAGGAGGCCCCGACTTCAAAAGGTTATTAAAAATTAAGAGATCGTATATAATTAGTTAGATATTTAAAACAATTCATCGTAAAGTAATTTAAATCAGTTAATTTTATAATTCGGTGTTTCGTTTAGTTGATTTTGTACTGGAATTGTAAAATAAATTTCATTTTTATGTTCGGGTAGGAAATAGAATGTAAGCGTAATCAGTTATTTTTTGCTTTTTAGTTCCTGGGTATTTTTTGAAGGCGGTATTTTTTTTATTTAAAAGTAATTTTTATTTTTTGCGTTTCAGTGGTGTAAATAACACGGCGAGCGTTTCGGAGACTTCCGACGACTGTGAATAAAGGCTTTTTCAAATGCGTAACTATGTACAAAAAAAAATTGTCTTCGTCATTTGTTCAACTTTATCAAAGTTAGCTTTCCGAAAGCAAATGCACGAATCACTAAAAAAAAAAAAAGCCACCACTAAACAAAAAAAAAAAAAAAAAAAAAAGCATAAAACCCGGTTCACTAAGTGAGACGACATACTAAGTTAATCAAGTACAAATCGATTTAAATGTGAGTATGATATTTGAAGAGTTTCCTCAATTTCATCAAACCTGAACTTGATTAACATTAGACCGCCGAGGAACTATGCTGTTTCAAACAAAAAAAAAAAAAACTTTTCCTTATCGGTACAGGCAGGGGGGTTCACTGCTATTTTGGAGCCCATCACAAATGACTTTTCCGAGCCCCTCTCCATATTGTTTACCCCTATATTTCACCGTTAGTTACAAAAATATTGGGCCCCCTCCAGGCTCGAGCCCGAGCCAATAGGAAACAGGTGTTCCTCCCCCCTCCCTGTGCACGCCCCTGGGTACAGGTGTCTTCGAGTATTTATGGAACATTGTACAAAGGAAAAACAAATCCGACGAGTTCAGAACCTCCTCCTTTTTTTGAGAGTAGCAGAACCACATAATTGCAACCTACAATTGCGATTTAGGACTTCAATTTCGAGAAACTCCCAGGATAGCACACCCCCATAAACCTAACGAACGCCCCTCCGAATCATTAAAGCTCGTCTAAACTTTCATTTACGGGCGGCACTTCTAAACAGTTTCTTGGGGAGAGCTCTTCAACCCTCTCTTCTCCTAATACCATTGGAGATCATCTACAACTACGTTTCTGGAATTTCAGATTCAAAAAATTGTCGGGGCTTCCAAACCTCTCCTCTCACGAACAGTACACAAGATAGAGAAATTTCAAAAAGACTAATTTCGGCACATTATACGGGGAAGAGACTCTCAGAAAGTGCTTCAATATCCCCCCCCCCCCCAATACCACCAAAGATCGTCTAAAACTGAGCTTTTAAAAATACAATTTTCAAATTTGGAGATTCCAGATTCCCTCTCTGTCATAATCGAAGTCTGCTCGCGTGTTTCTAAAATTTCAACTTCAAAAAAAAAAAAAAAATTACTGGACGAGGGACCTTGAACCCCCCCTCCCCAGCACTACAGCACTACTACAGATTGTCTAAAACAGCTTTTATAAAACTACAATTTCGGAAACTTTGGGGGGGGGGGGGGAACCTCCGAATTCCCTATTTCTGAGAGAATACTACACTTACGATTAGGTTTATATTGCTAACACTTCAATCTTGTAATGACACCCTCTTAAACCAGGAGCTGAAATCTTTCTCTCTCTCTGTTAAAATGCGTTAAAAATTAATGGATCGCCAAACTCACTCCCCAAGTTTTTGACTTTGCGGCGTCCCTGCATTCGCTTCATTGCTCTTTTCTCGTGCTATGTTTTAAAAACCTTTAAACTTGCAAGATTGTGTACTTGCGGGGTGGGAGGGTGATAGATCAGGGGGCCGGTTTTGTTTAATCGCGCGGACCATTTGAACGGTCCAGTCTGGCCCTGCTTTAGCATACGTTAAATTGAGTCAAATGGGTGGTTGTTCGGCTGTTAATTGTGCAAACAGCTCCACATGAAAGTATTTCAGATTTCCAGCAGATGCAGAAATAAACGAGCTGACGTGTACATCACATGACTTCCTTTTACTCCAATTCAATGTCATTTCCCCATTATTGGCAATTTTAATGTTATTCAATTGTTTACTCTCTAAATATCACCAACAGTAGCCAAATTGAAACCAAATTAAAAAAAAAAAATCGAAAAGATTGGCGATATATCGCCAAGTGTCCGACAAATTATAACACAACTTGAGTTTACATCAAAATCAGCAATGATTTCCCCCCAAAAAGGGGCAAAAGACCCCCTTAGGAATATCCGAATGCAACCAAAAGGGAAGGTGCACAATTAGACCTCACTAGGAGTCTACGTACCAAATTGCAACCTCGGACATACCGTTTTTGAGTTATGCGAGATGCATACGCACATATGTACATACGGACGTCACGAGAAAATTCGTTGTAATTAACTCGGGGGGTCGTCAAGATGGATATTTCGGGTGTCTGTACGTTCCTAAGGCATATATCCACGTGTGGTCGGGTCGAAAAAAAAACATTCATTCGGGAGTGAGAAAAACGGAAATTAAGACCGATTTTTGAGTGAAGATTTTTTTCGCAAATACAGTACTTTTTTGTAAAAGGAAGTAAAAAGGAATAGGTAATTGATAGTCGACGAAGTGACTTTTGCAGCCTGGAAATGGAGCTTGCTTGTGTGAGGTTAATACCGATTTGTTTTTCATAATTTTACTACCATTACGTTATAAATGCTCTGTAATCTTTGCTAGCATGCTGCAGTGTTCAACGAAATGTCTTAAATTCTGTATTTCCTTTTTTTTTTGCGATAAGTACGATTGCTCTAACATGGCGGATGCATCGGCTTCTCCAGTTATAGAGGTTCTACTCCACTGGAGTCACAGAAGGCTGTTAACATGACTTTGACTAAGCTGAGAAATTATTATTATTATTGCTTTTTTTTTTTTTTGGTCTCGGATAAATCACGTTTTTCCACTGCGATCTTGGCTTCCGGATCGTATTTATTAATCCAGGATTCATCACCAGTGTTCACTGTGTTCAGGAAATCAGGGTTACTGTTTGCAGTGTCCAGCATGTCTTGTGCAATTTCAAGGCGAAGTTGTTTTTGCTCTATTATCAGCAACTTTGGAAAAAATTTCGCGGACACTCTTCTCATTTTCAAATCCTCATTTAAAATCGAAAGTACTGACCCAATGCTGACTCCAATTTCTTTTGTTAGTTCTCGGACTGTAAAGAGCTGTTCACTTATCGGCCGTCCGTCACGTCCGCGCCGATTTTTTCCACCCGAAACAGGTTTTCTTTGCTGGATCCCATGACAGGAAGCCATCTTGATGTGAACGGGACTCGTTTCAATCAGAAGAACCTTGATATCTGACCGCTCTTAAAAGTAAGACAGCATTTCATTGGTTTCCGCCAAGCAGCGCGCTCTTCTGGTGGGTGAATTCAGCCACGTGATTGATGTACGGCGACCGTATGTGAATGCTACTCTGTTTTCGTCGGCAGTCCGTCATGTCAAAAAACGGAATGGACGGGACGACGGCCGATAAAGGAACAGCCCTTAGACGACGGTCCTCGGCGACTTAAAAAAAAAAAAGTTCGCACTTGTTCAACGACAATCTCATTCCGGCGTGACGATGGCCTGCCTGAACGCGATTCACTTTCCACTGACGTTTGAACATCTTTGAATCGATTGTACCACTCTTTTATTCAAGTACTGCTCATGGCAGACTCCCCAAATATAGCAGGTAGTATACATTAGTGTTTCATTTTCATTCAAATATGTTTGGCAGCTCATGGAAAATTTGAATTGCCTCTGCATTTTTTTAAAATTTCTGTTGTTTAATATTTACAAAAGTAAAAATAAAAAACTACATTATTATTTTCTTTCTTCTGCCATTCGAAATGGGGCGGGTGGGGGGGGGGGGGGATAAAAAAAAGCACACAGCAACACGTTTTTCTGTTTTACGCGAAAAGAAACATTTCGGGGGGGGGGAGATGCGCCGGGATTGGAGAATTCTGTCGGGGCTGCCTTTACAAAATGATAAGATTAAATCATTATTTAAAAAAAAAAAAATCCATCTAAAATTCTTTCATTTTTCAACCTATTTTTTTAAACTAAAAAGAGAGAAAAAAAAAAAAACTGCAACTTACTTAAACAAGTTGTACAACTTTCCGTTTTTTTTTTTTTTTTTTTTTTTTTTTTGTGTGTGTGTGTGTGTGTGTGTGTGCAAAATCGTCAATAATTTCGGCAAAATACAGTGGCTCCCAAAAGTCTTCGTACACCTACGACTTTCAATGAAATAGGCCCCCTATCCATTGGTTAGAATTAATATTTCGGAATAGGTATTTAATTATAAGATCTATGATCAATTTTTAACAAAACTACATGAAATTTTTTTTAAAAATATTAAAACTTAATTTTTTTTAAATCAAAAACCAAAAAGTACCGGAAATTTTATCTCACAAAAGTCTTCGTACACTTTTAAAAATCTCTATTATTTTATTGAATAATCTAACTTTTTATTAAGTTATTATTTAGTAGAATATCATGCAGTATCAATGACACCTTTTGAACTTCTGGGAATAAATTCATTCTTTTTTCTTTCTTTTTTTTTTTGCGTAATCTTATAGTAACCAACCATAGTGTTCAACCACACTTCGAGTCTTACTTTTTATAGCTCTATTTTCGTTTCAAAGCCGTATTTTCGTAATCTAGCCTGCAGATATCTCTCAATATGTTACATTAAGTTCAAATCTGGAGATTGAGGGGATATTTTCTAAACTTTAGGACAATTTTTGAGGCACTAGATGCAAACGTTGAAAACCGTGTGCTTCTTATCGTTATCTTGATAAAAAACAAAGTTGTTTCCAATAATCAAATTTTTGACTAAATTTTCAAAATTGGTTTTTAAAATATTTAAAGGAACAGCATGATTCATTATTTTATCAAAAATTTCCAAACTACCAAGTCCTGATGCTAATATGCACCCTCACACTAGAACACCTCCACCGTCCTGATTAACTGATATAACTAAGTCTTAAGATTCAGTTCGTAATTTTTTCTTCTATTTACAATTATACAACAATTTAACCAAAAATGTTGAACTCATTTTAATGTGCAAGTAAGACGTAATTCCAAAACGTTTTGAGCTTATTTATCATTGATTTTGCTACGAAAAGCGTAAGCTTTCTTTTTTTCGCATGACCAAGAAAATTTCTGCGGGAAGAGGTCCAATTTAATAGAGCTAACCAGAGAACTTCGCGAACAATTTTAGGTGAAAATTAAATGTAAAAATTTTCATTTAATTCTGTAGAAACTTTTACAGCACTCAAATGTGTAATTTTCATATTTTTTTAAACTTTAAATCTCTGATCACGGTTCGTCAACTTTGCCGGTTGACCTTTTCTTCCCTTGTTTTCGGTCCGATTCTTTTCTTTAAAGCATTTTATCAAGCACCTTACTATAGAATGGAATAAATTAACTAATTTAAAGACATTTCAAACCAATTTACCGCTACCGTGAGGAAAAAATTCAAATTTCGAATGGTGTTTGTTGTTTTTCACGAATACCAGCCATTTTAAAGTAATAAGCACAATATTAAGGAATAAATAAACAAAAATTAAAGCCAAATGACTTATAAGGGTCAACACAATGCAAAAATGTTGATAAAACAGCAAATGATAATTTTAAGCATGAATTTATTCGAAAATATTTGAGTGTACGATGACTTTTGTGACGAGTTATTTCTCTGTCTCTTCGTTTTGTCAACCATTTCAAAAAGAAGATCCGTCAATATTTTGAAAAAACTACTGGGTTGTATTTAGAATGACATAGGAAGGATGTGATAAAATATTGGACTTCATATTCGAATTTAGTTTCGCGTTGTTTTGGTTTTACTAAAAAATTTCAAAGTGTACGAACACTTTTGGGAGCCACTGTATGTATTTTTGAATTTTTCATTTTCCATTAGCAATATTGCAAGGTTATTTTATCTATCTTGAAAAGTTACAGGTTGAAGATAAGTTTTTATTAGTTTTAAATTTGAAAAGCTTTGACGTCGGAAAAAAAAAAAAAAAAAACTCCTGGCCCCAGAGAAACAGCCTGCTAAAGATGGCAACTTCACCACCGTTTCTTTCTTGCAATTTTTGGTAAAATTTTTAAACTACTATATTTCCAAAACGGTGCACGATATTTGTAGCGGTTATTTTAATTAATAGATAATCATTTCTCTTCCAAACTATATGCACCATTTGAAAATACATGTGTTTAAATTTTCTTGTTACACATCCTTTTGAAAAAAAAAAGAAAAGAAACAATTTTTGAACTGTTTTGAAAATCGCTGGTTTTCAAAATTAAAAATTTTCTGTTCATCAGAATAATTGAGTACTACATTTCCCTAAAAGGAGAACTTCCACTTTTCAGTTTAACAGGATTAAGAGGCGTTTCAAAAGACCTTTTAATTTAATTATCTAGCCACATTTTTCATCTTCAATTGCCACTTAATGCATAAATTTGATTTTTGTGAAAACAAGAAAAAACTACGCTCAGCAAATCTTTTGGAGTACAAAAATCAAATTGAAATAATGGCAACGAAGCGTTTAAAATTTAAAATTGAATATTGAATTCATGGAAGGAGTGAGGTTGTTAATCTAGCACAAGTTTAATTTATTGAGTTTTAATTTCTAAAAAGGTGTGAAATTCGACTGCTGCGATATAAATTTAAAAAAAAATGTCTTGATACTGTTATAGATAATACAACACAGATGAAAAAAAAGAGAGAAAGAAATTACATAGAGCACCGAAAACGGCAAGTGACGTCTCCCCGAACGATGTTTTTGAGATATATTTAATCCATTTTTTCCTTTTCTTCAATCTTAAACGACTGTTACTATCAGGTACTGGGATTTAAAATATTTTGGGTTCCCCCTGATTGCATTTCATCCCATGCATATTTTAATTTGTTTATTTTTCTTTATGGAACTATGAGCGCATTCTCGAAATTTCTGAATGGAGATTTCATTTCCGAAAAGCACGGCGTTTGCCATTTTTTAAATTTCTGTTTGAATTTATATTCAGTTGGTTTTGAGTGTCATGCTACTATAATAAGAGTTCAGACTTCGTATTTTTGAATTAAAGCTGTTCCTAAAATAGTTTTCAATGGGTGTGAATTTTTCAATTTTCGTATTAGCTATGATATTTGGTTACAGTAATAAGTCTCTATCGTGTAATTCTTATCGTCATGCTTTTTCTGTGCTAGAGCATTCTAACGCTGAACAAACCTAAATTATTACACAATGAAAATTAAAAGTAAATTCAAATCCATAATAATAATATAAAGCTGAAGAGTTTGTTTGATTGTTTGAACGTGCTAATCTCAGGAACTACTGATTCGAATTGAAAAATTCGTTTTATGTTGAATAATCCATTTATTGAGGAAGGCCATAGGCTATTTTTTTATTAAAAAAGTCAGATTGACCGAAATATTTTCAATTGCAAATGAAATGTAAATTCATTGTTTAGTTCTATGAATTCCTAATAGATGGCGGGGTAAGTTAACTCACCGAGAGGGCGCTGACCGACAGTGTCGATGGCTGCGAGGAACCATGCCGCATGGTCGGCAACGCAATTGTGGAACTGTTGTGTTCAGCGAACTGATTTCTAAATGCGTTTTTTTTCCGATATTCAAGGACATAATTTGATTTTGTAGGATTTTTCTGTTAGGTTTATTTTTCCTTATTTCTTCAACGTTTGTTTTGTTCTTATGGTTGACTATAGTTACTTAACTAAGTAAATAATTTGATTTGTCGTATCATTTACCGTATTTTCCTGCGTATATCCGTGGGCGGCCTATAATCCGCAGGTCCTAAATCGGCCTGAAGAAAAAAAAGCGTTGTATAATCCGCGGCGGCGGATAATACGATGTAAAAAGATAAAGTTTGAATTTAACATACCATTTGAGCAACTATACTGAAAACGTAACTACTTTGAACGCATAATCAAAATTAATCTGAAATATAATCTAAAATATAATGATTTCTTCTTGAAATCTTGATTATAGTTCGCTAATTACTTGAAAAACAAAGAGTCAAAACAAAGGAGCAAAAGGTCTAATCTTGTGCAAATGGCTACCTATTTCACTGTAATATTGCTTATTTTACATGACCTGAATCGCCAAGAGGAACATTCAAGCACCGTAAAATAACCAACATACAGGCAGGCAGCGAAGAAGAACATGCATGCTTCGTAAAATAAACAACATTCAGTCGGCGTACGGTCTCGGTCTCGATCGGTGAATCCTACTGTAAAAATATTGAGGTTCAATGCGTCGGTGTTAAAAGAAAAAAAAAAATCATAGATAATCCGCGGCTGCGTATAATCCGCACCTCACAAACTTTACCTTTTTTAGCAGATAATCCGCGGATTATACGCAGGAAAATACGGTAATTGTGATTGTTCTTTATAACGTTGTTGTAATAGTGTTTGTTTATTTGGCGAAACATTTTAAATTGCAGGGGAAAAAAAAACTGCTTCACTCGCTAAAGGGCAGGGTTACGGTAACGTTGTTGTTTGTTGCGTTAAGCGATGAACTATACAGTTGAAGGATTATTTTGAGTTTTAAAGCTACTGTTAATCTTTTCATGCGTTTTGGCGAATCATTTTAAATTCCAAAGAGACTTGAATAGTTTTTTTTTAAAAAGGTATGCTCGCATTTTAGTTGAAGAAAAATTATCATTTCACATCAGAAGGGGGACTTTTAATAATGGAACCCCTGTGAACTTTCCCCCTTTTTCCAATTAGCAAAATGTGGAAAAGTAGTGGTGACATCTATTGCAAAATATGAGTACTACTTATGTTTAAATTTTTGGAGGCGTGGTTATCAAATCAACCATTTGGGTTCAGGATATATGCGTCCTTGACGGTTCTTTAACTTTTCGCTGCAGGAGTCGCCCATAAATTCCGTCATGGGTTCGCCCTGAATCACCTCATTCTAACCAAAAATTTTGAGAAGAAGTGAAGTAAAAATTACGTTTATTTATAAAATGAGCAACAGGCGCGATTGATTGATATACAATCATGAATTTGATCGACTCGCGAAATTTTGAGCTGAATTAAAGTTCTGCTTTAGTCAAATTAAATATTATTGCAAAAATCTTAGCGTCTAAGAATTTTTCAAACTTGTTCCGGAAATGGCTTGCAATTGTTCGAAGCTTTAGTTTGAGAAATATCCTACCAACGTGTTTACGCTGTGTTCAAGGTAACACTAGAAAATATTTTCTTCTTTGATCAGTGTATTCATTTCAACGATCGGTACGATTGCTGAATAATTTAAAAGTTATGTATTTTTGACAGCTTGGAAATAATGTACCAACTAGTGATATGTATACGAATGATTTTGCAGACCAAAATATCGCTAATTATCGTTTTCCAAATTTGGGTTCGCACATTTGAAGTCTTTTCATTTCAAAATAATAAAAAACGGCGGTTTAAAAAAAAAAAAAAAAAACACACACAGATGACTGATGTAAGTATGTCATGGGTAAAATTAATTTCTTTCAACAACTGAGTCTTGACATCTTTCTTAATGGTCATCAAGGCAAGTCATTAATGTATTTAATTTTCACTGATATTGTCAGAAAGAAATGATTGTTGTCCAACTTTTAATAACAAAACCAAAATGTCTATAATCTCTTATTATTACATTATGTAGTATATATATATTAGAAAGAATAGAATAGTGGTAAATAATTTTCAAAAATTACTCGCTTGAAAAATATTTCTGTTCAGAACGCAACTTTCTCATCAATGCATTGTACATATACACTTTACGACCAAAAGTATTGGGACACTTTCAAAAATTCATATTTTTAGTGATTTCTTGAGAAATAAAAAGCCATTTGATACGTAATTTTTTTCACATAAAAGGTACAATCCAACTGTCATTTTCCAATAAAAATTAAGTCTACTACTCATTTGGGGGACCAGCAACAAATTGAGGATACAAAAAAATGTTTTTGATCATTTTTCATTGTAAATAGCTGGCAAGAAGCTATTAATTTCAGAAAGAAGTTAAAAAACTATCTATAATTTATTTTTATATTTTCGTGAAAGTATCTCTTATACTTACGGAAATATAAGCATTTCGTTCAAAAAAAATTTTTTTGAAGGCATTTTTCAATTTTACTGAATTACCTCAAAAAGTTACAACATTTACTAATGGACTTTTATTATGTTAGTATATCAACACTCAATCAGTAAAAAAGAAAAAAATAAAGAAATAGGAAAAATATCCCAAACAGTACTACTATTCATAATTAAATATTAATTATTATCTGAAATATGAAGCTTAACTAAAACTGCTTATTATGCAATTTTTAACAACAGTCGGCTACAACCCGATTCGACTCATGCGAAATGACAGTATAGCGAGTTTTTCTCGAGTAACGAATTTTGTAGCTGACGCGAATTCCTCACCCTCAACACGCGAATTTTTGAAGTGGAAGTGTAGGGCTTAGGTATCACCTTATTTCTTGGGTACCAATTAGTTTCGTGAATGGACTTTGCCTTTAGCATCACTGAAAGTGGAAGTTCCCCACACCGTACTAGTCGAAACATCGGATTGTTAATGTACAAATCGCCACTTCGCATCTTTTTCAGTCTAAATATGAAGTTGATGAAAAATAATTTCCCATAAGCGGGCTGTCTACTTAAAGTTTGAAAATGGAAGGAAGATCAGAAAGTTTCTGACAAATAAAGAAATATACTGATTTTCTATGTGCTTGAACTAAAAGGTGCATCAAATATAATTATTGCATCTACTGTACAGTACAGTGCTATTTTAGTGCTGCATTTTATTATTGCTACATACTATATGTATTGTACATACTGTTTCATTTTATGCGGTTCTTTCTTATTGCTTTTGTGCTTAATAGCAGTATTTTCATTCATTAACGCAATTTTTTTTAAGTACAGTAAAATTTCAGTTTTCTATGTTTAAGAGCCATTGTCTGTAAGGATCAGGCAGGTTGTGATTGTTGAAATTCTAAAATAATTTTACTTGAGTAAATTTTTAATATGCTGTTTTTATACTTTTTAACTATCTTTTTGAAAATCGAGATCTTTTAACATCCACATTGGGGATCGGATATTTCACTTTTAATATTTATTATATCTTGTTAAGAGGCAAACAAGTAAAATTTCATTTTATTTTTAGCAAAATCATTTAACTCAAAAGTTGTTTCCTTAGAGATTGAGGGGGAGGGGGAACCTCTAAACTTGCCAAATACTTCTTGTTGTAGTATTTTCCTTACTTTCTGAGTGAAAACCTCTTAATGCGAACAGTTTGGAGGAATGTTGAATAGTAAATAGATTTTGAAACATTAGGGGTACTCATCCCCCGCCAAAAGCAGTAGTGCACTCCTCCCAAAACAACGAAACTCCTAAGAATGAGATCCTCCCCTTGAAAAAAAAAAAAAAAAACTCCTAAAACCATCCCCCCCCAATGTTGCAAAGGCGTGATTTGGGCCTTGCCCCCCCCTATACATTACTTTATGTATAACATTTTAAATTAAATTTAATTTTCCCTTAAATTATTTGACTTTTTACAAAATTATTTCATTTTTCTTAAAAAACAGACCTTGAAATAAAAATTCTGGACCTTACATTAAGTAATTAACTGCTTTTTGCTTGTGTATGGCATCATGCAGTCAGACATACTTTGCTATCACGGGAAAACTGTAAAACTGACAGAGCATTTCTATGAACATTTCTATTTCTTTAAGGATAGAAAGAGTGTTTTTAACTCAAAAAGTTGTGAACTGGGGGAAACATACAATTGTAAATCTCGGTTCTTAAAGCAAAGTCAAACATCACCACATGTGTTCTCATGTAAACTTGTGCATTAAAAATGTAATGTACTTAATTCTTCCTGTTTGAGTTTTCATTTTTCTTTTTGTTAGTAATAAGCTCAAATGTTCAAATTGTAAAAATATTTGTTTCGCTTTTCCTTTAAATATATACGTAGTTGTCTAAATTGTTACATGTCCTGTTTTGAACAGGGGGGGGGGGGGAATCAGCAGGTCACCTTCACGTTATAAATTTAGCAAGATTTGCATCATAAATAGAGTAGACATCTCAAAAACTAATATGGGGAAAATTTTGTTTATTCGAAATTTTATCTGTAATACAGTCAAACCTCATTAATTCGAACACGCTTAAAACAAAATACTGCTTAAACATTACAAGCCCTGTCACATTGTGTTTACACATAACGTTATTTATTATTTTGCAAATAAAACAAATTAATTTAAAAGGTCCCTTTGAGTTTATTTTAAGGAGGTTTCATGAATAATAGTTTGACTAGAATGACTCTTAATTCATGTTTTTCAAAAGTGTTATGTTTAAATTCTTGTTCATATTGAAGTAATTAATTCATTCGCAATTTAGGATGGCGGCAACGTCAGCTATGCAGGTTTTTGTCTCTGGACTGAAGAGCAAAAATGAGGAAGTAAGATTAAAAACTACTAGAGACCTTCATCATTATATAACTACTGAGTTGCGAGAAATGAGCACTGAAGACGTGACAGTGTTTTTAGATGAATTTAACCATCATATATTTGAAATGGTTTCCAGTTCAGATGCAAACGATAGAAAAGGTGGAATATTAGCAATAGGTAACTATTTCATCTTTATTTTCTAAAAGTGGTAATGTTATTTGTTCTGTAGTAAATTATAGATTTTTCAAGTTTCGGAAAATCTGAAATAGTCTGCTGATTTAAGTCGGGGATGTTCATTGTTTTGACACACATGACACTTTCTTTTGTATCGTTAACTGTGTTTCCCTTACAAAAACATTTGACAAAAAGTTTATTAAAATATGTTTTATTAGTTGAAGTTTTTCTATTAAATTGTTAATTAATTTAATTACAAAATATTTAAATTCACTAATAATCAAGAAATAGACATTGTGTTATGATGCTTTTGTTAATTAGACGACTTCATCTGGTAAGATGTTCCAAGTGCGTACAACCCTATTTCAAGCAGTAATTTTTTCTCATTTTCTGATGCCTGAGATTTGAACAGCTTAAAACAACTACCAAATTAGTAAAAATATTTTTTAGAGTAACATTTCTTTGTTGAATCAAACCAATCTGACTGCTTTTTTTTTTAACTTAAAACACTAAAACATGCACTTTGTGTTAGTGGTGTCGAAAAAGGGGTGGGTGGTCCCCGGGTCTGGATCCCTGCTTGAAGCACAAAATTAAGCTGTAATAATTAAAATTAAAGTTATTCCATTTATAATACCTTTTTCATTTCATTAATTTAATTTATCTAATACTGCATATGTAGAATTTAAATCAAACTATCTGTGCTTCAATTAACATATGAGAGTTGGCTGATTTTAGGCAAGACATCCCCCTTGAGGTGTTTCTAGCTATCCCACTGTTTTGTGTGCGATTATTATTTTTTATTTATTAAAGAATCTCAGACAGGTATGAACGTTACAATAAGGGTTTATCCAGATTAAAATTTCTCGCTGAAAGTACCTACTAAAAATTTCTTCTTTAGCAATCTCAGTTTTTTGTTCATTTACAAAAACACTAACCTCTTGTTGCTTATATACAAGTGAACTAATATTTAAAGTTTTTCTATTTCATTATTTACTTTATTTTTTAGTATATTTATTGAGGCAAGTGTAATAGAGTGCTTTTTATCTTTTAGTGAATTTACTTGGAATTAATGTGGGAAACACTGCTATTCGTACCAGTCGTTTTGTTAATTACTTGCGTAATCTTTTGCCCTCGTCTGACTCTGGAGTGATGGAACTGGCTGCCTATGCTATTGGAAGACTTGCGTTAGTTAGTGCAAATTATACTGCTGAATATGTCGAGTTTGAAGCAAAAAGAGCTTTTGAGTGGCTGAGTGGAGATAGGCATGAAGCAAAACGTCATAGCGCGGTAATGTTTATGTGCTATATTGTGTGTACAAATGCTGAAAAATTAGTTTTTGTTCTTATATCTTCTAAAAAATTTTTAATTTAATGTGATGTAACTTCAACATTCTAGATATTTCATACCCTTGAAACAGAAGTGATACAACTTAACAAACAGCACTCGAAAAAAAGTCAAGGTTTATGCAGTTCTACTTTTAACTGATTCATTTTCAGAAATACTGCAATACCTCTAAAACATTTATGATGTTTTGTTTACTGGTTGGTATTTGTAGTCTGAATTAATAAGGGTTGCTCAGGCTACATAAATGCAACTTTATCTACTTTTATTTGGTATTAGGCGATTTTGGTGACTTTTTTAAGTGAAAATAAGCTAATAAGCTACCTATTTTCACTAAGGCTATATTTTTGAAGACTTTTTTTAGCCAATGCAAGTTATCATTTGAAAATATTTGAGTCTTTTTGCCCAAATTTTTTTAACTCGTTATTTAGAAACTTTTTATTACTATTTTTCATTTTCTTTCATCATCTTTCGTTTAATAAACTAGGGGGCTCCGTCCCCTACTTGCTGACTGACACTCGCCAGCCCCCAAAGAAAGCTTTGCAATCTTATTTGATTCGCAAAGATTTAAATCGTCAGTTAGAAAGAATCAGATTAAAACGCTTAAAGAGTTCCGTTTGGAATAATAAGCACCCCCTTTCCAGTTTTAAACTAACTTGTTCTATCTTGCAGACCTAAAGGTGCTAAGCAGATCCTGAGCATTGCAAAATAGCGGTTTTGTATGTTTTAAAAGGTGCTTTCAAACACGTGGTCTCCAGTAATATATTCTGCTCTTTAGCTAAAGACTTGAATTGAGTTGAGCCTAAGATTTTCTGTTGAAGTAGAAACCCTTATATCTGCTGTTCTAGTTCATTGAAAAAGTTGGAACAAGCTTTATTCAATGCAGAAAAACAAAATTCTTTTAAACGACATAGAATTTCAAGAGGTGTGGGATATCTTTCATCCCGTTAATAGGCAATTTACATAATTTTCGCTTAAAAAATTGATTATAAAAAACCTAATTCAAAATTTAAAATAAAAAACCTCAGGTGCAAACCCTCGGGGCTCAAAGTAATTCTGTACCAAATTTCAAAGCTGTAGGTACTATGGTGTCTCCTGGATGCAGACTCGCCACAAACTTCCTTTCACAATTTTTTTGACTTTACTTTTTTTAATGTACAGTCGACTCCCGCTACAACACGATCCGACTTACGCAAATTGGCTATAACGCGATTTTTTCCCTGGTAAAGAATTTTATTCCGAACTCAAATTCTTCACCAGCAACATGAAAAATCAGGGTTTTTTCGTGAATGGACCTTCATCCCTTTGGCATTGCTGAGGGCGGAAGTCTCCACACCGTACTAGTCTGAACATCGCTTATACAAATAGCTACTCCTCATTTTCCATTTATTTTTTTCATTCTATATGGGAAAGTTAATGAAATATAATGACACCTAAGAGCGCTGTTTCATTTAAGTTTGTGAAGATAGGAAGAAAAAGAGCAAGTTTCAACAACTATAGTGCATTTGTTTTTCTTACTATATAATGTGCGTACCACAGTGGTTTATTTTACATCTTCCTTTCCCATTGATCATTGATTTTTTTGCATCATAGCAGTTTTTTATGTTGAATAAAATGTTTTTTTTTTTAAATACAATAAATAAAAATTCAAGTTTTTGTTAAAGAAACAGTAATGTACAGTTAAGAAATGGTTTTTAACAGTTTGAGGTGGTATTTACAAGTGTCTTTAATCGTATGGGTATGTTTATAAAAGTTTTTACACATACCCTTTTCCACAACGCGAAATTTCAACTTACGTGAAGGGTCTTGGAACGCATACCTCGCGTAAGTCGGGACTCGACTGTATAGAGAAATCTTTCCTCACCTTTTATTACCGACTAATCCACTCCATTTCATTTAAATAGTATTTGAGAGATAATAGATAAATAATAGGTTACCCTTTTCCCTACTTTTATTATTGGTTAATTGATTTGTTCATTACTACCTAAGCTTCTGTTATCTTGAAAATTGAATCAGTGGCAACTGAGCGGAATGCCATGGAAGTTTCAGAAAAATACAGAGCAAAATAATCTGTGAAACAAATCGACAAGATTACTTACAATCCTTAAAAAGTGCTTAATTTTGGTTTTAATTTTTTAAGGACCCGAAAAACTTTCAGATTTTGTTCTTTAATCTTTGCTTATGCTTTGTATGTATAGAAATGCAAAATACTCAAGTTTTTCAGATCACAAAAACTACTTGTGCAATCTGCAATGTGAATAAAAATTTTAATGCTCTGATGAATTTCATTGATTGAAAAGAAGGAAGAATCTGCTCAATTTTTAAATCAAGAGCAAAAAGACTGAGATTTGAAACCTCTCCTGATTTGCGCATATCATTCTTACTTTTATGTTGAGTCTCTCGCTTTACAGTTTATTGTTTTCAAATTTTTAGCATTTTTAATAAATTTTCTGTTTTTTAAAAACTGGGCTTATGATTTTAACACTTAAGTTTTTATTGTTATCTTTCACAATCATTTGTTGCGGTATCATACCATATGAGTTGATAAGTTTCGGATACTCTTCCCTCTTGCTGATTACTGCATTACTCAAAATTTTAATCTTGCAAGTTTTCCCTTCAGTTTGCACCGTTAAAATGACAGCCAATTTGGTTGATAGAAGGACTTGAGATTTATTTTTAAATCATCCACACTTTTTAATTTTTCTTTTCCCATTGCTATTTTGACTTTCCAGTTTTAAGATCAGTGCATAATTTAAATACAATTGAATTGGAAAGCAATTTTAATGAATTAACATGTCAACATGTGTTTTTTCTAGAAATGTTTTTTCACACTAGCGTTTTTCTATCTACAAAATTTCGATCTGTTTTGAAAATTATGAATAAAATGATTTTCAATTCACTTTTACAGATTTTTATTATTTGAGTTAAATTTTCTGAATTTCTTCCTTATTTAGGTAAGAACCTATGTTTTAGAAATGTACCAGCATTGAACACATACTTGGCTAAAATTGCCATGCAGTCAATCTTTTTGCATCCTGAAATTGTTAAAATTATTATGAAAAATGGAAATTATTTTTTACTTTGCTGCTTTCAATTGGCTTGTTTTATCTATTATTTTGGTTTAACGAACTTGAAAATTGAAAGTAAACATCAGCATTTTTTTTTGTGAAATGTAACTTTTATTTTATGCGAGTTTGTCTTAGGTAGACTTAACCATCCTTAGAAAACTGTATTAGTTTTTATCAGATTCATTCATTATTGTTGCAAAATATTTTTGACCTCTTGAAATATTTTCAGGTCTTAGTTTTAAGGGAATTAGCTGTATCTACACCAACCTTTTTTTTCCAACAAGTTCAACAATTTTTTGACTGTATTTTCAATGCTGCTAGAGATCCAAAGGTGAGAAAAAAAAAAGTAAATGTGTTTGTTTAAATATGTCATTATAAGTTTTCATATGTTTCATCACACTGAATCATGTTGAAAATTTCAGGCTTCTATACGGGAAGCAGCTGTGGCGGCTCTCAGAGCTGCGTTGGTTGTTACGGCTCAAAGGGAGACAAAAGAAACACAAAAACCACATTGCTATAAGGTAAATATAGTTTAAATATTAATTATGAGTTTCAATCCCATTTATCAAATCTTTTCTAAATGGAAAAATGTCTAAAAAGTTGTATCATTTTAAATTTTTTCTCCTGCCTTTGTCTTAATTATATGAACAAATGTCATATTTTGTAGAAATTATTTAAAATGGCTAATAGAATACCATAGATGTAGGTAATCTTGCACTGAAATACTGAATTCTTGAAAAAAAAAAAAAAAGATTATTTTAACGATTTTCATGTAAAGATGTATTTGTTAAAATGAGGTTAAGATGTATTACTATGTCACAATATGAACTCCTTACCTGATGTAATTAATTTAAATCTTTCACCATTTGCCTCAGTTCAATTCATTATTATTTTAACCCGTAATAGGGGAGGTACGGTCTCACAGACCGCCCAAAAGTTCATCCGATCACCCCTGTTTTATTTTCAGTCCGATTGAATGGTTTTCCCCAATAGCTTTTTGTTTTGTGACCTTGAACACCCCTTTTGCTTATCAGCATCTTTTGGGTAGTGCATCTGGTTTAAATTTCCTTGCATTCTTTAGAAGCGGCCTGCGAGACCGCACCTCACCTTCAGTGTTACAATTTTTAGCAGTAGTAGACATGGCGAACCGTTTAAATAGGGGTTCCTTTATCTTACACGTGTTATGCAGAAGAAATGCAAACTATTCTAGTTGAAGTTGAGAGTTATTTGATATGTTCACAAAAAACACGCAATGATGTTTTTAGAGACAATAAGTGTAGAATTATTCCTGGAAATACGACGCGAAATACTTATAGATAACAGCATCTTTTGGCTAGTGCATCTGGTTTAAATTTCATTGCATTCTTTAGAAGCGGCGGTATTAAAATGTTCTGTATATATTCACAATATACAGAACACACTTAAAACAAAATCATTAATAAATAATAGATTAATTTTATTACAAGTAGTAAATTATTTACTGAAGAATATGAATTCTCTTGAAAAATCTTAAGGCTCTAGTAAAATTTCCTTGGAAAAGGTATATTTCAATTCAGAATTCAAAAATATTTTTTTCCTGTGCTAATAAAAGTACAAAGAGCTCTTAAGAAAAGTTACAGGAATGTATCTTGATTAAAAAATTTTTTTAAAAGTAGAGGGGTCTCTGAGACCTCATATCCCCTGTTATGTCCTACTTTTTCACCACCCTTGTTACGGGTTAATCTCATTGTGTTATTTAAGTTTTTGTTTTTTTCACATTTTTACTCTGATTACTGATTTGAAATTCCATATGCCTTCCAAAATGGGGTTGAAAAGTAGGGAGTTTCTTTTCTGTGATTTGCTATTATTAACTACTTCCTACTTTGCAGGTGCTGTAAATTATACTGCCATGGAAAGGTAAAGGGCAGTATCCACAAAAATAAGCTTTTGAGATATTTGAAGAGTGTTTGTGATATGCGGAATTTGAGGTTGTTTTATGCTCTTTTTTTCAGCAGAAACCAAATAAACAAGCTTTTGCAATAAAAGTTATGTATAGTCAATGAAAAAAAAAATTCTTTTAGAAAAATGAAAAGTATTCTTTACCTTCCCACATCAGTTTTGAGCATTAATGCTCACTCATGTTATTTTTTAAATAATGCAAACTTCTCTGTTGCTTAGTTTACATTTTATTTAAATTGTAATGAAGTGTTTAAAAAAGCCTTTTCTGTGTTTAGCAATGTTATGATGAAGCAGTGAAAGGCTTTGAAGAAGCCTCTAAGGAAAAAGTTACTCGTGATGAAAAGAGTCATGGATCTCTACTTGTAATCAATGAACTACTGCGGTGCAGTAATGTTGAAGGAGAAGTAGGTTTTATAAAGTGCTGGTTTTTCTTTCTTTCCTTTTTTGTTTCAAGTATTGTTTTTTTTTTTTAATTTAATTTTATTATTTTTATTTTTTGTGTTACAAAAGAGAGTTATTCTTGGTAATTTATTCTTGTTTTTTTAAAAATAATTACTTGTGTAGTTTTAACATTCACTAGCTAATGCCTGCTTGACATTCACACTTGATAGTGATAAGTTAAAAATCCAATATTTTTTATAGCAATTGTTTCTTTATTTTTTGCGGATGGTGATGAAACACACTGAAACATACTGAGATTTACCATGCTTAAAATGAAAGTTCTCTTTACTGATTTTAATGCAACGGCACAATTGTGGTTCAGAATCTTGAAACGAGCTTAGATTATGTATTCTTCGTAATTTAGATTAAATAAAATTTTTATATATGTAGCCTCAGAGCACACAGAGCAACAATAAGATATCTCAATGTTATTTCTGGGATTAGATATCTTACTATTGCTCTTAGACGACAATATATTGGAATATTCTTGAAATGTGACTTTAATATGAAGTAATTATATAAATAAGAATGTATTAACCTAAACAGTGAAAACAAATCACTGAAAATATGATTTTTCTTTTACATCAAATTAACTTTATTCTCCCTTTATATTAATTTTATTTACCTTGCAGTATGATTTCTGTATGTCCAAACAGTAACTATACACACTAAATTCAGCAAGTTGTGTGTTTTCCATATTGTTTTTTGTTTGAATAAAAGTATTATGTAAATGTTTGATGAAATTCTCGTAGTTACTTAATGCACGTAAAGTGATTTCACAAGAAAATTTTATGTGATAGAAGTGAATGAATTGAAAGTTCAGATCAGCACATCAACATTATATAAAAACACATAAGGTAAATGCACCAGTAGTGGCCACTGCTTCAGTAGTGGCCACTTTAAGGTTTATATTTTAAAAATAAGGATTCTAGGGGCCCCAATGGGTTCCAAATTGCAGGAGGTAGACCTCGGGCTATAGTGTAGTGGGCAGTTCAAGGAGGAGTAGGTAGAGCATCATGGAAAATTGTTATCAACTATTTAATTCGGTCGCTTGGATTGTCGCTGTTTTTTCAGCTGTCTTCTAATCTTCAGTAGTGGCCACTACTGAATCAGGAAGGTTTTTCATAAATCAACTCAATTTTCCTTTTAATAGGTTGTAATCTCTTTACATTAAAACCTGTCTCATTTCTGACATAATATTATTGTGTGATCTAGTAGTGGCCACCTGGTGGCCACTTCTAAACAGCAATATGGCCACTACTGACTCATGTACATTGTACAATGTCCACTGATGAATCAAATTTGAAGTTTGAAAAAAATTGAACAAATTGACATTCTGGCATTTTAAAAAATAAGACGATTAAGGAAGGGAAGGGCTATAATATGCTCATTGAGGTTCAAATATGGTAATTGATATTGTAGGCCCACAGTTTAAAAAAGCCACAAAAATATGCTTCACTGTGGCGACTGCTAGTGCATTTACCTCTTCTATGGACAGGCCGGGATTACTCAACAGGCCATCCCCTAGACCCATACGTCCTGGCCTAGGGGCGCATTTCAGGGATGAATTATTAAATAGCTTGTTGGTTAAAAAAAAAAAAAAAAAAACAGGAAATTGGCGTGCTAGTACATATAAAGAAGAAAAATTCTACTAGAACCGAGAGAGAGATTGCAACCTGCTTGCTGAGCAGGTAAAAAAAATAAAGGGGGAAGGGCATAATGCTTGATCGAAGTAATCCCTTTTCTAAGCAAAGCAGATAATTTTTAATTTCTTAGATTTGAGCAATCGTTTCTTGAAAATATAGGTTTTCTTAAGGTAAAACACTTATAGAAGTAAGTCACACACAGTAAAATTAGTAAAAGCTGTGACATGTAAAATTCCCAGTTGTAACACTTGTTTATGGAACAATTTTTCACTTGAAAGTCTGTAAATCATGTCAGTAAGTATGTGTTTTGCGACTTATAATCTATTGATTCATATTTATTTATGACTGCTAATAGTCTGGGACACCCAAAAATAATTTACCAGACAATACCAGATATTTACCACCAAAGTTTTATGATAGGTTACAAATGTTGTTAAATTTCCGAATTTGTGAAATATGCAACTTTTAAGGACTTTTTAAAAATTTTACCTTAAATTCCCTGATTTCTGTATTTTATCGATGTACAAAACGTCCGAAATTAATTCTTCAGACCAATTTTATTTTCTAAAATCTTCATTAACTTATGACATAGCTGAGAATTAATGATAATTTTTATGAGTCTCTTGAATCAACACGGATGACTTAAAATTTTTGAATCAAATGCGATCGGCAGTATTTAGAAGTCTAAAAGTCCTCAACTACACAATAAGACATATAAGGGGGATTAAAAATAATGCGAAATACATAATCATAAATGCATAAAAGGTAAAACCACAAGGAAAAGAAAAATGAGCGAGTATTAAAGAAGCGGATGCAGTCGGATTTAGAAATGTGTGAAAAATTGTGATTAACACGTAATTGCGTAAAAAATGGCTAAGATGCATAAGTTTAAGCTAATATGTAGAATTCGAAAATATTCATGTTCTTGAACTCAAAATTGATGACCAATTGCCAATTTCCATGATTTTTGAGCCCTTTTTGCTGAAAATCATGATTTTCCATGACCACTTTCGATCATAGCCGAAATCCATGACTTTCTAAGTGCATGGACACCCTGCCTTTAGTAGTATTGAAAACTTATGCTGCCAATTTCCTATATCCATTGACATACCTTGGTAAGTTGTAGGAAACGAATTGTCCTAGAATTACATTGAATTGTGTACTTACTATTTTCTTATGAACTAGTGGTACCCGCACGACTTTGCTTGTAGTAGAAAAATCAAAAAGTCTTTTGGTTTGCCTATGTATTTACAAATAATGTATTGTGACTTTCTCACCAATTGGCTGGCCCATGTTACGGTTCTTCGTTGTGATAACTTGGTAATTTGCTCATTCATTTTATGATAATTTTGCTTGGGAAAATGTTCTTAAAATTGGAATAGAAAAAGAACATAATCAAATTTTTGAAAAATCGCTTCGATGTGCACTCCCATGCTACAAACTAACTTTGTGCCAAATTTCATGAAAATCGGCCGAACGGTCTAGGCGCTATGCGCGTCACAGACATCCAGACAGACAGAGATCCAGATGTACAGACAGACAGACTTTCAGCTTTTTTGTTAGTAAAGATGATTTCGTAGTGGTAATAATTATTCAGTTCATACTTACCAAAGTTCATATGTAGAATACTTAAAAAGTACATTCATTTCTTTTACTTTATTTTTTACATTAGCGTACAAAAAACACAAATACATATTTTCTACTAAAAACTTTTTATTTTATCCTAAGTACGTATGTACTTTGAAGAAAGAAATGTACGATAAAAATGTGATTAATATATTGGTACTTAATGTAACTATCATATTGAATCAATTTTATCCATCAGTTATTTGAATTTAAAGTGAGTAATGTAAATTCTAAGGAAAGAATGTCAGATGGCCACCACTGACTCATGCATGTGGCCACTACTGAAAATCTCAGATTTTGGAGGGGCCACTATTGGATCAAATTTGAAATTTGGGAAAAAATGGATAAAAAATTGAAAAAAAAATGAAATTCTGGCATTTTTAGAAAATGGAACGGTTTAGGAATAGTTGGACTGTAATACGCTCATTGAGCTAAAAAATTGGAATTGATATTGTAGACCCACAGTTTAAAAAAGACGCAAAATATGCTTAACTGTGGCCACTACTGGTGCGTTACCTTACTTTACTTTAATCAAGAAGAAAAAATTTTGAACTTACTGGCTAGTATTTTGTGTACAGGATTACTTTTTTACCATTATGTTTTATGATTATATTGATTTTTTTTTCATCATGTTAGTAAAACATTTTCTGATTTATCTTTCTTTTTAAGATGATCCGTCAAGAATTAGAAGATATAATTCAACAGCAGGCAAGTCATGAAGCTCATGGTCAACGCTATAGTTTCTTAAAAGAACTGGGCACGGGGTCATTGACGAAAAGTTTTCGAGCTCTCCATCAACTACACCATAGCAGCCAATCTGGATCACAGAAAGGCATTGGACTCTCAGCAGTTGTCAAGTACCATAAAGCTCTAGGGACATATCCTGGCATAGTAATGTCAAGTCGACGCATTCAAGTGTTTGAAAGCAGCACTTGCAAATCACTTATGATTGAGCATTTTGATACCGTAAGTGCTTTGTGAATAAAATGTATACCTTTGTGCGTTACATTACAGAGATACTTTTAAGGTCTCTGAAAGCATATTTGACTCATTGAAAATACTCCTTAAAAATTTAGTCATTGCTATTTTTGTGCTTTGTATTTAAAAAAAAAAAAATTAGCTCTGTGTCAAATGGGAAAAAAGTCATTCGAAAATGTTAAAATATTACATTAGAATGTTGTAATAATTTTCTACATACAAAATTGAAAATAGGACACATCTCTTCTTTCCTTGCCGTCTTCAATTTCTTCCTTATAAAATTAACTTTTTATGGAATTAATGACTTATGTTTTTCATTATTTTAAAACAAATCACTCCTCTAAAAATGTCAAGGGCTTTTTAAACGTCTTGAAATACATACATGACATACATGGCAATACATACATGATTACAAACATAATAACAGCTGCGGCCATTGTGATTTGGGGATACAGTGAAACCTGTTTAAGTTGACCACTTGCGGTCCACTACTTTAGTGATCAACTTTAGCAGGTGGTCAACTTATAGAGGTTGAATTATATGATAAGATCTAATTCTGTGCCTGAAAATAGCAGTCAACTTAGACAGGTGGTCAACTTACAAGGGTGGTCAACTTTACAGGTTTTACTGCACTAGCAACCCCTTTATTAATGCAAAAAAGAAAAAAATAGCTTATGGAGGAAAAGATATCTGGCTAAAGATACACCTTACTTCAAGGAAACAAGTTTTTTTAAGTACAAAATTCGATTTTGAACACTTTTTTTCTCTCTTTAGTTACGTAATCATGGACAGTAGTCCAACGAGAAAATAAAGTGATAAATGTCCCCCCCTCCAAAAAAGAAACTAATTTTCTTAATAGTTAAAGTGATCTGTAGAAACATTCTGCTTTTGTTTCTTATCTGGAATTATTCTGCTAATCTATAATTTGACTTTATTGTTCTAAGATCTTAGATAATAACTTTATGTTCAATTTCAGAATGGGAAAATTATCATTGCAAATGAGTGGTATGATCTAAACTTTTTTTTTTTTGCAGCATTTTACAGGGCTCCCAAATGGTCCGCTTTTCCCGCCAAAGTCCGTTTTTTAGGGTAAAGTCCGCTTTAGACCGCTTTTTAATATTTTGGTCCATTTAGTCCGCTTTTATATTGTTTTTACTAAAAAATCATATTTTAAAAATTTTCATTACATTAAAAGATACTGTGTGTTGACGTTTGTTATGCCCGAATAAGCGGCCGCGGTGCCATTTTTCTATTGAACCTGACTTTCTGGTATTATTTCGCTTCAGATTGACGTCATTACTCCTCCTTCAACCGCTGTAACATGGAAATCTAGCAAATGTAGAGGTTTGGAGGAGGAGTTTATGACATCAAATCAAAGCATTTTGCTACCGATATTTCTCGCGAGTTCGTACGCCCTTGAAAAAATCAAGAATGTTTCATCAGTGCAATTTTCTGAACTTGTGTTCGATATGTAACATCGCGAAAAATTACTTCCCTGTGTTTGCGAGTTCAATCTTTTTGCATCTTGTTAATATTTTGATGTTTTTGACAATCAGAAGTTATTTTAACATTCATTAACTTAGATTAGCTTATTTTATGTTTAATTACAATAGATAATAAACTATTTTTTTTTTCGGAACCATGGTGACATCAAACTTTCTTGGACTTCGCCGAAAATTGCTTGCTGGGTTTTGAGATTTCAATCTCTTTGCATCTTGTAAATATTTTGATATTTTTGGCAATCAGAAGTTATTTTACCATAACACCCTCCTTAGATTAGCTTATTTTTCGGTTAATTTTAATAGACAATTAACTTTTTTATTTTTGGAACCATAGCAATCGCGGAAAGTGCTTATCGTGTTTGAGATTTCAATCTTTTTGCATCTTGTAAATAATTTGATATTTTTGTCAATCAGAAGTTATTTTGACACACTTTAATATAGATAAGCTTATTTTTTGTTTAATTTTAATAGATAATAAACTACTTTTTTTTCGAAACCACGGCAACATTGAACTTACTCGCACTTCACGGAAAATTGCTTGTCGTGTTTGAGATTCAATTTTTTTGCATCTTGTTAATATTTTGATATTTTTGACAATCGGAAGTTATTTTGACATACGCCATCATGGATAAGCTTATCTTTAGTTTAATTTTAATAGATAAGCTTTCTTATTTTTGGAACCATAGCAGCATTGCACGAACTCGGACTTCGCGAAGAAGTGCTTCTTGTGTTTGAGATTTCAATCTTTTTGCATCTTGTACATATTTTGATATTTTTGGCAATCGGAAGTTATTTTGACATACTCCACCATAGATTAGCTTATTACTTTCTTCTATATCTAATACATAGAAGAAAGTATTGGATTCGTGCAAATTTTCGAATTTCGAATTTTGACGGATTCGAACGTTTTGAGGTGTGCTGAGTCCATTTCGACTATTTTTGGAAAATGTCTGTCTGTCTGTGTGTGTGTATGTGTGTGTGTATGTATGTGTGTGTGTCACGTCTGTGTGTGACCAGTTTTTTGTGGCCGCTCTACAGCAAAAACTACCGCATGAAATCGAACGAAATTTGGTACACATATGTGCCCCTATGTGAACTTGTGCCCATTAGTTTTTGGCGCGAATTCCTCCAAGGGGGGTGGAGCAATGGGACGTTTTTTGAGTTACGCGTGCTTGCTATTCCTCAGGAAGTAACTGGCGGAATCAGACAAAATTTGGTCCATATGTTGTCATTAACAGGAACAGGTGCTGATTCAATTTTGGTGTCAATAACTCAAACGGGGGTTGAGCTATAGAACGTTTTTTGTCGTCGATTGTGACTGCTGTATCTCAAGAAATAATGAACAGAATGAAAGAAAAATTTATCGGCAAGTAGTCCTTAGTGGGTATAAGAGCTGATTTTATTTTGGTGTCAACAGCTAAAAAGGGGGTAGCGCAATCGCCCGTTCTTTTTTTCCATTGTGAGTGCCCTATCTCAAGAAGTAATGCTGCGTTCTGGTTGAAATTTGGAATATATGTGAATCCATACGTAAACAGGCATTGGTTCAATTTTGACGCCAATCGCTCCAAGAGGTGTTGATTTTTTTTTTTTTTTTTTTGAATAAAAATAGCTTTATTAATGCAACAATAAGAAAGATAAATCGTAATAGATTGTCGTCTGCATATTTCTCGTGATTTTAATTGAATGGAAATGATCGGAAATATTATCTCAATGATTTAAAATTTTTAACTGTTGCCATCTTATGTTTGTTAACAAATAAAATATTTGTAATTAATTCAAGCAAGGCTTTTAAAATAACTTTCAATTTTCGCTCTTTGCTTTGCTTTTAAAATAATTCAGACATTGGGATGGTAGTCAAGTTTTTGCATGTGTAATTTTGTTTTTGTTGGGAATATTGCTTCCTCGTTTTTTGTTTAATTTTAATAGATAATAAACTACTTTTTTTTTGAAACCATGGCACTATTGAACTTACTCGCACTTCGCGGAAAATTGCTTGTGTTTGAGATTTCAATCTTTTTGCATCTTGTTAATGTTTTGATATTTTTTGCAATCAGAAGTTATTTTGACATACGCCACCATAGATTAGCTTATTTTTTGTTTAATTTTAATAGGTAATAAACTTCCTTATTTTTGGGACCATAGCAGCATTGCACATTATTTTAACATTTTTGAAAATTGGAAACGGTTTTGACATGTGCTACCTCAAATTATATTATTTAATTTTATTTTTAAAAACTAAAACTTTGTATCCTTATTTTTTTTTTTTAAATACTCATAATGAGTATTTTCAATTTGAAAATATAGCTCTATGAATCTGAACTTACACATTTATTTATTACATTAAGTTATCCAGCAAAAGCAGGCTCAAATTTACACTCAGTGTATTTATCGCTTAAGCAGTGTTTGTATATTTTTGGGTGTGGTGACTTTAATAAAAGATTTTCTTTCTCACTAATTTTCATACATACTTGAAGACAGTTACAATATTTCTTGGTGCCGGAACAAATTATACATACATATGAAGAAATGATTTGGATACTTAGCATACTAATAAATGATTTGCAAACCTCTAATATTTTTGAACTTAGTCAGTCAGTAGCATAGCCAGAAATTACCTCCTGCTTTGGTGTTTGGTCATAAACTCTCATATGTATATAAACTTACCATATTTAGGCTGGAATATTGTGTAAAAACCAAGGGCTGTGGAGGGGGACCTTCTGGCCTCTAAACTATATCTTCTTGTCTTGCGGTACCTTATATCAAAATGAATTATCTTTAAACTGGTTATGTGAAAATTTTTGTAAACTACTATGTGCAAAGGTGTTTACTGTAATAATTGTATCTAAAAGGTCTTTATTAAGTATGCACTGATTATCGGTCACTTAGGTGATTATTTTTAATTAGTTAGTTTTTACCTGTTAATTAGTAGAAAATTTATTTTACAATTAAAGTTACTCTGTAAGATGGTCAGTTACATGCTTGTTTGTGACCCCACCCCCTCCAAATGTTTGTGTAAATTCAATGGATAAAAAGTTCAGTTGTACAGAAGGTGATAAGGATTTATCATTAAAAATCATTATTATGGTTAATTAACGAATTATCTTCATGTATTTAGTGCCATGCAGCTAATTTGCCGTTTGGTGCTTCCCTGGGTTTAACTATGAATGGTCCTCCCAAGGTCCTCTTTTTAATCCTAACTGGTCCTCTTTGGTTCCCTTTTTGATTCAAACTGGTCTGCTTTTACCCTTTTCTATGGCTAAAATGTGTTGGGAGCCCTGCATTTTAGTATTTAAGTTTACTTTATTAAAATAAGGCATGCTATATAAACACATCTTTGAAATCAAAGTGACATATTACAAAGATTTTTAATTTGCTATAAGAAAAGCATCACCTGTTTAAAATAGTTGGGAAATACTGCCTTGTCATAAACTAATATTTTCAATAAAATTGAACTTCTCCAATAACTGATAAAAGAGCATGGTATGTTTGTTGACAGTATTAAAACAATATTATTTTTCTGTTTTAATGATAACTATTTCCAGTCCTTTGATAATGGTTAAATTGGAGTTATACTGTAGTTGCTAATAAGATTTATCTGTGTATCTGACTCAAAGTTGAATTCAAAAAGTTTGTTGTGAATAATCTGTAATGCTGTTTCTGTGACTAATTACATTTTATATTTTCTTATAGATTTGTGTTCAGGTTTTGCGTTTTCGTACTTCAAAAAATGTACATATTCAGCAAATTTTGTTGAGCATTATCCCAAGATTAGCAGCTTTTCAAACAAAACGTTTTGTAAAAAGGTTTGTATTTGAAATTATTTTTTCAACAGCTTTATGAAATTTCAATATTGCACCTCATATTTTCTTTCAAGCATTATATTTAAGTAAGTAAAGATAAATGCCTAGTAATAAGTGATAACTTATGCGCTCCTATTTAAAAAAAAATCAGAAAAAAAAAATCACATTTGACTTATTATTTTAAAAATGCTTATTTGTCCTACATTTCTTTTAATTCTCATTGCATCTTTTGTCCGACCACACAGGGCAGATGAATCCCCAAAATTCACGTGTCAACAGCTGTATGGTTGTCGACAGAACCAGAAAACCATAAATTTACCAGGGAATTTTAATATTCTGGAACAGAAGAGATACTTGCAAATTACACAAATTTTTGGAATTTTTTTCATCAATATGAAGCTATCCCACATTCTGGCAATCATTTTTGTAACTATAAATATGTTCAATGTGGTTTTATTAAAATGCAATTCTAAAATTCTTTCACTCAAAAAAGAAATCTTTTCTTTCTTTTATTTTCAGATTCTTGTACATTTGGTATTCAATATAGATTTTCGGAAAAAAAAGCTTTTTTTTTTCTTTGCTTATGCTTGAATTTTTTCCTTGTCATTAATTACTTTTGTTAAAGGAGAAAGGTTTAAGTTCTGTTTGGAGAATCTTTTGAATCCCTAAAGAAAATTCAACCTAAAGATGAAACTTTTCAGGATGATATGTAGTGATTGCAATAACAGTACTTTGAGCTATATTTCACATTCATAACACCGGTATTTGCCGAGGAAAAATACGGGTAGTTTCGTTATTAGCTAAATATTAAGGAAGTTTTTAATTAAAAGAATTTTCAATTTATCTAATGTTAAATGAGGCAGTGAGAAGCAAAGGGATGTAAGTGGCAAAATTAAAAATTTGGAGATAACCAATGCACATTAGGGTGGTCCAAAAAAGGCCCTTTTTAAAAAATTCCTGATTTTTATTGGTCCCTTTTTATTTACTCTCTCATTTGGTTCCATCTGAGTAAAAAATAATTATTGTGAAGTTTGAGCTCATAATTTTAACATTTAGAGGTAGCTCAACAGCTTCGAAGTTCCGCGTTTTACCATTTTATGCCATAAATGCAGATAGAAATAAAATTGACGCTAGGAAAAGTATAAAATTTATTTGATTAAAATTGCCAGCATTTTGTAAGTTAAAAATAGTTACATAATAATAATATTTAAACATTTATGTATATGGCTTTCATTAGTACACATTACAAACTCTGCTTTTTACATCCGGGATAAGCTCGTCAATGTTTTTCGACTACTTGCAACAAGAATTGCAGTTGTTCTTCATTGCGTGTCATTTTCCCATTAAACTCTTTTATAAGGGCTATACCCCTTTCAGCATTATCATTAACCACTGAAATTCCTTGAATAATCCTTTTTGCTTTCTTAAAATCCTCCTGAAGCTCCCGGATTTCTGAATCTACGTGAATGAAGGTATCAGGTAAACCCATGCTTTGAAAAAATGACCCCTTTGTCACAAGTTCTTCAAATTTCATATCCATAACATGTTTTCGCAAAATCTTAGGGCACTTCACCACATTATTCTTCCCGTTTACTTCATTCATCGCCTTCACCATCAGTCTTTTAATGCAGTGTGGTACTTTATTGGCAAAAAGGGCTAATGCCACGAGCTCTTCTGACAAATATCACAGGTGATATGCAAATTTCTGCGTTGCAGTTTTGCTTATGTCTTCATGAACCTTTTTATACTTCAATAAAGATTTCACTAAAATCGTTATATGGTGCATTTTAAGGCATAGAAGCAGTCATTCAAGCCTTTAAATACACACGTACAACAAATATGCATAATTTTTGCAATCCCTTGATGGTAAATTGACAGCTAAATATCCATATTTTGAAACAATACAAAATTTTGGACTACCATCTAGCATGATGCATAGCCCCAGGTGCTACAAATTTGATACCATGTGGAAGAGCTTTACTGAGAAATATTAAGCATAGAGACATAAGATTAAGTTAGACATTCTCGATAACCATCTCTCGCTTGCGTGTCATGCAGTAATCTTTCAGCAAATACTATTTTATCATCCTTTACATCTGTCACTTGTGCTAAAATGTCCTTATTGTTGATGCCTATGATGTATTTGTCTTTGTCTATGAATTCCCAGTAGGCCTGGAATCTTTTAAAAAGAGGTACGTCTGGTGCAAAAGAAAAACCCAAACATTTATTAAACACCGCACCAATATTTAATTCCATAATGTGATGTCGACATGGAAAATATAGAAACCTTTTCTTTAGTTTTTGCTCTAGTAAAACACGAGTACCCTTGCTTTCCCTGGTATTGACACTCGTTGTGTCAAAGCCCATTGCAGAAACTTTGTCAGTTAGGCCCCAGTCCTGCAAAGTTCACCTTCTTTATTTTTTTATACAAATACAAAAGTGATGACCAGCAACAGGCTCTGGGCCCAGCTAGACTGGTCCTAGTCAATTTACAATCCCCAGTGAAGATCAATGGCCTTCTTAAAACTATCTACTCCCTTGCTCATTACCACCTCTTCTGGTAAACTGTTCCAAGGTTCCACTACCCTGCTAAAATAATAACTTTTCCTAACATCCATGTTAGCCTGAGATTTAAATAGCTAAAAACAATGACCCCTTGTCCTGTTTTCAGTGCTAAACTTCAGCCCCGTAACATCTTTCATTTTAATAAATTTAAACAACTGAATCATGTCCCCTCGGTCTCTTCTTTGCTCAAGACGGTACATTTTTAGCGCCATTGTGCTTCTGTTTTTTTTTTTTTTCAATAACTTCCATTGTTAATAAAGTTTTTCTAACTTTGGCTGACACTTTTGGGGTTTTTGAATGGGTATTCTGGCTTTCTGCCAAAATTTTGTTATTTCTTCTATTGTATTTCTTGAAAATTCTCTTATGGTTTTCTTTAATTCAATATGGTTATGAAGAAACATATTCAATGCCATACGAATTGAAGGTAATTTACTATCTGTCAGCTCACTTATAGTTGAACTAAGAAGATAAACCTCTGATTTTTATCTAATTGATGTATTTGCCATGCTCAGTTATTTTAAAGTAAAGAGACATATGCATTTCAAAAGTAAGTGCAAACTGCCAGAAACAGTGGTGAAATCAGAACCAAAACAATTAAGGATACATACATAAGCAACAACAAGTTGAAAATTTATTCGATCACGACTGTTAAAGGAATAGATTTTATGTATTTACAAAAGTATTTTCTTAATGGCTATTGTGAAGTCTATATAAAATAGCAATTTTATAAAGCAATTGTTTTCTTGTTAATAAAAATAGCAATTGTATTTTACCTTAGTGAGGTCAATGGTCGTATGTCGTACGCGTTCTATTCAGCAATGATGAAAACTTTATCTGCGTTGAGCTACCTCTAAATATTATCGAAATGTTTTCAAATTTTGTCTGATTTATTTTTTAATACATTGGAACAAAATGGGAGGGTAGGACTCAAAAAATTTTCACCTTCGAAATTTTGGACCACCCTAATGCACATGATAGGTGAACCTCTCCTCTGTCTTGGGGCAAGAGATGGTACTAGTAGCCCTGGTAGTTGCTGCTATACAGCATGATTTAGAAAAAAATTCAATGAAAGCCTATTTAGATGTTATCTTTAAACGTGTTTTACTCAAAACTTGAAAATGTCCACTTACATCCCTTTGCTTCTCCCTGCCTCAAATGTGCATTTCTATTTCGATAAGACAGTATCAAAATCAACCTATTGATGTAAATATTTGTATTCACAAATTTTATTTGACTCATGTAAATGTTGGTTTTGAAACTCTTTTTTTTCTTTTCTTTGACAGCTATTTACAAGAAACAATGGCGTACTTGCTTGTCTGCTTGAGGCGTGACAGAGAAAGATATAATGCATTTAATGCTGTGGGACTTTTAGCAGTGGCTGTCAAAATGGAAATTAAAAATTACATTCCAAAAATAATGGAAGTTATCAGAAGTTCATTACCTTCTAAAGACATGACTATCAGGTTTGTTATTTGTATATTATCGTTTTAGAATGTTTCTGGGTCATTTTTCTCGAGTTAAAATTGCGTTTAAAGCCTAGATGTTTTTATCGGTGTCATTTTATAAACTGCTGGGAACAACGGCATAGTGAGTGAGAGAGGGAATAAGGAGGTTTTCCCCCTCCCACAAAAAACAAAATTTAAAATAGCTCTGTGCCAAATTTTTATTTATCAATTAATCCATTTATCTATCTATTTATATTTATTCATTTCCATCCATCTGTAACTATCTATCTATTGATGGCAATTTATATGTATGAATTTATTTATGTCTTTTTCTCTATAAATATATAAATTTATACTTATTTGTTTCTATCTATTTATCTATCAACT
Organism: Uloborus diversus; assembly: GCF_026930045.1. Classification (NCBI taxonomy): domain Eukaryota; kingdom Metazoa; phylum Arthropoda; class Arachnida; order Araneae; family Uloboridae; genus Uloborus; species Uloborus diversus. The sequence continues at coordinate 81,165,335 of NC_072739.1, read as the reverse complement.
TGTGTCTGGTTATCTATTTTTTTTAAAAATCTGTATTTGTGTATTTCTTACTTCGCCACTGGCTGCAAATCAATTTAATGTTTTTGATACCACCTGGGTCAGGGGGAAAACTAATTTTCTGGCAGCGGACTTTATATGATATTTGACAGCATTGATGAGTCGTTGATGAAAACAAACAATTTATTTACAATTTAGGCTTTATATGAAATTGGGAGTAGGATACACTTGTATCCGTAATACAAATTGAGATTGGGAGTGGGAGCCATATGGCTGCTACCGCTGACGTTTGCAAAGCAACTCACAAGAGTGGTTTTCACTCACCTCTCCAAAAAGCTAGGCTTTAGGGTTGCTTGGCAAAGCCAAAAGTCAGGATCCCAAGCGTTGCTCCACATCGCTCAGGGACATGCACAGAGGTGTTAACAATTTTTGACATTAAACTTTTTGTTGTTTCATTTTATATTAGTATCGGTAGTAATCCAATTTTTGTTTCATTTTAGGAAAAAAGTACCATTAACTGAACCTGCTGTCTTTACTTGTATCAGTATGCTCGCAAGAGCTGTGGGTCATGCAATAATGAATGATATCAAGGAGTTATTGGAGCCAATGTTAGCTACAGGGCTGAGGTTAATCAAGATTTCTTTGTATTCAGTAAAGATTTATTGCTCTTAAATCAGAGTATAGCTTAATTTTTATTAAATGCTTAAGAATCATTTAAAACTTGCTCAACTTGAGTTCTCACCTTAATTATTTAATATTATTAGTGCTTATGTTCATTTCTTTATTATCAAAAATAAAAATCAGACTAAATAGACATACATACAAAATATGATTGCAATTTTTGTTAAACAACCAAAAAATAATTGTTTTGGTTGTTTACAGAAGCATATTTAAAGTTGACTTAAAGATTTTTTGTACTTGCTTGTATTCCTTTACTGATTTATTGTCTCTTATAGCCCTGCATTAACTGCATCTATGCGTGAACTCGCAACTCAAATTCCCCAGCTTAAGAAAGATATCCAAGAAGGGCTCTTGAAAATGCTCTCTATCATCCTGATGAGGCGATCCCTGCGTCACCCTGGGATGCCAAAGCATCTGGCAAATCAGTCAAGTTCTTCATGTAAATATTTATGTAATTTTCTGTAAATCATTATTAAAAAAATAATGATCTCAGGTTATTTGATGAAAACCTTCAGTTAATAATGCCCGGGGGTCCTAAACTGGTTAAATCACTTAGTGATAGGTACAGTGGGCCCCCGGAGAGTGAAGTTAATAATGCATGCAAAAAATTACGATGACTAGACAGTTAATTCTTGATTAACATGATAAAGTGATTTCCTCATGATTGAATTTTGGATATTCATTGAAATGTTCAAACTTGAACCTTGTAGTATTTCATAATTAATCCTATAACATTAAAAAAAAAAAAAAAATCTATTTCTATATAAATATTTGATTTAAAAAAAAATATTACTGTCTGGCCACATATGCCTTGGAATTGGCAAGCTGAGTATTAGAGTGAGGAGGAAAAGACAATTTTGCTGAGTATGTTTCATTTATTTCAATGTTACTCTGCGTAATTTAAATGCTAACGTACATCTGTATCATCAAACTAATGGATCATCTGTTTTAGCTTGTAAACCGGATGTTGGTCTTTCTCTCCCAATGGTTTTCAGACAGTACTTGTTTTTTTTTAACTTCTAATTGTTTAACTAAGCCGTATTTATCATAACTTAAAAGTACTAAATGTTAAAATAGCAGCATTTTAATTCCAGAAAGAAAAAAAAAGGAGCTTTTGTGTACATTTTTATTTGAATGAGCCGCTGAAAGTTTCTCAAGTGCATATAAATTTGATTTTGCATGCCACTTTTGCTTTATTTTTAATTGGGTTAGCTATATAAAAAAATGAGAACTCAAAAATAAATGAATAACTAAATGAGAAGTGAAGAAGAAGCAGAAAGGAAGGGGAAAAATCATTTTATTTAAGTTTTTAAATTTTTTAGAAGCTTATTTTAAGCACTTAAAACAATGCATGTAATTTGTGTACTTAAAAAAAAATACATATGTTTTGAAAATTGATTACTGCCTTTTTGATAAATTTGTAGCTCAGCATCATCAAAATCTACTGGAAACTACAGATGTAGCAAGTGTTACTTTAGCTCTAAAAACTCTAGGAAGTTTTGATTTTCAAGGTATAGTTTTTGTATATATGTATCTACTTATGATATACTTTAGTGCTAAATGCTCAACTTAAAATTATAATTTTTCATTTTGGCAGGGAGACCTCTTATGATGTTTGTCAGGTGTTGTGCCGAAAGCTACCTGTCTAGCGAGTCTAAAGAAATTCGCCTGGAGGCAGTTCGTACATGTTGCAAGCTTTTGTCTCCAGCTATTCAGGTACAATTCTGAATGTTATTCATTACATTATTTTTACATCATTCTATTTCAAATGTGTTTTTTTTCCCCATCTACAGTAGTACCTCCTTTAAGGGACACCTTTATTTAAGGGACACTTTTTCTAGTCCCAGTCCCTTTGAATGGGGATCCCTATGTTTTTACCTCTGATTAAGGGACAGTCACAGAGAAAAATTGCAGTAATTTATGTATAATTGCATACAAATTGAATTAATTGAAATAAAGGTTTTTTTTGTCTAAAATTTGACTGGCAAGAGATTGTCTTGACATTAACATGCTAAGTAGCAAATAGGTGTTTTAAAATTTTTGCTGAGATTTATATTCATGCTTTTCCCTATGAGCAATTTATTTATATGGGTTCAGCTCCGACGGATAGTGCAGCACCCATGACAATTTTTTTTTTTTTTTTTATGGAAAACTGAAATACAATTAGTTATTTGCATTGCATTGTGAATTATGTGACATGAAACAAATCCATGAAACAAATTATACTTCAAAATTTATTTCTATAAATAATATAACTTTGATTATACTAATACTACCTATAACTTGGATTATACTAAATTTATGGTCAAATTTTAATTTTAAATATTTTTTTTTCACTTTGAATAACTTTAAATTTTATTTAACAAATATAAAATATTTTCAATGTTTAATCTTCTATGATAATAGTTTTTGGTTATGTTATGATATTGTACTAATTGCGCAGTATCCATCAATTCATATACCTCCGAACAAGGTACACCTCTATTTAAGGGACAAAAAGTCCAGTCCCCATAGTGTCCCTTATTGAGAGGTTCTACTGTATTATCTATACTTCAAGAGATACCAAGGTCAATGTTTTCAAATCATCTACATATTTTTATCTGGGCCATATTCAAGGGGTGGGGTTTTAAGCTTCAAACCCCTTTCGAAATTTTCAGAGCTATTCAAAAAAAAAGCTTCCCATTATACTTTTTTTTGAAAAAAATATTGTACTGTTTGATTTTATGTTTATTTATGTATTTTTTCAATTTCATTTGAAAGATAAAATTATTATTATGGATGAATTATGCAAACTTGGGACTTTATCTGCAGTATTTTTAAATTTGTTTTGTTATTTTTGTAGTTATTGCCAAAATTATTTCTTACAAAGCAACAAAGGGTATCCTTCATATTTTGAATACCTGACACTAACAAATACATCAAAGTTCTTAATAGTATTAGAAAGTGCCAATACTATAGCTCTCTACACTGGCTCTATAGAGTGGACTCTCTCTATCTGAACTCTCTCTAATGTAAACATCCCTATATTCTGAACACATTTTGATGGTCCTGGGGGGTGGTACCGCTAAAATGAACACCCCCATAATCTAAAGACTTTTGTTCGGTCCAATGAGTGTTCAGAATAGAGAGAGTCTATTGTGCTTAGCTTATTTTACTAGTGTGTAAGAAATATGAATTTAAGAAGTAATGCTTCGAATGTGCGTATATGAGTGTATGCATCTATTCTTTTGTGTTACTAAAAAGACATTGAATATTTAACTGAGAAGAAGTTATGTACTGTACAAATCAGATTTTTTTCTTCACTTTATAGGTATGTAATATTTTACTTTGTTCATGTTAATGCTGTTAAGCAGCGCCCTCTTATTTAATTAACATATTGTAAAAAAAATCAAAAGAATATACATGAATGAAATCAAATTTGATTGATTATATAGATATCACGAGAAATGTGTTTGGTAAAACCTACCCTGAAACAAAAGTCTGGTTACAGCCCTGATTTTTATCATCAATGTGTTAGGGTCATTGTTTTCCTGCTACCAGTTTTTGTTGAAAGTCATAATGCTATGTGATTTTAGGGATTAGGTTCAAGGAAAATTAGTTTCCCTTTCCAAAGTTGTTGCTGAATAGAAAATAGCAGAAAATTGTGGATTGCAATTTAAGAATTACAACAGTACAAAGTATTTGAAAATTTAAATTGTTTCCTAAATTCTAACACTAGTGTAAAAAAAACTGCTATGTGTTTATGTTAAATATTTACATTTTTCTCATATGCTGTTAAATACTTAAGTTAATATTTTAGCAGTTGAACAAAAAATACCTTTTCTTGTGCACAATTCCATTTAAAATCCAGTGAAGTACATTTTACTTTGTTTTACTAATTTATATTTTTTATTCCTTTGTTTTCAACAGAGCATGAAATCAAGTGGACGGTATAGCCCGTCTCTCATGTCCATTGTTCAAGAAGTACTGGCAAAATTATTAATGGTTGGCGTGACTGATGCAGGTTAGTCCTTTCCCATGATATAATCCTTTGTCGTTTGACTATTTTAAGAATTAGGAAGTAGAGACCGATGTTTTGATTAATGATCTCTTCTAATATGAAGGTTTCTCGTTTTTGAATACAAAGAAAATCATTTTCATTAGTAGTGTCAATTAAGTTTCAAAACCGTGATGTTCAATACTAAAACATCAATCTTTTGAGCCATCATTTTTTAAACATATAATATGCTTTTATAGTAGCTCTTAACAACATTTTTATTAGTGCATTGTTAGAATTATTGAACTGTTCAAGCATGATAAAATATAAATAGCAACAAATGAAAATATATTAATTTTTAACTTGGATTGTCTATTTTAAACTGAATGAAAAAAGAATAAGTATCTAATATACAATATTAGCCTACTTTAAATAGAAAATATATATAAATGCCATTACAAAAATATTTTAGGCAACTTATGTTTTCCTGTAGAATAAAGCATAATGAATATTAAAATATGAATTATCAATAACAACTATTTTGCACCATATGTTTTATTTTCAAGTTGAATCTCATGGAGTAATTGTAGCAATACTTAAAATACAAAGTGTATGAAAAGAATAAAGTATTTAAAATGTGTGTCATTTGGGGATAAAACATCAATGCCAGTGTTTTCAAAACACTTTTGTTTTTTTATCCATAGTCTGTTTATGTATGTAAAAAACACCTTTCTAAGCAAACTCTCATATTTTTATCCATTACAGAATTGCTCTGATTCAATTTTCATCATTATGTGTATAGCTGACTTTTAAATGTTTGTGATATTTAATTAGTTATTTAAACTTCTTACACTACTGCTTTTATTAGTTTGTATTAATGCTTGAATCTTGTTTGAAAAAAAAAAAAAAAAAACCTACAGTAAGTTGTAGATAATTATTATTCCTTTAACAAAGAGCAAAATAAATGCTAGTGGCCACAAGTTTATTGTTTTGCAAAATTGTTCTTGACAAATTATAAAAGTTCCAACTAGAACATTGATATTTTTAAGTTAGTCTATAAAATTACATTTGTAGAAGGTAGTTAAATTATTCAGTGTGGATTTTGAGCTTATATAAATATTTCATTTGAAAAGTTTAAAGCGGTTGCCTAGCTGTGAATTCTCTGTATCAAAATGTGTACTCTAAATAGTTGTAAAGTTAATGATGTTCTTCATATAATAGGCAATCAGCTATGTAGCATAACGCATTGTTACTGTATTTGTTAGTTTTATGAATTTATCAGTGTATTTATAGTTGAGTAAAAGAGAAAAACCAATTTTTATGACTAATTACAAGCTTTCATTAATTAAATTTTACTTCATCTGCAATGCTTGAAGTTGAAACAGTGAATATAAATATTTTCTCTTTTCAGATCAAAATGTCCGATATTGTGTCTTAGCTTCCTTAGATGAAAAATTTGACCCACATTTGGCTCAGGCAGAAAATTTAAATGCTCTGCTTATTGCACTAAATGATGAAATGTTTGAAATCCGAGAGCTTGCTCTCTGTACGTTAGGACGACTAAGTGCTGTCAACCCAGCTTATGTTATGCCAACACTTAGGAAAGTTCTTATCCAGGTATTATAAAAAAAATTTTAATTTTATTATACGATAAAATTGAGGTGACTTAAAATTTTGTTTCAATTAAAAACATTCATATCTTTTTGTAGATTCTCACTGAATTGGAGCACTCTGGAATTGGTAGAAATAAGGAGCAAAGTGCTAAAATGCTGGGTCATCTTGGAGCTAATGCTCCTCGACTTATAAGGCCATATATGGAACCAATTTTGAATGTAAATATTTTGTATAACCTTTTTAAAATGTTGTTTTGTTGATTTGCTATTGCAGACGGTATTTTACTTCTATATTCTACTGCATGTATCTTGTCAAAGTTGTGGTTTGAAACTATCATTTGTAAAAATTAATTCTGATTGAAAAATTGTAAATTGCAACTGCCATTGATGATCTTCATGATTTTGAGTGCTTTTTTATGCTATCTTCTATTTTGCTACTTAAACTGCTGTAAGTAATGTTTGCTTACATAGAAAAAAAAAACTTATTTTATGTTTAAAAGGAAAATTTTCTCTTGATGTTTGTAGGTTCTGATACCCAAACTTAGAGACCCAGATCCAAATCCTGGAGTTACTATTAGTGTTTTAGCAGCCATTGGAGAACAAGCACAGGTACATTTTTGTGTCCCAATTAACTAATCAATGTGCTACATGCTAGCTTATGTAGTTACTTTTAACTTCTTACATTTGAAACATTATGAAACTTTTTGCATCGATTTGGTGAAAAAAAAAAACAATTTCCTGCTGTTTAAATCATAAGGAGCCTTAAACTTTGTAATTTGCCATTTAAACCTGTTCTGATTGCATCAGTTTTATAATACATTGGTTTTCTTCAGATTTTGAATATTTGATGTTAACAAAAACATTGAAGTTCTTTAAATTTTAAAGTGCCAAATTCTTCGTCTAACATCTTAGTAATATTATATATGTGAATGTTTGTCTGTATGTGAATGTTTATTACTCTTTCACGCAAAAACTACTGAATGGATTTTCATGAAATTTTACAATAATATAGCTTATGTAACAGAATAACGCATTTTCGTCCCGTTATAGGAAAGAAAACCACCCATAGGGGTGGGGGTAATAAAACACTTTTTCCATACTACTTCTCTAATATGGGGATAAAAAATACTTGCACATATTAACATTTTATGTCCATCAAGAGCTCAGATTTTTCTGCTGAAGATGGCACCTGTTCAAAATTTCTAAGTAGAATAAAAAAACGGGTTATAAGCTTTTTAGTTTCATGCTTTAAGGCTTTCCTCAACCCAATGCAGCATTTAGTGTATCATCTCAACTCCCTGTCGATACAATTGTTGTCTTGTTGAATATTTTTTCTTCTCATCTGATGATTCAAGGCTTTTCTCAAGTCAAATCTTAAAGTAGCAATTTCGTACAAGATTGGCAAATAATAAATGGATTTGGCTGATTATTTTCCATTTTGATGTAACTTTGATGCAATTAATGGGATTTTGAAAAAGTTATTTGTGTTAATTGGACACTTACTCATTGTCCAATCAACCAGCAGGAATCTCGGCAAACTTTTTTGCGGAAAGATTTCAATGGCTAAGGCATTTGGGATTTTTTCAACTGTCGCTGTTTTTGAAGTTAAAGACTATGCAATATTGTTTTTGCAATATTGTTTTTGGTTTTCACCATTTAACCAAAATATCGCCTTTAAACTCAGTTAAAGTAGAAAACAAATGGAAGTAAGGGTTGTTTGTCATAATTATTACTGACCCAGGCAATGCTGGGTATTTTTACTAGTATACTATAAGTGTCAAAAAAATGAATTAAAGAAGTACTATTTTGAATGTGCGTATATGATTGCACACATCTATTCTTTTGAGTAGTTAAATATACATTGAAATATTCAACAGGGGTATGTAGTGTACATCAGATTTCTTCTCTTCATTTATTGGATACATCATCTTTTACACATGTTAATGTTCTAAAGCAACAACTCTTCATTTAAAAAACCTAGTTTAACAAAAATCAATATGATATATGAGTTCTATCAAATATTAGTGATCACATTGATTTCACTAATGGTATGTTTGGTAAAACCCTCCCCAAAACGAAGTCTGGTTACGGCCTTGATGTCAAAGGTGAATTTGTAAATTTTTCAATACCAGAACACCAATTAAATTGTGAGTCATGACCAATTTAATGTGAAGAGGAAATTATTTTTTTCAGAAAAGCTGCACTGGAACGGCGGTAACTTACTGCCTGTTATACATATATATGTATTAAATTTTTCATAACTGATTAAATATGATAATGATTGCCCTAAAACTCTTGGATATGCCGCTGTGTTTAAACACCCAAAACCAGTGTAGATCTAAATTTACATATTTTAATTAAAAGAATCATTTTGTTACTATTGTATTTTATAATTTTGTATTAAATTATAGGTTAGTGGAGTAGAAATGAAGAAATGGGTAGATCAATTGATGCCAATACTTTTGGATATGATGCAAGATTCATCATCCTTGCCTAAACGTGAAGTAAGTCTCATTCTTTTCTCTTAGTTTAGCATTTTCTTAAGTTACATTACTTTTGTGTTTAGAAATGTTTGAGAAATTTCAAAAATTTGTAATTATGAAAATACAGAGGAACAATTAGCCAAAAAAAAGTGGGCTCGCTCTCAAAATGACACCTTCCGTAACTCTAGTGTTAAACCTGTAACTTGTGTAAGGGAATTCAGTTGTGTTCATTGATTTCAGGTTGCATTATGGACTCTTGGACAAATGATAGAAAGTACTGGTTATGTTATAGAGCCTTACAAAAAGTATCCTACTTTGCTGGAGTTACTCTTAAACTTTTTGAAAACAGAACAATCTTCAACTATAAGAAGAGAGGTAAGATACTACCAATGATGTTATTATTGTATTAGCAGTGATTTTTTGAAGTGAATTTTATGTAACCATTTTTTTTTCTGTTTTTTTTTTTAAATATTTTTGCAGGCCATTAGAGTTCTTGGTCTCTTAGGTGCTCTTGATCCATTTAAATATAAGGTGAATCAAGGATTGATAGATCAATCGGGTGAAACCAGCGGCGTTTTGAGCATTGGAAGCACATCAGTTGATAACCAAGGTATTCAAATAAAATTGTTCTTTTATGAAGGGTTTCAAACATATAAAAACTATTTATTAAAAAAATTTATAGAAAATATTGAAATTGATATCATGTTCATTGCATGCTTTTATTGTACACTAGTGGCACCCGCACGGCTTTGCCCGTAGTAGAAAATTAAAAGGTCATTGGTTCGCCTGTATATTAACAAATAATGGAGGATGAATTTCTCGCCAATTGGTTATGTTAAATGGCTCACCCATGGCTCATAACGATTCTATGTTATGATGATTTCGTAATTTACTATTCCACGTTGTGATCATTTGCTCGGAAAAAGTTTCTTAAAATTAGAATATAAAAAGAACAAAATCGAATTTTTGAAAAATCACTTCGACGTGCACACCCAAATGCTACAAACTAACTTTGTGCCAAATTTCATGAAAATCGGCTGAACGGTTTAGGCGCTATGCGCCTCACAGACATCCAGACATCCTCCGGACAGAGAGACTTTCAGCTTTATTATTAGTAAAGATGGCTCGCCCATGGCTCATGACGGTTCCACGTTATGATGATTTCGTAATTTACTATTCCACGTTGTGATCATTTGCTCAGAAAAAGTTTCTTAAAATTAGAATATAAAAAGAACAAAATCAAATTTTCAAAAAATCGCTTCGCGGTGCACACCCCCCATGCTACAAACTAACTTTGTGCCAAATTTCATGAAAATTGGCCGAACGGTTTAGGCGCTATGCGCGTCACAGACATCCTACAGACATCCAGACATCCTCCGGACAGAGAGACTTTCAGCTTTATTATTAGTAAAGATTTCCATCAAGATCTTGGTTCAAGAGAAGTCTATTTTTATATATGTAAGAACCGCCGCTCGGTTCTTATTACGAATCTTGATTTTCGCAAGTTGCAGTGTTGTGCCGTGATAATCTACCACGTAGGAAGAGGACAAAGCTACATTCACAACATCTTTATTTTTACATGGAATATACCAGCTGGAACTTCTCTTGACTAACCCCCTTGTTTAGTTGTGCCACGATTTTTATATAGGGAATATCATTAAAAGACTACAGATAATTATCCCTCCATCATGTGATCTCACGTGATCTATATAGGAGGAGCAGATTGCAATAACGAAATATTATTGGGCTTTGCACAGCAGACAGAGGCTGGCTTAAGTCTGGAGGGAAAAATAGTGTCTGGTAGGTACTTTAAGGGAAAACTCATCTGAGCCTAGAACATAACCATATATGGTATGAGAAGCATTTAAGTGTGTAATAAATAATGTCTGTGACTCATACGAGTTGACATATAAGTGAACAGAACTTAATATGGAAAAGGCCTAGCAAAGGATTTTTCATATTACACACACACACACACACATATATATATATATATATATATATATATATATATATATATATATATATATATATATATATATATATATATGCTCTTTACTAAGGCAATGCTGATTTTCAGTTAATTACTAATCTGCAGTATGATGGTTTTGATTTCACACAACACTGGATTTTTGCAGATATTCTATGGCCCACTCTGTTGTGTGCAGGTAAACATCAGTATCTGCAGAAATGTTTTTTCAAGATCTTTGAAGAAACATGTTTTGAATTCAATACTAACAATAGGGAAATGTTTGAATTAGACGTTTTTTTGCACTTTTTTTGCAGAGGAAACCAAATAAGCAAGCTTGTACAATAAAGCTACCCAACAATAGATGATAAAAATGCAAAAAAAAAAAAAAAAAAAAAAAAAAAAAGGAGGGGGGGGGGGAGAAAGGAAAGAAAAGAAACATTTGCAGTTACAACTCTTTATCTACCCATGGCAGTATTACAGATAAGCCAGCGAGGCTACCTTGTTTTACCAAGTGCCATTACAGGTCATGTGACAAGCTGCCACCACTCTCATAAATCATATTTAAATACAGTGAAACTTCTCTGAGCGGCCACCCTTGTTTAACGGCCAGTTTTTCACTGCCTATGAGCACAATGTTAACCCAATCCTTCAGAGCAGCCACTCAAACCCCTCTAAGCGACTGGGTTGTCGCCTGTCTGGGCTTCGAAATAGACTGGCAACTACTCTGAAATTTCAGTTTTTAATTTTTTTTACCGTCGCTTTTCATTAAGAGAACGGCCAGGTGTTTTTTATGTTTAAATTTTTGTAACGTGAGGGGGGGGGGGTGAAGGAGGGCTGGCATTTTGAAGAATGTCAACACTGTCACCCCATTTTTGTGCCTTTTAGGCGCTATTTCAGATTTAGATGATGAAGTTCCTGATATTATTTGTAATTTAAAAAAAGTCATGTTTTCGACCCAGCAAACTTTAGAGAAAATTGACAACATCATTGCTGATTTGAAAGCCATCAACTCAGCCATCAGACTCAGTTCAAGATTCGTTTTTACAAGTTAAAAACAAACTTGAAAAAATAAAAAAAGTGGTTTCTATAAAGCTGGCTAATTGTAAACAAACACAAATTTAATAATTTTTTCCTAAAAAGTAGTCTTTTAAAGTGTCCAATTGTATTATTTGTAGTACAGTTCGAGTTCAATGATCAAAACCCTTAAGAGCGGCCAAGTTTTAACGGAACAGAGGGGTGGCTGCTCAGAGATTTTTCACTGTATTATGCATATATGATAAAGGTTTACTAATGTAAATGAAAGGTTGAATCAAAGCACAAAAGTACTGTATTAAAGTTTATTAAAGGCATTTCCCAACACAAAAGACTTCAAGTAAATATTAGATGCATTTAACCTTGTAAAATTCAGAAGCAGATCAGCCGAGAAGTTTTCGTACTTTAACTCTAGAAAAGTATTTTGTCAAAAACAATGTTTTTTCATACATATTTCTTGTTCAATTGAAAGCAAAGCTGAACCAGCTATATTGCCTCATGATTGCACAAGAGAATTTTTTTTAATGAAACTTATCTTGCTGAATGCTTGTTGTTCCACTAGCAAATGTTGTAGAGTTGTGCAAATAATTCTGATTGATCTGCATATTTCTGGAAAAATTTCTTCAGATCATCCTCATATACATAAGAACAGCTTTTTCATAACTTGTTAGACCGATCCACTTGCTTAAAATCAAAACATAACCAAAAAAAAAAAACCTCTGACTTCCAAGTCATGCCCAGTGAAGTCCTTTGAGCCAAAGGGATTTCAGATTAAAACAGTGATGGCAAATTTTTTCTCCTGAATAAAAAAATAAATAAACTGAAATAAATAAATTAAAATATTAAAATATAGTTCAACTTTCTAATAACCAGCCCTGATTTAACCAGGAGTCGGATTCAAGGAGGAAATCAGAAATACTTAGTTGTTTCAATGATAAGTCAATGGGATCATAATTCGCTTATAATGACCAAACCCCGCTTGAAATGAACAATATTTTAGTGGTTCTTAGATTTCAGTTGACTTCTATCTCAGTTTATATTTTCTTGGAAAAATTCATTTGACATTCCAAAGTCAACCAAATGCTAATGATGAGTCATCAATTCTGAGAACACGTGATGACTCCTTTTATTTTGTGCTGTAGAGAAGCATTTAAAAATCACATATTGGTTGATGCCAATGTTATTACTTCTGAGATGCTTACTTGCAACGATAGTGTAACTCAAATTCAAACTAGAACAGATGAAAAAAAATGATGTAAGTTGGAGAATGGGGAATTTCAAATTGCACTCATTCTCAAACTAGTCTGGCTTTTGATGTGCAGAAAACTTCAAACTTTTACGAAGTCAGAGTTGAAAATGACGATACTTTGTGGCCCATGAGCAGTTTTCAAAAAAACAGTTACCTCAAGAAAGAGACAATGAGACAGTTCAAAGCAAATTAACTACCTTCTTTGCTATTGTACTGAAATAACAATCTAACAAAACAAGTTTCTATGCATTTTTATGATGTTTTCCAAAGCCTACCTTTCTGAGCTCTTGTGATTAGAAGCTAATGTTGCAGTCCCTTCATGCTTGTTACAAGCGAGTTTGACTATAAATAAATAAAGCAAAGTACGAAAATTTGTTCTTTTTTACAAAAATTAAGAAAACTTATGATATATTTTCTTTTTTCCACAAAACTTAAAAATAAAAACCTCGATCTATCCCACTGATTTGTTGGAATTTAATTTACATAATATTTCTGGTCAGCATAATTTTGAAAATTGACTATTACTATGCATTTATGTCTTTCATTATTGTACTTTTCTTGTTTGTATTTTGTAGAAATGAGTGCCAGTGAAATGCTAGTAAATATGTCAGGAAGCCTGGATGAATTCTATCCCCAAATTGCAATCGTCACTTTAATGAAAATAATCAGAGATCCTTTGCTGAATCAACATCATTCTATGGCTGTTCATGCAATAACATTTTTATTCAAAAGCATGGGAATAAGTGCAGTTCCTTATCTACCTCAAGTTATGCCTTCTTTTATTAATATAATCAAGAATGCTGACCAACACTTCCGAGAGGTAAAAAAGTGAATTATTTTTCTTTGGTAACTTATTTACTATTACATATTCTTATGAAAATTTGAACTGACATCTTTTTTTCATTATGTTTTAGTTCTTATTTCAACAACTTTGCCAAATTATCAGCATCGTAAAGTTACACATAAGAAATTATTTGGACAGTATATTTTCGCTGCTAAAAGTAAGTAGTAGTGATGACCTGTTGATTATTTAATTTTAAAATTCATGTATGCAAAGTTTTAACTGTGTAATAATGAGAATATATATTTTTGTTTGCTCAAATGTGTTGGTATATTTAAGGCAATTATTTTTATTTGTTTTTAGTTGTACATGACAAAATACTTTTTTTTTTTCGTTTTTTGTATCTTGAAACAGAAAATACGTTTAGTTATTTGTTTTTTGTTGCAAAGTGGAACTGCAAGCAAGGTTGGCATTTTGATGTCAAAAATTTAATTAAAACTGGAAGTTTAAAACAAGAAAACGAGGTTACTAAAGTTAAGCATTGTCGAAACAAGCTTAGCTTTAGCTATTAACTTTTAACTATAGAGCTAGGTTGTTTGTCAAAATTTGTTTATAGAATAATTGAACTTTGTAGTTTTCCAAATGCCTGCAATTGTGAGAGTGGTTGTTTCATTTAGTTTGTTAAATGTATTTGTTTTATTTTGTGTTGCTTTCAATGCTCATCATTTGTTTGTAATATCATTTCTTTTAAACATAGGAGTTTTGGACACTACAAAGTCCGATGCAAAGCACAATAATACTGTTAATTGAACAAGTGGTTGGTGCTTTGGGCGCTGAATTTAAAGTTTATTTGCCTCAGCTTATTCCACATTTTCTTAGAGTTTTCATGCACGATTTTTCTCCTAATCGGACAATTACCATTAAAGTAAGTTTTTTCTGACATTTAAAATTGTAATATGATATATTTTTTCATTTTTGTAATTTATTTTTCGCTGTTTTAGTTACTTGTAGCTTTGCAGAAGTTTGGGAACAATCTTGATGATTATGTTCATCTGATTTTGCCTCCAATTGTGAAATTGTTTGATTCTCCTGAGGTGCCTATTGCTGTTCAAAGGTATGTTTTTTAGTTGAAATGTTAACTTGTATGATTTTATTTTGTGTGTTAGGTAAAGTGAATCAGGCCCAGTGGCTCAGTGATAGCGTTTAGCACTTCCATGCCGCAGGCCAGGTTTGATTCCCCGGTTGGGCATGGTTGACTCAGCCGTTCATTCCTTCAGTCAGTCGAGGAAATGAGTGCCAAACTTGCTTGGAAACTAAACCATGGGGGTTTCGTTTTTAGACTGACAACCTTCCCGAAACATCTGCCTTGCACCCCAGTGCCCTTAGTCTTGAAAACTGGGATGAGCACAGTGGGCCTTGGCCCTCACGGACTTGTTTTTTTTTGGGTAAAGTAATTAGTAAAAAAATCATCAATTATTTGTCCTTTTATTAAAATAGTTGTATGAAACTGTGTGAGTCATAAGGTGCAATGTGAAGAAGTTACAATGCATTTGTTTCAAGTGCATCAATTTCATAAAAAACAACATATACAAAGCAAATGTTAACAATTCAATGTACATTTTTACAACCAATTCTTTAATGGCCTTCTGTAGTATGTAGAAATAGGATTATGAAAAAAAAGGGAAAACTTTATTTTATGTATTGGAAGAACAGTTCTATGTCCACTAAACAGCCATTAATACTATTAGTGTACTTTTTCTTCTTAAATGCATTATGTGTAAACTTTGATGTCTTTCTTTCTCTAAATTCGAAATTCTGTTGCACATTCTTTTATGTAAAGATGATCAATTTCTGCTGTTTTGTTTGAACTTAAGTAAGATTACAACTGATATTAAAAAAAAAAAACTCTTTCTAGGTGTGCTTTAGAAACAGTGGACCATCTTTCAGAAACTCTTGATTTTACTGAATTTGCATCTAGAATTCTACAGCCTTTAGTTCGTAATTTAGATACTGTTCCCGAGTTGCGACCTGTAAGTTATATTTTTACATGTATATTGTATATGTATAAATGTTATTAATTTTTAAACTTTAACTAGAAAATCGCCCGTCAAGGTGTGATGGGTGAAAATTTGTTTTTACATTTGAACAAAGTAATAGCCTGTTTTGTGATATTTTGATAGTTGAAATTTTAACTCTAGTGCATTAACCCTAAACTCCAGTAGATAACGTAAGATATTTAAGTTACCGGATCCAGTTCAGCACTGTCAAAATAAAGTTTTCAATGTATGTCAAGCATTGCCAAAAAAAAAAACTATCAAATTATCATTCTGTGGTGTGAGTTTCATTGTTGATGATGTCAGGAGCGTTACTCGGTCATTGGCTAGTATATATATGAGGATATTATCAATATTTAAACTCAGTTTTAAAATTCATAAATAAAACATATATTTATGTTAAATTTTCAAATAATGGTTTGAATTTTTAAAATTAATCTTCTTCATCTGCATGTTCAATAGATCAGTTTCTTCATTTTTAATTTTTTGTTCTTCAAGCATTTTTGTCAGAATATCATTTTTCCCACTTAAAAATTCTTAAAAATTTGCTAATGTTTATCATCTAAGAAATCATTTCTTTAATTTTATTAATTTGTATGTAATTGCAGAATATGTCTTAAACATTCAGGTCACTGGAAGTTCTATTCTGGGTACCTATTCTAGAAGAACTTTGATGAAGATGCATTTGGACACCCTTTTTTCAACCTTGAGACATTCGTGAAATTATCATTAAGCCACTTGCTGAATTTTGCGTCAGCTACTGATCTCTTTCAGTGATTTTTGTTTTGGGAATTAGTGTAATAGAAATTACAGTCTCCTTTCTCTCTTATCATTTGAGTCACAAAATTATACTGAATCTGCTGTCATAAGTGTATGCTGTTAACAAAGTAAATTGTACACTTACAGACATAGCATACTCTGTTTTGCCAGATTACATAAATAAAATAAAGATATACAAAAGTGTATTGTTATTGTGGATCTTAAAATACATGTTTATTGTTTTACTTTTCACATTTTATGTTTTTTCATTAATTTATTAATTTATTTTTATTGAGTATATATTTAGTCCTGTTTTGGTTAATTATTCATAATTTTTGGAATTTTAATTTTTTTTTCATTGTCTTACCTTGACAAAAATGGTGTAGGTGATGTAACAGACTGCATTATTCTCTTTGCTTCAGTACTTCAAATAATTTTATAACTTATGAAATGATATTTATAATTGTATTTTTTCTCTTTACAGACTGCAATGGATACTTTATGCTCTATTGTTGTACAGTTAGGGAAAAAATATCAAATTTTTATTCCTATGGTTAATAAAGTGACAGCTAAGCATAGAATATCACACCAGAGATATGATGTTTTAATTAGCAGAATCATAAAGGTACACTTCTTAAATTATTTCTTTTGACTATAATTTCAATTCATGTGGAATTTTTCATGGAAAATTGCTATAATGTATCTTTGCCAGTTGTTTTAATGTCTCGTGTTATTTTAATAAAGCTTCTATTGTATAGTTAGAGACAATTTTTTTCCAACAATTATAAAGAAATAAATATTTTTAGTTTTTGCTATATTTTATCTTTTTACTTATTCTTAAAATTTTCTATATTTTTTTCAATAAGCTGGAATATATCCTATTTTAATTTTCCTGGGTACATTAAAAATATATATAAATTTTCTTTCAAAATAGTACATTCTATCAAAAAAAGAAAATGATTCGAATTAAAAGCTAAGGATCTCTTACTTATCAAGTTTTAAAACAATGTTTTTAGTGAATGTTTCATGTGTTTTTATAGATATTTAACCAATTTACCTATCACATTCCATTCTAAATGAATATCTGTCATAGTTGCGTAATTTAGTATCTAGTTGTACTTTGCTAATACTGTATGAAAATGAATGTATCTTGTTCGATCTCATTCCTTTTTTATTTCTCGAAATGGTGCATAATTTTGATCCCAAAAAGCAGCTTTGACTGGCTGACATGAATTTTTCTAGTTTTCACTTAGTGTCAAAAAACATTTATAATTTTATATGCACAGTTCCCCAGATATGCTGTTCCAGCATATTAATGATCTCCATAAAGGGGAGTGGAACCGTGAGTAACTGGTGTGCTGAATTCAAGTCACATGTAGCTTGTGAATGATATTGAAAATAAACTTACCATCTGGATTTCTATATCAGCACCAGTTTCTTCTTCTTTTTTTTAAAAAAAGTAGCAGTTCCTAAGCAGTAAGCAAAAATGTCACCTTTAAAATTACAATTTCATGATAATAGTAGTTTTGGTAGTGCCACTTAAGTGCACCACATTTGTGCTGGGGAACACTTCTTAAAGATGACAAAATATTTTTGATGCAAAACGCTAAAAAACATTTATTTAATAAGAACAGGTAAACATTAAAAACATTATGAACAATTAAATTGTAGCCGCGAATATCCTAAATTAGCATGTCGCTCTGAGCAAGCGCAGGGAGACACAACCAAGCGAGACTAACTGAAAATCAATGGCGTCTGTTTATGTGCCGCATCTTTGAGTGGAAGTGGAAGTTCTTATTTTTCGTGGAAGTTGAAGTTCATATTCTTGGTAGAAGTTCAATTCCATGTTTCTGCAGAAAGTTAAAGTGAATATGTATGAGTTCACCACATAGTGATAAAAATAAGCAAATAAATAAATTTAACAGGAATAATACTTTTCCTAAACAATAGACAGTCTAGGATTTGCCTAATGTGGTTTATTCAGCTGAATCTGATGCAGGATCTGAAATTGTTTCTACCCTTTTCACAAGTGCTATATTTTTAATTTTCATCTAAAATCCTGCTTTCATGAAAAATACTTAACACAACCTACAAAACGCTTTCATTTTATAGGGTACTAGTGCTGATGAAAACGATGACCCATTGATGTATGCAAAAAAGAAAATTGTTCCTAAGAGTCATGATACTGATATTAGTACAACTGGAAGCGATGTTGCAAATCCAAGAAAGAAACTTCCCATAAATATAAATAATTTGCAGAGGGTAAGTGATTTTCTAATGAGCTGGTTGTATTTCAGGTACTAGGAGCTAAAGTTGGAAATTTTCTTTTTTAACGATTGAAGTATGTAATTAAAAAATAAGTGAAATAGTTAAGATGACTGAGCTTTTTCAAAATGAACAAACTTGAAATTTGTTTGAAAATTACAGTACAATAAGAATGAACATTGTATTTTATATATATATATATATATATATATATATATATATATATATATATATATATATATATATATATATATATATATAAAAACTTCCATTGAAGCATTATTTTATATTTTTGGCAGTAAATTTGTGCCTTCAAAAAAAAAAAAAAATAAATAAAAAGTGCACAATTTTTACTTTTTCTTTCTGTGTAAAGTGAAAAATAAAGCATTTTCAACAACAGTGGAGTATTTTCTACTCGAATATAAAAATCATTTTTGATCAAATGAATCTGCACATAAATTGTTGAATGAATAAAGAAAAGATCATGAAACAATAAACAAATAATCAATTAAATAAATAAATTAATAAATGTGAAGAAAAATAAATGAGTGAGTAAAAGAAGGAATGAATAAGAAAATAAGCAAATGGAATGAATAAAAAAAGTGAATTACTCTATGAAAGAATGTAAATGAATGAATTAATAACTGAATACATAAGTCATTTTGTAAATGATTTAGTCAGTAAACGAAATAAAATATTTCACTTTAAGCTGTATGTACTTGACTCATTGTAAAAAACATTTAAAATACAAATAAGCTTAATATTAACTAATAAATACTGCACCGAATATTCAAAAATCTCCATTTTTATTTAAAATGTTATAAACAGGAACTTTAACATTTTGTTGTAACAAAAATCATTTTTAACTTGCAACAAAATATTACAATTCGAGTATCAATTAATCACACGAAGGAAATTGCTGCTAAGTGTTAATATATTACTTTTTCATTATGATATGAGCATTCTAAGACTTTTTAATTTTTATTTACAGGCGTGGGCCTCAGCTCGACGCGTCTCTAGAGATGATTGGCTTGAATGGTTAAAGCGAATGAGTGTTGTGCTGTTGAAAGAGTCACCTTCTCCAGCTTTGAGATCATGCTGTGCTCTAGCAGAGTCATATGATCAACTGCCTAGGTAAATAAAGTATTAATTTTAAATTATGAACAATTTTCTTTAAAAGTTATCTTTCCATGATGAGAAAAATTGGATAGTTTTTTAAGTTTTATAGTTTTTATTTTTGTAGGGTTAATTAGCATTATTATTAACATTTGATATATTTTACAAGTATTAGTTAAGTGTATTTACTCATGCACAATTACTGCATAAACATTTATGGCATTCTAAACATAGAACAAAATACAACAAGTTTAGTTTTTTTTTTTTCTCAGCCCTTTTGTTAAAGTTATTTTAATTCTTTTGTTGTAGTTAAGGCTTGTATAAATATTCCTATTTAGTTTCTGCCAAGCATAAAATTTGCATGTTTAGTAAATTTTCTTCTGTATATATATATATATATATATATATATATATATATATATATATATATATATATATATATATATATATATATATACCCTGTATTTACTTTGTCAAAATGATATTTTCTGCGTCTGAAACATCAAGAAATCTTTGTCAGTCTATCACTAACCTTGCACTTAAACTCTAAATGTGATCTGTTCAGTGTTTCATTGTATTCTTAATTGTTGATTATTTTCAGGGATATGTTTAATGCAATATTTTTGTCTTGCTGGTCTGAACTTCAAGTAACTCAGCAAAATGAGCTTTCTGATAGTCTTCAGCAGGCATTAACAACTCAAAACATCCCTGAAATCACTCAGTCGATTCTAAATTTGGCTGAATTTATGGAGCATTGTGAAAAGGTTTGTAGCTGTTTTTCAAAAAATTTTATAATATATAAATATGAATGTAGTAAGTGACTTTTGAAAAAATTTCAGAAGAACATTTTAAAAATTTTGTGCTAGGTAAAAATAAATTTGTTGATGTATAATTCTAGTGTAGCATCCATTAAAGCCACCCCCCCCCCCCTTTTTTTTTTGTAAAAAAATTTGAAAAAAAAAAGGAAGGGGTAGGGAGGAAGATGCAGTTTGAGTGATTCAGAAGAAAAACTACTTCTAACACTGACACGATCTTGCGCTACGAGATTCATACAAAGTATTCAGCATTTTTTTTTCAATCAACAGAAAGCGTTAATGATGACTCATTCAAAGCCTTAAATGTTTTATTGAGCAACTAATGTGAATGAATGAAATTTTTTTAAGGTTAAAACAGTCCACTTTTAATAACTATTTGTTCTTTTCAATACAGATCACCAAACAGCAATTTATGAAAGTTGGTTCTAAGTAGAGACGTACCGAGTACTCGGTACTCGGCCAAATTTTTATCAGGTACTCGGCCAATACCGAGTAGTTGTAAAATGGTTCAAAGCAGATTTTACAATTAATAAAAAAGTGCAAGCATATAATATACTGCAATCATTTACAATTCAAATTTACAAGTAAAATTCAAATTTTGAGAATAATAAATTTTGTTATGCTTCAATGGAGTAAATCTTATATTTTAATGCATCATTAATGAAACTTATTTATTAAAATGGGGCAAAAAAGGTAAGTACAGAAAATATAAAATGTTTATGTTATTAAATGGATTTTTACCACTTCAAAAATTATTTATAAGAAGCATAAAAATACCTTTTCTTAAAAAAAAAAAAAAAACGTTAAAAGCACAAATGTGCAGGAACTCTGCAGACACGTGTTTTGGCATTACAAGGAATGCTTTTTTCAATGCACAAAATGTGAGCTCACGGATTTAAAGACATCCGACAAATATCTGATTTTTTTACATCCGTTAGCTCACATTTTATGCACTGAAAAAGATGTTCCTTGTAATACAGAAACACCTGTCTGCAGTGCTCTTGCACATTTGTGCTTTTAACGTTGTTTCATTTGCTTTTAAAAATAATTTAAGTTTGTCGGACTAGAAGTATAGATTGATATGATTTGTTTTAATTCCAACTTGATTAATCCTACCTTTTATCTATTTGTTTATTTTTACTTTAAAAAATAACTCATTTGTAAAATTATTGACTTAAACAAAATCTTTTAAATAATGCATAGTTTAATTTCAGCTGGAATTTTGTTTTAAAAACTATTATTTGGACATGGAGGTCTATACTACTATCCCAATGAGTTCATAATTGGTCACATGTGTGTCGGTGGTGTTTTTTAAAACATAATTGGAACTCGGTACATGGCCGAGTAGTGAAAAGCCGATGTTGAGGGATTTGTCTTCTGTTTTTACCTTAAGTTCATTGAACTAAATAAAAGGCCTACAGAACCCAACATCAAAAAGCTGTGCAGTCTGCCAGTAAGAAATAAAACATACTCAAATAGTTTAAATAAATAACATTTATTCATAAAATATCACAGTTTACAGTATGAAAAACATTTTGTTAAATACCCAAATAATTTAGACTATAACCCCCCCCCCCCCCCCAATTATCACAAAAATTTCATAGTTGAATCGTTAGACAAACAAACATATTTGAAAAACACGAAATGTATTAAAGAAATTGTAAAATTTCACCTTCCTGTGCCGAATACGCATGTCCACTGCGCCGAAGACTTATTGCACAAAGCATCAGTAACATAAACCAACAGTGTTGACAATTCAGCTAACAGTCCCATCATTCATCAACCGATAGGCTTGCTTGGTTCTAGAAGAACTTCCTCCATCCACAGAAACAACGATTAGATCACACACCGGAATATAACTAGGAACCTCGGGAGATCTCGTCAGTATCACCAGGAAATTCAACTAGGAACACCACACCGTTGTTCATTGATGATTCGCACAGAAGAAAGTCTCATTCCATCGTAGAAGCACCGGTTAGTTGATCGGAGTAGTGGCCATATTTAAGACTTAGGCCTAATTACTTTCAGCTAATTATTTCTGTCAACGCCTGCAAACATCTTCAGCAATGGTGACATTTTAAACCACGTTAAGTGAGTTATTTAAAACTTGTAAATAACATTAAACACAGAATAAAACTTATTTCATGCCCTGCATGAATCCAAAAAACTTTACTTCAACTGCGACTTGAGCACGCCGTAACTACCCAGCACGGTTGCCAACACGGCAAATACCAATCCCTGATTGCTCAACAAAAACGGCAAGGTGCCAATGTGGGGTGTAAGTAAGAGTAATCAAGCACTGAAAATATTTTGAACAACCTATTTATACGTTTCATGACCGCTATACGTCATCCCATGACACACCCTACTTTGCATTGAAGATATACATCTCAACTATTCCTGATTGAGTGATTTAACAATCTTTCTATTCGTTCTTTCGGCTCAAAGTAGCCAAAAACATCTCAACCATCGAGTGTTACGTCATAGTATGATTCCGATGTTGCACGATCATGCCGTTATCCGCCGCTGGGACATGGGACGCGGAGTGGCAAAATTTAATGGAGGTAAGTTTCAAAAATACACTTAAACATTTGAAATTAAATTAAAAGTACTCCAAGATATTAAATAAAGGCTTATAAGCCCAACAGCCGAGTACTCGGTACTCGGCTACTCGGCCAAAGTGCTACTTGATACGTCTCTAGTTCTAAGTTGTTAAATGTTTGTAGTCAATTGATTTCAGCTTTAGTAAGCAACTGGATTTAGCAAGTATTTCCAGAGTTCAGAGCTTTAAATGCTTCAATGCTACATTATATTTTAAAAGTTTCCTATAACATAGTGTAGCACTAATATTGTTAAGTTTTACTTCTATGTAAATAGAAATGTAAGCGTGACCTCCATCTTTTACAAATATTGTCTAGAAAGGCTACGGATTTTTGTAGGCTTTGTTACCTCATGCTTTTTCATAAATTTGACTTAAATTTAATAAATTTCTTTTACATGAATATAATGCCCTTTGTTATATCATCGTCTCAGAGCGATGATATAATAAAGCCCCCTCCCAGACAGGTGACGCCCAGGGTGGACCGCCCCTGTAGTGACGGCACTTCTATAAAATATACGTACCTGCCAACTCGACTGGTTTTTCAAGTAGTTTCTTGAATTTGGAGCTTTTCTTCCAATTTTTATTACAAAATCTACTGAATTTTACAAATCTTTGGAAAATTCTCTTTATTTAAGGAATTGTGTGAAAAAAAAAAAAAAAAACTCCCTAAATTGTGTTTGTAAAAAGATTGTCCAGTCATGTGTTGAAAGCTTCCTACTAAAATTCAAACTTTAGTACGTACATCGAAATCTAGCAAAATTATCAATGCTCATTTTGTTTGATCAAAAAGAGGGTTTGACTATATTGAGTATTAATTTAACTTTCATTCTTCTGTTTCATGTTTCAATTGATTATTTTATGTATATATGAAATAAAGAACTTGCATAGGATTTTCCATTAAGAAATAGTAAAAAAATCTAGTGGATCTTTTTACCAATAAGTACAACATGATTCAAATTTCAGTAGAATATGTCTCATACTCTGTTACATTCTAATAACAGTTCCTAATAGCAACATAATTTTTTTCCTATCAATTTGTATTGAACAATTGGCAGTATTTTATGCTCAATAATGTTACATCTTTATAGTTAATGTAATACTAGAGTTTAAGAGAACTGATTTGTATTCAATCCCAAAATATATTTGTTATCACTTAACATTACTACTTTCTGCATCATTTTATAGATTTTAGAGTTAATTTTTCTAACTTTTTCCATCTACAGGGACCACTTCCTTTAAAAGCTACTTTACTGGGAGAAAAAGCTATGGAATGTCGAGCATATGCGAAAGCTTTACATTACAAAGAAGATGAATTTCATAAAGGCCCTACAAGTGAAATACTTGAAACTCTAATAAGGTATGTAAAATGGACAATTTATTGTATTCATTATTAAAATAAAACAATAAAAAATGAACCCACCCCTTTAAAAAAAAATAACAATAATAGTTGAAATCTGGACTCAACAAAAAATATTGATTCATCGAAAATGCAGTAGTAAAGTTGAAGTACAATCATTCA
Organism: Uloborus diversus; assembly: GCF_026930045.1. Classification (NCBI taxonomy): domain Eukaryota; kingdom Metazoa; phylum Arthropoda; class Arachnida; order Araneae; family Uloboridae; genus Uloborus; species Uloborus diversus. The sequence goes on along the minus strand of NC_072739.1, from coordinate 81,140,421 downwards.
TTGTTGTTGTAGTCTAAATTGTGAGACATAATTTAAACTTCCAGCTATACAGTATACAAGCATTATGTAGTGCAAAGTCTGCAAACAGCAGATATCTTTTAAACACTCTAAATTTTGACTACCTTTGCACACCTTGCATACATGATAGAACAGATGCTGGTTATTTATTTTAAAGTTATGGGAAGACTATTCTTCAAAATACCAAAATAATGATTTTATTGAAAATTACTGAATGTAAACTGTGATGTTGAAGCGCTGAACAGTGGACAGTTTTAAATGTATATTCGTACACACACATATTGATTAATTTATTCTTATTTTTCAATTCATTTCAGCATAAATAACAAACTGCACCAACCAGAAGCAGCAGCAGGTGTCTTGGAATATGCAATGAAAAATCATGGAACAGATTTGGTAATTTTATTCTGTGTGCTATGTTGAGTTGATAAAAAAATTTAAAATTCTGTTACATGTTTTTGGATTTAGATCAGATTTCAAAATAGGTAGTTAAGTGGGGTATGTGGTTTAGTGTTGGAAATTATCACGTGCCTCATTTAGGTCATGGAAGTACTCATGAAAGCTATCATTTACAGGAATCCATCGTTTGCAAACAGTTGTGGATTACTTTAGTCAGCAATGCAGAGCAAGTAACAAAGCTAACAAAATGTTGGGTTTTGCCAATAAATCTATTTCACACATTTCAAAAGCAATTGTAAATGTTAGAGTTTTAGTTAGACCTTATTTGGAGCAGACTGTTTAGTTTTGATTTCCTCTCTTAAGAAAGCTACTAACTTATTGGGAAAAGTTCAAAGAAGGGCTACTAGTTGAGTAAGGGAGGATATGATCTAGTTACAGTCAATTAGCAATTATCCATGAGTGAACCATCCACATTTTCGATTGTCGGAAAGTCACTAAAGAATTGAGGTAATGTAGTTTTTTCAGCAAGAAAATATTTTTCTCAACAAGAAAAAAAAATGCAAATATTCAGCTCTTTAGTTTCATTTTTTGTGCTTTCTTAATTATTTATTCACTAGTTTTTTACTGATATTATTATTATTTTTCCCCCACGAAATACAAAACTTTTTACTGTTTATATTTTTAGTTTATATGAAGTTTTAAGTATCACTATAAAAACAATTTTTACTTTATTTGTCTCTCATTTTAAGCCTTTTTTTTTTGTTTTCCTGCTATTTTCATCATCCACTGTACCCACGAAATCTCGCTGGTAATCAAGAGTTTACTGCATTGTAAGTTTATTACACTGGAGGACATGGATGGGCTAAAGTTCTGCACAAAAGGCTAAACCATGAGTCATTGTTTTAAGCTTTTCAAATCTAGAGCCTATCTTGAAATTTGGAAAAATTAATCCTTCAACGGGCTTGTAGACATTTGGAATAGTTTTCTGAAAGCAGCTCTTACTGCAGTAGGGTAAAGAATTTTAAAAAGGATCTATCTTTATTGAGGTTTGATAGATTGACTAAGACCTGCCTAGCTGGATCCTAAGCATGTTGTGGATTGTCAGTTTTGTATTTGTATTTTTTGTACTATGTAATCTATAACTTGTATTAGGTCAATAAACTATATTAGTATATGACTCACTTTCTCAGTATTTATGATTAATTATTGCTTTAAACTGTATTGCTTCCCTAAATAAAGTTTCATGTTTTCCCAAACTTCAATTGAAATACACTTGTCAGATTTTGTTATGCAGCATGTATAACATCAATTTTCTAAACTTTGATGCTTTTTCTAAAACACTAATTGCTTATTTTTAGACTATAATCAAATTGTTATTTATTTATAACTAAAAAATCGCCAAGTTATGACGGGTGAAAATTGTTTCTTCATTTGAATGAAGCAATTGCCTGTTTGGATGATACTTCAATAGTTGAAATTTTAACCCTAGTTTGAGTGGATGAATCCTAAACTCCAGTAGATAATGCTCATTGTTGCCCGCTTTTTCTTATCTTCATTCTCCTAGAATGAGTCTTACTAGTAAAACAGTTAAGTTACTGAATCCAGTTCAACCTTGTAAAAATAAAGCTTTTCCTTGCATGTCAAACATTACCAAAAATATTATCAAATTATCATGAGGTGGGGCGAGTTTCATTGTTGGTAACGTCAGGTGTGTTACTTGAGCTTTCGCTATTATATATATGGGGATGTTTTATGTATGCTGCATATTGTGTAGATAAAACATTACTTGAAAACCAAACTTAACTGCAAAAATGAGACTGGAAAAGAGAGGAGCAAATTAATGAAACATTGAACTCGTTGGTTTTTTTCATTCTGTGCCTTCCCAAAGTTTCTCAGAGCAATTACATTAGAACCTTGTGCTCCCGGATCAAATTTGTAGGGTTATAAAAAGTTTTATATTCACACAAATAATAGTTTCAAATTATGATAGCTGAACTATCAGTGTGCCAAACATTTGTTTTTTATTTGGAACTTACAACTCTTAAATCACGCAATAAATTATTGCAATCTAACAAGCATCGTGTGTGGTGTACTATTAGTTTCAGTTCCTTACCACTGCTGCTGAACTATAAATGATAAAAGTGTTTGATCGAATAACATAAGTGATTAAGTGTGGGTTGTGTGAAACAATCGTATGTAATTTTGCTACACAGAATTTTTTTTTTTTTTTTTTTAACTGTAGTAAAAGGTACGTCTGTTTAGTTCAGGATTTGTTTTGCTCGTTTTCCATGCTCCCAGAATATCTGGATCTTCATTTATCGGGATTGCCTTTGGTCCCAGTTAGTCTGTATAAACGAGGTTCTACTGTATTGAAAAATATGAAGCTATAGAGCTATCAGCTTCTTGACAAAAATTGGATTAAGCAGAGAAATGTCAGAAAAGAGAGCAAAGCTACTCTTAAATGAAACCACTACAAATTTATTGTAGACTAAAATGTCAAAAAACTACTATTATGAAAGCATATAATTTAATTGAATGTGGGAAAATGCACCTCATGTACATAATACGCTTTATGATTATTTCACACTGTATTTAATTTAAATATATATAAAAACTTCTCTTCCGCTATGCATATTCAAAAAAATATACATATATTTCTGAATCAAATAAACATTCATATTTTCATTATAAATGATTAAAAACTGTATTCATGCAACTAAAGTCAAAATGTGTTTAAATTGATTTTTAGAAAGTAAAGGAAAGGTGGTATGAGAAACTACATAAATGGGACAAAGCCCTTACTGCATATCAACATGCTCGAGAGCAAAGATCGGATGATTTGGAGTTAATAATGGGTCAGATGAGATGTCTTGAAGTTTTAGGAGAATGGTAAGTAAAATTTCCTTCAAAATGTGTATCCTTGTATACTTTATGTATGCTTGTGTATTAATTTCACTTGCAATGATGCTTTTTATACATTGACTATTTGCTAAAATGTTGTGACTTATGATTTATCAATTGAAGTTCTGCTGCTCTCTTTGCTTAATGTTTTCTCAATTAAAAGAATGAAATTTAAATTTTTAGTTTTTCTGATTAAAGGAATACATAACAAATAACTACTTTTGTGCTGAAAATCAAATGAATCAATTAACCAACGTTTTGAAGCACAAAAATTGCAAATTACTGCAGACACATGTTTTGGTGTTACAAGGACACCTTTTTTGATGCAAAGAAGTGTGAGCTTCTGGATGAAAACCGAGAAAAGCTTCTTCCCTCGGATTAACTTTTCGGAAGACTTAAGAAGTAGTTGCTTAACTGTCATGAATTTGCTTGAAAATCATTAAAGTATAAAAGAAAGTGTCTTAGTATTTTTTTTTTTTTTTTGAATAATATTTATACTTGTTATACTTGTGTTCCCAAAGGGGACAGTTGCATCAGCTTTCCAGTGAAACTTGGCCTACATCAGATGAAGCTTTCCGACAGAAAATTGCGCCTATTTCTGCAGCTGCTGCTTGGGGTCTAGGTATGATATTGAAAAAAATATTTAATTAATGTTTTTTAATTATTTTAAATATCTAAATTAAAGATAATGCTCTTATGAATTTGTTACTCTCTAAAAATATTTTGGAAGGTATTTTATTACTTTTCTTCCAAGTACGTTTTGGATGCTTGGAAATATTTTTGGAATTTTTCTGTATCATTCTTTGATTTTACTTAACTAGTATCATTCATTAGGACATTGGGAAAGTATGGAGGAATATATTCAAGTTATTCCAAAAGGAACAACAGATAGTGCCTTCTATCATGCAATACTCAACATTCATCGTAACGATTTTCATTCTGCACAGCAGGTAACCAGATCTATTATTTTCTGATGAATGTTACTTCTTTTAAAACATGTTACATTCGTAATTTCAGTTCTGAAGGTATTTTATTGTTCTTTCTTTTGATAAAAATGTACCAAGTGATTTTAAGAAAGATTATGTGGTATGTATCTGTGCTAAGATGATTAAATTATACTTGATTTTTTTTTATAGCATAGTCATTTAAAATGTTTAAAAATGTTGGTTATTGCGAAATCACAGGTATTAAACTAGTGCTTGAAACCATCAAAATTTAAGAAATTGAGTATAGATCTTTGAATCACTTTAAATTCAGTACCTTTTCATTAGTTTTCAGTGTTAAAGTTTTTTTTATTTTTTTATCCTTATCTTATCTTTTTTTTTTAATTTTATTTTAATGATTGTGACAACATGTGATAATTAATACCTTTATGCAAGGAAAAAGAATGCTAAGTATTTTTTGATTAAGACTTCAGTTTAAATGTGCTGCAATATTACATTGGTGTGTTTTCACCAGTTACTTTTGACATTTATTTTATAATGAACCTATTAAGCATTAGTTGGGAAAGCCAGTGTCCAAGATTATTAGGGCTTAATTTTATATTAGATGCTCTAAATTTCGATATTTCCTTTATTCTACTTTCTATAACTTTAATTCTCTTTCCCCAAATGCAATGAAAAACAACATTTTTATCATTTTGTACATAAATGAATAATGATCTGCTGGAGCCCATAATTTATCTGTTTTGTTTTTGTTTACTTCTTTAGTGCAACTGCTTACTTTGCCTTCAAATGGATTTCTTTCATTTGATTTTTTTACTGATTAAAACTAAGTATTGAATTTGTATTCAAGATGTTATTCTATATGAATGTCTTTAATTTTGCAGTTTATCGATAAAGCTCGTGACGTTCTTGATACAGAACTTACAGCACTTGCCGGTGAAAGTTATAGCCGTGCTTATAACGTAAGTATACACTTTAAAAATTGTTAAATGTTATTATCAACTTTTTAGTTACTTGATTCTTCATTGCTGGCTAAAAGCTGTCTGACATGCTGGGGACTTAAGGGCAGAGGGTTTTTTTTAAATTTATTTTTTATTTTTTAATAGGTCTTTGAATTTTGAATGGAAATTCCCCCTAAGTATAACTAAATTCAGATTTCAGAATGTTTAATGTATCCATGAAGTATAGGTGAATTGAAAAAAAAAAATTCATGTTCAATGACAGCTCAAACAAAAAATAGATTTTAAGCTATATTTAATCCTAGAATGTTAATATATATATCCACTCCTCATCCAGGAGAAAATTCTGGTTGCTTTATTGAGTCTTGAGCCAATGACTGATTTTAGTTTCAGATTCAGGGATTCCGAATCTGGTTGTCTGATTTCAGTTTCAGATACACATACAATTTCCTTAGCTTATGTAGACTGGTGGATATTGGATTGTATTAGACGGTGATATTCTAAGCATAGTATTATGAATGGTGAAAATCAGTCATAGAGATTGAATGCTGACTTACTTCAACAGAAGAATGATTTTAGGCTTCTGTTTTTGTTAGACCATTCTGGGAACAAGTGATACTTGAAGAAATAAAAATACAATTTATCCTCAATGTTAAAATGAAATTTAAGGCAAAATTAAACTAGCACACATATTATATTTTGAAGGAAAATTATTTTTCCCAAGAAAAGAAAAAGCAGTACTGGAACAACATTTGGGTGCTTTCCAATTCACCCATGTTGTGTAGGTGTGTCATGACTTTGTTTAGGTGGGGAAATTTGATCATTGAAAGGAACTGCTAAAGGTTTCACTTTAAGTGTATTAGAATTTTTGTATTATTTCATTCGAATTTGAACTACTTAACTTCCTAAATTTCAATGTATAACTTTTCGTTTTTTAAAGATCTCTAAAACATGTCTGGGTCATTTCACGGTATTTTTGACATTTATGTAGAGTCCGTAACGTGACCTTTTTTGCCATACCTTTTTAATTTACTGTTTGATTTGCAAATTATTTCAATTTGAGTTTGTGTGTTGGTAGGAAAAGCTCAAAATAAAATAATATGCTAATCAAAAGTAAATTAAAAAGTTATGGCCGAAAAAGGTAATGTTACGGACTCTACATAAATGTCTGAATTACCTTGAAATGACCCGTTTACCATAAAATTATGAGTAGTTAATAATAATAGCTTTAAAAACTCCTTTAAATGCCAAGTTCTGATAATGTATTAGTTTCTTATTCTTTGATCTTTTTGTGGTATTATTTTACTAGTGCTTAGTATTTGAAAAGAATTCTGTTATTCAGGCCCATCGTTCTGCCCAAGGGGGGGGGGGGGATTAAAGAATGTTAACGTGAATTATCAAGAGCTTCAATGTTATTATAATTATTACATAACAAAACAAATGTTAAATTTGGTTATAGCTTAATGTGCTGTCAATATTGATTGCCGAATGTAAATTTATTTTCTTCAATAGGCAATGGTTCTTGTTCAAATGATGTCAGAACTGGAGGAAGTGATCCAGTTTAAGCTTATACCTGAAAGAAGAGATGCTATTAAGCAAAAATGGTGGGACAGATTGCAGGTAAGAGCTGCAAATTCTAATTTAATATTTTAATTTTCATATGACTTAAAATACAGCGTTGCAATCATTACTCCTTGAATTTAAGACTTAAATACAATTAACAAAAAATTAGAAAGCATGAGAAAAATATGAAATAGATGATTAACATAACACAGAAGAGTTGGTGCTTTTTTGTAAATGAAACCTTGCTTTCCTATGTCACAATGGCTGCATCATCAAGGGGGGAAGGGGGTCAAATAAATTTTAAAAAAAGTGTGACATCATTTAATAACAGCCCCCCCCCCATTAGTACTCCTTCAAAACCTCAGTTTACTCCTTCAAAACTCCTTCATTCCATTTCTGAAATTGAGTACTAACCTAAAATTATACCTAAATTGAGTATAATTGAATAAAGAATATTCACACAAATTTTCAGGAAGATTGGTCAAAAACTCTTTGGGCTGGAATACTTACCAATTGAAAGAAAGTTGTTTCAAGAAAAACGTGTTTGAAAAAAAAATTCTGTGAACTTTTTCGAATCTCCACAGTCACTTTAAGTGCTCATAGCATCGAAACTAATCAGAATTTTTTACTCAAATTTTGGCAACATATTCTTGAATAATTTTACTAACATTTTATGACATTTAAAAAAAGTGGATTTTTGAGCTGGTCTAAACTAGTTTCCCCCCTTAAATTGAAAGTAAATCTGGAAACAACGTGTTATCTTTAGTGTGCTAAAAGTTATATTTATAAATATGTTCTTAGGTAAATGTATCATTTATCAATTGTCATGACATATCCTGCACAGTAATGTAAATACACCCAAACCTGTTTTTATGTGTTGGATAGGAACTGAATTAAAAAAAAATTGCATAAAAGAAATTGTTCAAAACTTCACAAGTAGCTATAAAATGTTGTTTTCCCAACACAGTTAAAAAAGAAAAAATTTCATGCGGTGGATATGGAACGTATAAAAAAAGTCTCAAGTAGGAAATAACCCAAAAACTTACAAAATAACTAGGAATTGCTTGTCTTTAAAATAAATCAAAGTAAACCAAGTGATGATAATTTTGCCAAGTAGTATGACAAAATTTCTGGAATAAGGAATTTTTTGGGAGGTCACAGTGACTTCCCATCCGGGGTGCCTAAGTTGTCCCTTAAAGATACCACCTCGCACTTGTTTTAAAAATAATTTAGTCAATTGAATCCCAGTCTGATTGAAATGTTCATATACTGCACAAAAAAAAAAAAAAAAAATCGCAGAAAAAAAAAGACTGCACAAAAACAGGTTTGAGCGTATTATTCTAAAAACAATTTAAGTACATAGATGCAGAAGTCACAGTACTCTTTTTATTTTAATTTTCAAGACGACCTCATTTTTACTGTCACAAAAGTTTTTGATATGGTAAATATTTTATTCAGCTTTCTTATGTTGTAAAAAATGCAATTTTGTGTTCCTGTACTTTAAAAAAAAGGATAGGAACTTTAAAATGTTTTTTTTAACGTTTCATTTGATATTGTGCATTATATCTAGAAGGAATTATCACTTATAAGCAGTGCTCGATTTCTAAAAATTGAGGTACCGGAACTCTGTTAAGGGCGGACACACCGGGGGGTCTGAGGGGTATCCATACCCCCCCCCAGCTAAAGGGGGGTCCGGGGGCTCTCGGAAAATTTTCAAAATTTCAGTTTAAAATTACGCATTTTTAGGCTGTTTTTACTTCTCAATCAACAATAGTTTAGTGTTCAAAAAGTAAGGCTTGAAACAAATATTTTGACTAATCAAGTAAGAAGAAATTTCAGTCAGCAACATCAACACTTTAACACAGTCAATCAACAAGTCAAACTGCCAACCACGTAAGAAAGGGAGTATTCGGTTAAAAAGAAAGAAATATTTTATTGAACTCAAACTTTTTAATAAACATAATGAAAAGCAGTAAAACAATACAACATAACTGTTTCAAAAATTGTTCTTAAAATATACTCCAAAACTTCATCATGTTTTCTTCGTATTTGCCTTCTCTTGATCTTTCCTTACTCTTGACAGCTAGCGCCAAGTGGTGTCCAGAAACCAGCCAAGAGTTAACATACTTCTCTGGATCAAACAGTCTAAGAGGAGGTCCATTAATTTTCAAAAACATCAGGCCAGAAACCGTTCTTATGTTGAGTGAAGATCGCAGCGGTGTAATTATTAAGTTCATCTGAGAGAATCCTCTTTCACATTCACTTGATGAAATGGCAACCGAGTCAATTGATTGTTTTACAGGATTGAGGCTTTCTGGTAACTCTCTGGAGTAGATATATTCGCGTAAACCTGTAATTAACTGTCTTTCGTTAAGTTTGAACCTGGAAGCAAGTTTCCTCATTTCATTTTCCCCAAAAGTTATTGGGAGTTTCGTCGGCCAGGTTTTGGTATCCATAACTTCAAGAGTTGTAGCTAACTCAACATCTTTGTCATCAAGTAGTCTCGTTTCAATAGAAGTTTTAAGGGCCTCGTAAAATATTTTGGGGTTCAACGGCTGATTGTCTGATCTCCCTTCTTTTGTGTGGAGAGGAACTCCGAAAAAAGACAAGTTGTTTACTGCTTCTTGAGCCATTGTTGAGTAGGACCCTGGAACTGTTTTTCTTTCTTCAAATAAACCAACTGTGATTAGCAATTTTCTGTTCGCATAGTTCAAATCTGCATTACGATGTTGTAAAGCTTCACTTAGTTCTGAAAGTTCTTGCAAAGCATCTGCCATCAATCCCAGGTCTAGAATGAAATTAGTTTCTGTGATTTTGTTAAGAAGTCCGGAAAAAGTACTTTTATCTTTGCTGTCTCTAGATGGGTCATTTGAAGCTTCTTTAAAGTGTTCGACTAATGCTTCATATGACGTCCAAACAGCTGACACAGATCTAAAACTAGATGCCACCCAATGGGTGCTCAAGACTCTTCCAATTTTTAACATTTCTGTATCCAAAAGAGTTGCACAGCTTCGAAGTTCCCTGCTGTTCTTTGGTGAAGCATGATAGACAACATAGAGTTTGTCAATAAAAGATTTAAACCTATTAACTTCTGAAACAGATTTAATAACGTCTGACACTGACAGCTCAAGTCTATGGTTTGCACAGTGCCAAACAATAACAGAAGGAAATTTCTCACGAAATAATGTTGCAACGCCTTTGTGCTTACCGATCATAGTAGCAGCACCATCACAAGTTAAGCTTGTTAAATTATTACTTAAAAATACGTCAGATAGTCCATTAGACCGAAGACAGTTCATCAAAGAGTCAAAAACAGCTCTAGCAGTAACGCCATCTAGTTCTATTAGATCCAAAAAGACGTTAGTGGAGCCACTCATACCGGTTTTAGGCAAAGAACACCGAACGTATACTATTAAACTTGACTTATTACTTAAGGACGTGGATTCATCAATTATCAAACCAAGTTTTGTATCATTCTTAATGATTTCATCTACAAAGGTTTTCTTCATTTCCTTACTGATATGCAAAGCAATTTTAGCACAGGCTTTGTCTGAGTGTAAAATGCGACCCATGTTAATCCCATTTAATTCTTGCAAATCAACTTCCGTTTCAAAATTGTTAAAAGACTGATTTTCTTTAACAACCTTGTACGCCGTTCGGAAAATTTTCCCCGTTATTTCTTTTTCATGAGAGTTCTGTCTCAAAATAGTTTTCTCCAGTTTTCCGTCTTTACTTTCGATTAGGATTTCAGCAGCTGCCTTATGACCAGCACTCTCTTTGTGGTCAAAAATCTTTTTCCTTAAAGACGTTTGCTTTTTCTGTTTAGTGTCACCATAACTGTCTATTTCAACATTTGCCCATTCTTTTGAAATTTTCATACCTGTTTTTTTCTTAACAGATAAGATCCCTACTTCTTTACAAGTACTGCATCCTAACTTTCCATTTTTAATTAACAACCAGTCATATTTTTCGCAAAAATCAGTTTTTTGAAAATTAGTCCAACAATCTGGCAAGGCATTGTCGTTACACTCAACCTTTTGTCCTTGTTCTTTAGAGTGATGTTCATCAGAATCTGAACTGGTTACCTTTTCAGTGCTAGTTGACAGTTGTAAGGTCGTTGAAGATGGTTGCGTGAGGTTGTCTTCACAATCAATGGTTCGCTTAAGTCTCTTAGTATCACCCGAGGGTGAAAAAAAATCGGTTAACTTTTTGTTCATCTTATTTCACAACAATCACACTCGCATACATTGATAAACTTCAACACAACTAACCTAAGTAACGTAACAGAGATAAATAAAAGACGACCGTGTGTGCAAGTGGGTAGCGCGTAGTAGAGTACAGTACAGGACAACACGGACTCCTGACTACGGGACTACGACTGAGCAACTGAGCATCTAGTGATGAACGAAATGGGGAATAGACGCCAGACGGACGAGTCTATCTCTAACCTGGAGGGGAGGAAGCTATACTGCACGTGCGCCGCGGCGGATGAGTCTACTCACTGACAAAGAATTTTAACTGTTTTCAAATAATTTAGTTTTTTTACAGAGAGAGGTTCCGGAACGCCGTTCCGCCGCGTTCCGCCTGAAATCGAGCACTGCTTATAAGTTCTTCCCTGTTTAATTACAAAAAAAAAAAAAAATCCCCTGCATAGAAACTCTTTTCTTTTTTTGCAGATGTTCTCTAGAACATCTGTTAATGGTTTTGCATTTGGCAGTTTTTGCTTTAGCATAATGGATAATAATTTTGAAATATAAAAATAATTCCGAATTGTGTCAATAAAAAAAATGTGTTTGATTTCAATTCACTTTTGTTGAGTCATTTTTGTACAAAACACAATCAACTCCATTTTAAATTGCCTAATTGGGACTGGCCATTAAGTCGATAAAAAAGTCTTGTTCTATAAATGCAGCATTAGTGTAAGCACATGGTGATGCAAAATTTAAGGTTTACTTATTTGTTATATGATTGGCAGAGATTTTCCGTACCAAAAGGTCCTTGGGGAACTGTTTAAAAAAAGTTTTACTAGAAAGAATCCTCCAACTACATTTTTCTCCAGTTGTTATTTGAATTTAAATCTCAAACCTACTTTCTATTTCTTTCAGGGTTGTCAAAGAATTGTTGAAGACTGGCAAAAGATAATGCAGGTTCATTCATTAGTTGTGAGCCCTGAAGATGACATGAGGTCATGGTTAAAATATGCAAGTTTATGTCGACGAGCTGGTAGATTAGTAAGTTTGTTTCAGTTTTATTGCTAAACAATCTTATTTTTCTTAAACAAAATTGAAATCATATTTTGAAAAGAATGAATGAGCTTTTGCAATTTTAATACCTTTCACTGACTGAAATTTTAAAATGTTCTTTAAAGTAGGCATGTACAGTAAAATATCATTTATGCGTTGTTTAACGGATTGGAGCAAAACGACATATAAAATCAAAGCGTTACTTTTATGTTTAGGAGTTACAACCCCGGTAATACAATTTAATTCAAATATAACAGTTTTAGGGTTCTTATAATGTCCTTTATGCAGCAAGCAAAAATTATTCGACAATAGCTCTATAATAAAAATAATAATTGAATTTTTAAACGAATAGTTACAAAAGTGCAATTTTGAACTATACATTTATTTAAACACTAAGATGTTGTCCAGACTATTCAGATAAGATTAGCCGTCTTGGTCTCGTTATCCGTGTTGACAGTAGCAACATTCCAAAGAGAATTTTTAACATGAGGTAAATCATACCTTTATTGTACTTCCTGAGTACTTTTTCAATGTATATTTACAATATTTATGTAATTCTATTATGCAGTTATATTTATATATGCATATACAGACATTTAGCTAAAAAAACTCTTTTAATGTTGTCTGACATGCTGACTGCATTTGAACATTGATAATTGAATTGAGTTTATGAAATGTTTTTTCACTTGTGTTTTGAACAAAATAAGCTTTAAGTTTATCAATACAGTTTACTGCGTCGTTAAAGAGAGTTAGTGTCACTTCATCCATGCCTGAGAGATTCACACCTGTCTACAAACCGAGAAAGATAGTAAAGCAAATTTTTTTCTAACTTTAGGAAAGAAATGCAAGGTATAACCGATATTTTGCTACGCATGAGCAATGTTCTTTTGCATTAAAAGGAATAAGAATGAATCAGGACTTTATTAAAATGAGGTATAAATGTAAAAGACATATAATCGAGAGTCGTATAAACAATGCATTACTAAAATTCATGTTACCGTGATGAAGTTTTGTTTCTTAATTGAGTATTGTTTCTGTGTTTTGTGTTAGACTCTATCAAACAGAACTCTAGTCATGCTGCTTGGAACTGATCCTGCAACCAAACCAGAGGAGCCACTCCCCTGCATCCATCCTCAAGTTACATTTGCTTACATTAAACACATGTGGAAAAGCAATAAAAAGGTAATCTTTGATCTCGAACTTTGCTACTTGCTTTCTTTTTTTTTTTTAAACTGGTTTATTTTTTAATCAAACTCTGAATATTTTTTTTTATTTTTCAGACGGATGCATTCCTTCATTTACAAACGTTTGTCAATACTTCTTTAGCCTCTCAAGAATATAAAAATTTAGCTAATGGAGCTCCATCAGAAGAACTATCAAAATTACTCTCCAGGTGAAATGTGAAATATGTTTAATAATTTTCATTACATTTTCAAATATTATAAAGACTTCCTGTATATGCTTCCTGCTGTTGTTTCTTAACAGCTTTACAAAGTAAACTTAAATGCAGCTTACTGGAAACATTGAGCAAATGTTATGTCTGAGCGGTAAGGAGTAAAAATAACTTTTTATCTAATTACAGTTGATTTCAATTGTGTGGAAGTGCAGACAATGCTGAACTTTAGATACAAACTTCTTTCACACACGAGAGGGTAAAAACTTGTGCTCAGTTAAAATTTTTAAATATAATGAGTTTACAAGAAATTTAAAAGTAAATTCTTTTAGCTTATTGTTTTGGAATAAAAGCAACAACTAACAAAATTGCAGTTGAAAAAATGAATCCTTGCAAAAAAAAAAAAAAAAACTATAACCAAAATCGGGTTTGCAAAAATAGAATGCTGTCTTGTTCAAGTACTAAAACTGCATTTTTACTTTCTTCTATATCTAATATATAGAAGAAAGTATTGGATTCGTGCAAATTTTCGAATTTCGAATTTTGACGGATTCGAACGTTTTGAGGTGTGCTGATTCCATTTCGACTATTTTTGGAAAATGTCTGTCTGTCTGTGTGTGTGTATGTGTGTGTGTGTATGTGTGTGTGTCACGTCTGTGTGTGACCAGTTTTTTGTGGCCGCTCTACAGCAAAAACTACCGCATGAAATCGAACGAAATTTGGTACACATATGTGCCCCTATGTGAACTTGTGCCCATTGGTTTTTGGCGCGAATTCCTCCAATGGGGGTGGAGCAATGGGACGTTTTTTGAGTTACGCGTGATTACTATTCCTCAGGAAGTAACTGGCGGAATCAAACAAAATTTGGTCCATATGTTGCCAGTAACAGGAACAGGTGCTGATTCAATTTTGGTGTCAATAACTCAAACGGGGTTTGAGCTATAGAACGTTTTTCGTCGTCAATTGTGATTGCTGTATCTCAAGAAATAATGAACAGAATGAAAGAAAAATTTATCGGCAAGTAGTCCTTAGTGGGTATAAGAGCTGATTTTATTTTGGTGTCAACAGCTAAAAAGGGGGGGTAGCGCAATCGCCCGTTCTTTTTTTCCATTGTGAGTGCCCTATCTCAAGAAGTAATGCTACGTTCTGGTTGAAATTTGGAATATATGTGAATCCATATGTAAACAGGCTTTGGTTCAATTTTGACGCCAATCGCTCCAAGAGGTGTTGATTTTTTTTTTGAATAAAAATAGCTTTATTAATGCAACAATAAGAAAGATAAATCGTAATAGATTGTCGTCTGCGTATTTCCCGTGATTTTAATTGTATGGAAATGTGATCGGAAATATTATTTCAATGATTTAAAATTTTTAACTGTTGCCATCTTAGTCCAGTCAATAGGTAGAAAAAAATGGGCTTGCCTTGCAAAAAATGGGGTCAAAGATTTTATTTTTTAAATTTGTGTATACTAGTGCCAATATGAAAAAACCAAGTTATCCAACACGAAAGACCTCGGGAGAACTTTTGGGGGCCGAAAACCCCCAAAAATTTGTGACTTTTTGTAGTATTTTCAAAATATCTCAAAAATGGTTAAAATTACAAAAAAACTTCCAATGCAAATGTTAAAGAGGATTAAATTTCCTTCAACTTTTGTCATTACAACATTTTTGTAGCATGAAAAGCAAGCGAGTTACAGCTTCTTGAAAGTCACACTTTTTCTGAACCCCTTCAGCGAAGTGCGTGAAAGCGCATCGGATAACGGAGGAAAAAAGGAGAAACGCCGGCAGTCTGACCTTGGAAATCATTTGTCTTTCACAGCTGAGGGTAAATGCCTCCGTTCCCTTTAGTTTAAACAAAACACCCCCATTCCATCCGCCCCTTTTTTTCTCCAAATGAGATGAATCGACTCATTAACTACTCATGTTGGTCACTTCAGGGTTTGCGCGACAGTATGTTTTATCAATTTGTGTGTTCTGAATAACAATTTTTTTCCTAGAAATGATTACGCCTGACCAAGGTGTTTTTTTTATTATTATCATTTTTTTTTTTTTTTGAAATCAGTTTGCATGAATGCGAAATAAAGATTGTGAAGGAGAAGGGAACAGAAAATCTTCAAAGATGCAGCGCAAAACGGCAAAATAAAGAACATCAGCGTTTTTTGAAGTTCTTAAAAGAAGTGGCAATTCACACTGCCTGTTACAAACGCTATATCAATGAGCAATCAATCTCTTCCCTTGAAGTAATGGTTGAACCTAACATGTTAACTAAATTCCTAAAGAAAGATTTCTAGCAAATTATAACAAAAAGAATTGTCTTATTCTACTTCTTGAGACATATTTCGAAGGGTGTGGTATTGAAGTCAGGCAGACTCAAGATGACGCTGACTCACTCACTTACTGCTCTTTCAAAGGCAAAAGAAATTGAAAAGGTTGTTATAGTGAGCGAGAGGACTGATGACAGCTTTAGGACAGCCTTTCAGCAACTTGTTCTTTTTAAAACCTGGAAGAGGGAATGCTTGTGATTTGTTTTTTCCCCCACTAAATCTTTTAGTTTGACCCCAGCAATATTCTTTTCATCCATGCGTCTAGTGGGTGTGATACGACTTCGGCAATCTTTGGCCAAGGCAAAATTAAGTTGTACAAAATAGTCAAAAAAAAAAAAAAAAAAAAAAAAACCTCCTAAAATTAAGGAAGCTATTGAAGTATTTACGGACCCAATCTGTCATCATGATGCCTTTCTTAGCTGCAGCTGGAGAGAACATGGAGAAAACATTTTGCAAATGTTATACACAGGTGACGTAAAGTATTTGAACCTATCTTTGGATACTTTGCAATTTAATCTTTTTATAAAACTAGTATACAGGGCTAAGATAAATCTTGCAGGGCTACGTCCAACGTGCGGGGGGGGGGGGGGGCATGCTGGAGGTTATCACTCATATCGGTTCTACCACCAAATTCAAAGTTGGTTGGGCAACATAATTGATCCAGAGAAATGGGGTTGGGAACGCAGGACGCAAGGTCTAATGCATGTTGACACGAAAAGAGATTCAGTTACTCAGAATCTTTTGAAGATTGTACCTTGTTCCTGCAAGAAAAATTGTACTGGAGCCTGTTCTTGTCACAAGGCAGGTTTAAAATGCTCCAGCACGTGCAAACAGTACAGTGGCACAAATTGTGAAAATGTTGCAGAAATGTCATCTTTGGATGGGACTGCTGAAGAAGATAATTTGTTCCAGGAGCTTTTGGAATTACCGAAACAAGGAGATGAACAATTAACGGACCACAGCTTCTTTCTGCCCCCTACAGATTCTGAACTGGGAGAACCTGGACCTTCAAAACGGCTTCGAAGAAGATAAACAGCGTATTTTGTTGTTATTTCTCTATTTGCTTTAAGGTCGAATGAATCTCTCTGTATACTTCTTATAACTCGGGGATGGTGCCAGAGGACTGGAAGCTGGCTAACATAACGCCACTCTTCAAGAAGGGGTCTAAAGGTATTGCTGGGAATTATAGACCTGTAAGTTTGACTTCGGTGATTTGTAAGATTTTCGAAACTTTGATCAAAATTAAGATCATGATGTTCTTAGAGACTAATAGTCTGTTGACTAGTTTGCAGTATGGTTTCAGGAAAGGTAAATCCTGTACTACTAATTTATTGCATTTCTACGACAAGGTTACCTCAGCTTTAGATAACAAAAAATGTGTGGATGTTGTTTATATTGATTTTCAAAAAGCTTTTGACAAGGTACCGCATGTTGCTCTTCTCAGCAAGTTAGCTGACATTGGAATAGGAGGAAAAACTTTACTTTGGGTTAGAAATTGGCTTACTGGTAGGAAGCAAAGAGTAGTTGTGAGAGGAAATCATTCTAATTGGAGTGATGTTTTAAGTGGGGTTCCTCAGGGATCAGTTTTAGGGCCTCTTATGTTTATTATATTTATGAATGACATCAATGAAAATATTTCTGGAAGCATGAATTGTTTTGCTGAAGATGTAAAAGTTATGGGGATTGTCGAAAATGAAGAACAAGTAAAACAGCTGCAAGAGGATTTAGATCATATTACTAAGTGGGCAGATAAATGGGGTATGGCAGTTAATGTAGGGAAATGTCAAGTGCTACACTTAGGTCATGGAAATAAGCGTATGAGATATCGTTTACAGGGTTCAGTCATAAATCAGGCAGAAAATGTTATGGATCTGGGTGTCTTTATAAATCAGGACTTCAAGTTTAGTCAACAGTGCAGTATTGCTAGTAACAAAGCCAACAAAATGCTTGGGTTCATCAATAGATCTATTTCAAACAAATCTAAGAAAGTTCTTCTGCCTTTATATAGGAGTTTAGTAAGACCTCATTTGGAGTATGCTGTTCAGTTTTGGTCGCCTTATCTGAAGAAAGATATTTTTGTATTGGAAAGGGTTCAAAGAAGGGTAACTAAATTAGTGAGGGGACTCTCAGATTTAGATTATGATACCAGACTTAATAGGCTTAACATGTACAGCCTGGAGCAAAGGAGAGTCAGAGGGGACATGATTCAGTTATTTAAATTTATCAAAATGAAAGATGTAAATGGATTAAATTTTTGCGGGAAAAGCAGAACAAGGGGTCATTGTTTTAAGCTATTTAAATCTCAGGCTAACTTGGAAATCAGGAAAAACTACTACTTTAGCAGGGTTGTGGGCACTTGGAATAGCTTACCGGAAGAGGCGGTAATGAGCAAGGGAGTGGATAGCTTTAAGAGGGCCATTGATCTTCATTGGGGACTAATTAATTGACTAGGACCAGCCTAGCTGGGCCCAGAGACTGTTGCTGGTCGTCACATTTGTATTTGTATTTGTATTTGTAATTTAGATGTATGTATTAATCTTCTACAGTTGGATTTTCATTTTGTAAGGTAATTCTTTTGGGTTTTTCATGCCTCAAAAAGTCAGTTTCTGCAGAATTTTTTCAAAGTGTTCATTACGTACTACTATTGTACCTTTATTTATTCATTTTTATGTCTATTGTTTGCTTATTATCACCCTAATATTTATTCATTCAAATTTATATTCGAATATTGCATTTTCGCTTGTAATAGAATAGATGGTACGAATTATGTGCTTTAAATGAATGAGAAGATTTTGTAATTCAATTACAAACTGCAATATAAATCATATGTTATTGGAGTCTGACTGAAGACTACCTCTGTCAGATTAGAAATATTAGTTCGTGAGCGGTGGGGGAGGGTTTATTATTATTATTGTATCAGAGCATAGGATGCATGACTGTGTTGATTGTTTGCTTATTAGTTGCTTAATATTCATTCCTTCACATTAATATTTAAAAATCGCATCTTTGTTTGCAATAATTAGACTAGAATGTACGAATTATATCCCTCAAATGAATGTATATATTGTGCAATCCAGTTACAAACAACAATATATCATCTATTATTGGAGTCTGATGAAGACTACCTCTGCAGATCAGAAAAGTTAATTCTTGAGCAGTGGGGAATTTTTTTTTTAAAAATTATTATTGCATCGTCGTATGTGCTTTAAATGAATGCGTATATATGTATTTCAGTTTCATAATACATTGTTTGTTTTTGGAGTGTGGGAATTAATCTGTCAGCCAGAATTGCTACTGTGTCCAGCGGGGGGGGGGGGGGGGGGGAGGTGAGCAAGAAACTCAAACTACTCTAACTGTCAATAAACTCTCTGAAACTAAAGTTTCTATTGAAGTTCTAATAATTATGACGCCTTGCTTTCAGTGTGAAAGCTTTTTTTTTTCGGAGTGGAGGAAAACTGCCTATTTTCAAAAAGCTATAGCAAGCTTGTTATTTGTGCTACAAAAAAGTTGTAAATACAAAAGTTGTAGGAAATTTTATGTTCTTTAAACTTTACATTTAAAACTTTTTTCTAAGTTAAACCGTTTCGGAGATATTTTGGAAAAAACAAAAAAAGTCATAAATTTTTGTGGTTTTTCGGCCCCCAAAAGTTCTCCCGGGGTCTTTCGTGTTGGATAACTTGGTTTTTCCATGTCGGCACCAATATGTGCAAATTAAAAAAATAAAATCTTTGACCCCATTTTTTGCAAGGTAAAATGTATCTATTGACTGGACTATCTTATGTTTGTTAACAAATAAAATATTTGTAATTAATTCAAGCAAGGTTTTTAAAATAACTTTCAATTTTCGCTCTTTGCTTTGCTTTTGCAATAATTCAGACATTGGGATGGTCGTCAAGTTTTTGCATGTGTAATTTTGTTTTCATTGGGAATATTGCTTCCTCGTCAAGCATGGGGAGGGATCAGAAAAATAAAAGAAAAATATAGAAGAAAGTTTCGTGATGACCACAACATACTAGTTTATCTTAAAATCAATCGGTGTATTTTATTTTTCATCATTTTAAAATGCTTCTTTCCAACTTATGCACTATTTTTAAAACAAAATGGTGTGAGACATTCAGATTGTAATAGTTGTTGTGTATTGAAGAAATTTAATAAGTCAAGAAAAAGGAATAAGTTTAAAAAAAAGCATATTTAAGGGATTTATATGACATTTAGCTAGTAGTTGATAAATTATTTCAAACATATTCACACAGAACTATTACCTCAAAGGTGACTGGTCTGTAACCTAGAGAAGGTGAAAATCTCTGCACCTTGCCATTCAAAGGATGAAGAAGCAGTAAAAGTAAATATTATAAGTGATGTGTAGTGGAAAAGGGAGATGAATTACCAGAACAAATTTTTTTGCATGAGTTTCATGTTGATTTACTTCACATTAATCTTTTCTTGATATATTGTTTCATTTTTTCCACTCCCTGAAGAGCCAGACAGGTACAGGAAGAAGGAAATTGAAGCTCTTGATTTAGCTAAGTTGCAAAATGTTCTGCACCCCCCTTTTGTTTTGAGGGTGATCCCCCCCCCCCCCTGCCTCCACCTGCAGGATGGGAAAATATGGACTAGTGATTCTCAAAATAGATTTTGTTGTCTTGTTACTTGAATGCTTTTTTTTTTCTTTTCTATCATTTCTTCCTTAGAAGAGCATTTATAGGTTTTAAGTTTCTCCATTCAAAGCATTTCACATTAATGTTTTAGTGTTATTAAATTTACCCACTGTGTGATATTAATTGAATAAAGCAAAATATTTTAGTTTTGTATCTAAATTTTGATACACTGCAATATAAGATAAATAAATACCTTTGTGCTGAAAAGTAAAGTAAGAAATAACATCAAAAAGCACAAATTGCAGATTACTGCAGACACGTGTTTCGGCATTACAAGGAATGTCTTTTTCAATGCGAAAAGTAATGAGCTTATATATTAGGGGTGCGACCTCTATGTTGATGTTTTGGAAACGTCAATGTTTTGGATACATCGATGTTTTAACAAAAACATCAATGACAATAATACAACGATAAAAAAAAACAATGTTTTTAACATCGATGTTTTACTTTTGATGTTTTCGGAACATCGATGTTTTGGATGTGATGTTTTTTCGATGTTGATATTTTTGTATTTTAACTGAAAATTTTAATAAAATTTCTCACAGAGAAGCAACATCGATTGAAAAACATCAATCTTCCAAAACATCAACCTTCAAAATGAAAGAAAGAAGAAGAAGAAGAAATGATGGTATTTATAAATTGACTTAAAAACATGAACTCTCGGAAACATCGACATCACCTAAATAGGAAAAGTGCAGGAGTTGAGCTCTTGTTAGCTACCATGCAAAACAAGGTCATTTGGGTTGCCTAAAGCCCTGAATAATTACTTAAGTAGCAACACGTCCGCCATCTTGGGGCTAAATGATGCTTTCTTCTAAACCTGCTATGGTGAAGTAACGTATTTTGCTTCTTGATTGTGGTTTCCTATATGTATCTGTGTTCATTCACAGTGAAGAAGCACCACAATTAAGAACCAAAACATGTTACTTCCCCATAGCAGACGAAGAAAAAAACATTGTTTAGCCCCAAGATGGTGGACATGTCGCTACTTAAGCTATGATCTAGGGCTTTAGGATTGCCAACTGCTCTACAAAAATTGCAAAACTCCTGAGTTCCACAAAAAACTTTTTTTGCTCCGCATTTCCCGGTTGAGCGTTTTCAAACATGACAGTGTTTAAAGCGGTTTTTTATTTTTATGCTAGTGCTTAAAATGGTTATCACAGTTCAAAAACAATTTTAGACAAGTGGTTCTTGTTTTTTTAATTTAATTTCATTCAAAATACCGAGCTGCTCCTCAAAATTTTGAAATAATTTTTAAAATCGCGGCAGATGATCCTCAAATTGTTTCTCCAAGTTTAGCTCAGACACATACTGCATCCTCGTTGCTAAGAAAATAACATCAACGGAGTAATAAATGAATGCATTCAAAATAAACATAGGGATTTTTTTTCAATGTATTATAAGCATAAACGGCGACAGGAAAGTTTCCTCTGATCTGATTTGTTTATTTTTTTTGTGTTGACTTGCAAAATGCGGTGTTGTACGTAATTGGTTGGAGAATATATACAGACTTACTTAGAAATTTCTGAAAAAAAGCTGTAATTTAACGAATTGACGCTATGCCAAAAATAATTCACTGATCCACTAAGAAGCATTTGTTAGAGATTACCATACATATAAGTCTGTAGTGTAGTATATTCAAAAATGTATGTTATATATTGATAAAAAGGTCGATGTTTTCAAACATCGATGTTTCAAAACATCGATGTTTTTTGGTCGATGTATCAATACCATCAATGTTTTAATTTCGAACATCAATGTTTCGAAACATCGATGTTTGGCCATAGATGTCGCACCTCTATTATGAATGAAAAGACATCTGACTGTCTTTCATCCATAAGCTCATTCCTATAACGCCGAAACACGTGTCTGCAGTAATCTGTAATTTGTGCTCTTTGACGTTGTTGTTTCTTACTTTACACTGTAATATACTTTGAAGTTGTTTTGAAGCAAAATTTTGTATAGTTTATCTTGCAATGATACAAAAGTTAAATGATTGTTTTGAAAGATATTTTGAGTATTTATTTATAATTATCAAATGAATCACATTTTTATATGAGCAAACATATTGACTGGAAAAAATTTCTCTTTTATGTTAATGTAGATGTTATCTCAAACTTGGGGAATGGCAGGAAAATCTTCATGGTATTACTGAAACATCTATACCACAGATTTTACAATTTTATTCTATGGCCATGGAAAAAGATAAAAGCTGGTACAAGGTAATATATTCTGTATATACATTTTCTTTTCTTTTGTAAGACCTTCAGAAAACTTTTTTTTTATTGAAAAAATGTTTTTGTATGTTTTAATTTATTGAAAAAAAGATAAATAAATTTTTCCTTACAAATTACAGTTTTCTCAGTTGAAGATTTGTCGCTGTGTTTTGAAACTTTTTCTAAAAAGTTCTGTTTTATTCAAATTTCAATGTTATTGCTTGAAAAAAAAATAATTAAATCAAATGAATTCAGCATTGAATTGCCACAAAAAATGGTTCTAATTATTGTGTTTAAGAGATCAACTTTTACAGTCTGGTTTTCCTTTTTTTTATTTTTATCTAGTGGTTTCTTTTAAGAAGTTTCACTTAGTATATCTTTGTTAAAGTATTGAGAAATATATGTATGCTTATTTATGTACTTAGGTGGCTCATGCATGGGCTTATATGAATTACGAAGCTGCCTTATTTTATAAGCAACAAGATCAACAAAAACACAATATGGAAAATCAACTACCTCCAGCTGAAGGGTCAGAATCTTTTTCATCCATTCAAGATCATTCTAGTCTTGGCTCTGTAAAGGTGTTTACTGTAAGTTTTGAACTACAAATTTACTGATATTAATGTAATGTATGTATTAAAATTTTAAAATGCTTTTTTTTTTTTTTGCCTCAAGAATTTTTCTAATGTTGCATTAGATTTTATTTTAAAGACAGAATCTTTTCCCTCAGAGCTCTTGCTTTTATTTTTTCAACTTGATCCCTTTTATTCCATCCCTGTATTTGGATGTATAAATCAATGAGCTTGTGTTCAACATGCTACTTTAAAACTTTTTTTAAAGTCTGTTTTGTGCACATTGTTCATTGTTAAATCAACACTTCATTTTAGTCTGCAGAACATGTGTGCAAGTATGCTGTTCCAGCTGTTCGAGGCTTTTTCCACTCTATCACACTTTCTCATGGAAGCTCATTACAAGATACTTTGCGGTATGTTATCTGATTATATCATTCTTATGTAACTAGCCTGAAATCGAAAGGTTGAATTACATTGACAATTTAAATGAACACTCTCGGGAAATATGTGTATAATTTCTTCTAGTTATTATTTTTTTTAATGTTTATTGTATTTGTTTATTTTGTTTTAAAATAGCTTTTTCAATTCTGCAAAGAATTGATAAAATTTTATTCCTCACATCACAAAAAAAGAAAGAAAGAAAAAACGTAGTACTAAAACTAAATGGTTTTGGAGTTTTATCTGAATTTATGAATCTTTTCACAATGAAATTTTATCAACTTTCGCCTTTCCCTAAATTTACTCTGAAGATAGGCTCCACACAAAACCATACAAATCAAAATCTTGGTTTCTGTTGTGCAAAAACATGTAAACTTAAAAGCACTAAAATGAAACAAATTCGAACAACAGTTTTGAAACAAAATCAATGCTCTCATTATAATTCCAATCTCTATCGAAATGTACCCCACGCTGCATGGGCTATCTCAAATATTACGTCGTTGCTTAACAAAGAAATGAACTAAAGTTGCATGAAGCAGGTCCAGAATTTTCTCCTGAATCGATAAGGATAAATACAGCTAAAATTGCCATGAAAACAAAGACAACAGTCCCAAAATAGCTTCAACCGACGTACAAATCTTCATTAGAAGAAAGACAAGTTATATTGGTTACCAAGTAAGGGAATCTCCTCAAACATCCTCATTACTGTCCCAACATTATTCTAAAAAAAAAAAAAAAAAAAAAAAAAAAAAAAAAAAACCCTTGTTAGCGTGAGAACAAGAATTCCTAAAAAAGGATCAATTGAGAATTTAAAAAATGTAGTCAACGGCCCTAACAATACATCATCTTGGCCCTAACAATACATCATCTCGCTATTGATCATAACAAAAGAATAGAAAGTAATAAAAAGAAGAAAAAAGCATTAAGAAAAAGCTTTGGGATGAAATAAGGTGCTTAAGAAAAAAAAAAACTTTCGTGCAATTTCAGATTTTTTTTCTCTTTCTTTTTTTTTGAAGTAAATTGCTGAACTTTCAAAGTTTTAGTAACATGGTGTAGTATGACTTTTAATTCAGACATAATCAATGTAAATAAATTCAACAATATTTCAACTTTACTTAATTTTTGATAGCCACTATTAGCAATTTTGAGGGAGTATTTTTTAGGTTTATAAAGTGTTTTAATCTCAATAAAGATTTAGTACATACAATTGTGTCCATCCATTATATATTATAATTCATACTTCTGTTTACTTTTGGTTTTAGTTATAATTCATTTTATGCTTAAATATGTTTTATTTATTTATATTTTTTTAATTTTTATTTTTATGTCTAACTTTTATGTGGATAGACTTATGATATTGTTAATATAGGTTGTTAACTCTGTGGTTTGACTATGGACACATGCCTGAAGTAAATAAAGCTGTAACAGAAGGATTAAAAACAGTTTCTATAGAAACATGGTTGCAGGTAAAGTTTCATTGATTTATTTCCTTCACTAACTAAATTCTAAAAAAAAAATTTGTTTTTTAAAACAGAAAGTTATGACGCTTAGCTTTACATTTTCTTGATGTATAATTGACAATTAGTATAAAAGTAATTACACAAAATTTTAAATTCACAAAAATTTCAATCAAACTAAAACCTGGAGGAAAAAAATTGAAAGTGAGTGTTATGTGAATTTTGAGTGTGTTTGAAGATAAATAGTTAGGTATAATTTATTAGTTGTGCCTTTCAAAGTAGAAATCTTTAAAATTGAGGTGAATGAAGTTGTCTGTGTGTATGAGATTTTAGCAAACTGTTTTATAAGTCAAATTTTGAATCTTTTGATCTTTTTCAAAAATTTCATTTGCATATTTCTGAAAAAATATTTGTGTACTAGGAAACTGCTGCCCCCTGCTCCCTGCGCTCACCAACCTATGTAATTTTAGGTAGTTCCATTTGAATGTCTTTATGATCCGGCCTTGCTGTGCACATTCACCATATACTGCTTCATTACAGTGTAGCACAGAGATTCTCAAGCTTTTAGCCCTTTTTTTTTTGGTGTAAGATCATTTCCTCCCCCCCTCCCCCTCCCAACATATATGGTAAATACAAGTAGTACAATCGGAATTTGAAACTGAAATTGGTTTAGAACACTTGAAATCAGGGAATCAAAATTTTAAATCGATTTGAGGTATCTATGTGAGGTTTTGACATTTGGTACCACTCACTTTGACATCATCAGTGCATGATTAAAATGTTCAGTTTGATGTATAAAATCCTGATGCACAGAGATATGTGAATGCAAACTTCTTAAAACCTGAAAAAAAATCAATAATGTCGAAAACATACACATGTGACCGGAAAATTGAGTTTAAGTTGAAGTTAGGTTTACTCATTTATTTCTTTTATACATTCATTCCTCTTTTAAAATTCTTCTACATCCCCCTTGTCTCAAAAATCAAAATATCCCCCAACATTGGTCACTTTATTGCAAATTAATTTGTTAAATAAATGCAAAAATATTACTCAGCAAATTTATGTAATTTAGCTGATCCAGTGTTTTGTTATCTTTTTCAAATTATAGCTTTGGATTTATTTTGCCTTTGCTTGAAATTTTTAACATCAATTATGAAATTCAGCTCAATGTTTCTACTTAATAACATTAAAACATTTTCATTGGCTACTGTGATGCCATCATTACATCTCTGCACCCCCTCCTTTTTTTTTAAAGTTTCAAATTTTAAATAAATTTAAAATTTTTATTCCTCTTAGAATAGTTGTAAGCATTTTCAGAGCTCATTGACTTGCACCCCTGGAACTGTTTGATTAATTTCCAAAGAAGCTCATTTGATTGGCTTTGTAAAATCATGTATTATTTTACTCATTTTAGCGGTACTTGAATTTTTGCTCTCTTCTGTTTTTAAGTCCATCTTTATTTTTTGATATTATTATGTTATGATCTCAATTCGTTTCTAGTTCATTGCATGTCTCTGATAATACATGGCATGAAGAAAATGTTATTAAGAGTTATTGTTCGGAGTCCTGAGGAGATACTTAGTTGAGCACAGAATCTTTGACAGAAAATTTACTTATGCAATGTTTCTTATTCAACATGTTTCGGGAAAACTCAAATGATTCAAACACAAAGTGGGAAGAAAATTTTTATTCTTCTAATTTAATTAGTAACGCGAACAGTTCCTCATTACAAATGATGGGAGTCCCAAACTTGGTTTTTGCCTCCCTCCCTCCTTGCCTCCTTCCCCTGTAGGCCTTAACGCTCCACCATAGTAAATACAGTAAAACCCCTCCTAACAGACACCCCTCTTATGTGGACAATTTTTAATTCCCCCATTCCAAGGCAAATAACCCCTATCTTATGGACACCCTTCTATTTCGGACAAAAAAAATTGTCCTGTTAGTGTCTGCAATAGAGGGTTACTGCGCTGAACAATAAAGAAAAAAAAATTTTTTTGAACTTTATTTTTTGTTTCTTTTTTAAAACTTAACCATTCAAAAATTGAGTCCTGATTAAAGCAGCCATTTTTATAAATATAAATAAATCGATTTTATCTTCACATTTGTTTATTTTTACAGTTCTTTCATTCATTGAAACTACCTTTCCAGGTGATTCCACAACTCATTGCTAGAATTGATACACCACGGCAGCATGTTGGGGAAGTTATTCACCAGCTCCTTGTTGAAATTGGAAAACAACATCCTCAAGCTTTGATTTATCCTTTAACAGTAGCTGCTAAATCAAATGTGCCATCCCGAAATAATGCTGCTAACAAGGTTTTGGACAGCATGATGAAGCACAGTGGAAATCTTGTCGAGCAAGCTAAGATGGTATGTTTATTCTTTTGTGCATATGGAAATATATTTTTAAGGAAGGTTGCTTAAATAAAACAAAAAAGAGGAAGAATCTTGAAATTTATTAATTGGATGGTTTCTAGATTTATTTTAATTTGTGAGTAAGAATTTAAAAATATTAATATATATATTTGTTTATTTCTTGAAACTAATTAATTTTGTGATGAATTTTGATTGCAAATACTTATTTTGGGCTCCCATGTTTTTTAGTTTCTATTTAATACCCATATATTTTGAATTCATGCCAAAAGTAAAATAAGTGTTAGCTTAAAATCAAGCATGGCGTTTTTTTGGGCGATCAATAATTTTAAGAAAATATTTTTCAAAAACTTGGTTTTTGTCATTTTAGAACACAGTGCTACTTTTCAGGAGCGACCACCCACCTTTGGGGGGAGGGGGATCAGTAGTTAAGAGAAGTGGTAGCTCAGAGAAATTTCAATGCTGAATTAAATGCTTAAACCAATGTTTTTTAAAGTGCGTGTTGCAGCACCTCGGGATACTGTAGGGAGAGGCGAGGAGTGCCGTGAAGTGTGTTTGTGCACTGTATCAGCATAATATGTTGCTATAAAAGTCAGAAATCTGTTAAATGTCGATATTATCCAGTGAATGTTAACATCCACCTACCAAAGACATCGGCTAAAGACTGAATATTTCTAATGAAGCACTGGTAAAATTCAACATTCTCCTCCTTTGGTTTTTCACAATAACATTATACAATAGTGATAAAATAGGGTGCCGTAAGAAATTTGTTAACTCTTCAAAGAGTGCAGACAAATTTGAGAACCCCAAACTTAAATTGAACAACTTGAACAAAATTTTACTATTATTAGTAGACTCTGCTTAAAATAATTACTTGTGCTTTTATTTACTGAATTTTGTTTCAAGGAATGGTTACACATATAAGAAAGAAAAATTATTGAACTCCTTTAAAAGTATGACAAAATTATTCTATTTTATGACTCTTTCTTTCTTTATATTGCTTGATCTTTCCGACAATACCATTTTTTTCCTTTAATATTATTTTTATTTTCAGTTGCAGATTTAGGTGTATTACATTGAATTTTACTGACAACTTCCTTTTTTTTAATTCAAAATTTTAAATGCGACTGCTTTTATTAGCAATTCTTGTACACTAGATCAACGTTCTTAATGGGGGAAAAAATATTTCCCCTGCAAAATACTTATCATTTATTCAGCCACAAAGTTAATTATAGTTTCTGTATCTAACTGCATGACGCTTGACAGGTGTTGGTAGTGTAGTTATGTAGTAGTAATTAAGTATATGTTAAGGTATTAGTTTTGTTCCCTAGGTGAGCGAGGAACTCATTCGTGTAGCTATTCTGTGGCATGAACTGTGGCATGAAGGATTGGAGGAAGCATCAAGACTTTACTTTGGTGAAAGAAATGTTAAAGGAATGTTTGCTGCTTTAGAGCCTTTGCATGCCATGATTGAAAGAGGACCACAGACACTGAAGGAAACTTCATTTACACAGGTGAGAATAAAAAATGACTTTTTTGAATCAACCTCTTTATGCATTTTCTTCTCAATTAAAAGTCTTACACCCATTTTGTAGAAAGTTCTTCACTCTCAAAAAATTATCATATTACCCTGCATTAGCTGACATTCCGCAAAATTCGGGGGTCACTGGATTTTTAATAACACTTGCCTAGTCCTTTCCGGCATTCCGGAAAAATTGAGGTTAGGAAAAAAAGGGAAAAATACTACAAAAAATATATCTTCAGCTTGAAATCAAATATCAGTTCTATACATATCTTGTTAGTATTAATAAACAGTTTAATTTTATAAAAATATTAACTAACAATGTTATTTGTTATTTTAATAAGAAAAATACTTTTCAATAAAAGTTTAGTTTAAATTTTATTTTATGTATAAATTAAATTAAAACTAAGCAAGCATTTAAGGTGTAAGTTACAAGGTTACAACCCCTAATTCAGTGCTAAAGAATTTCCTATAGCTATTCAATAAATAGAAATTAAACTTACCACTCTAAAAGGAACAAACAATAATTTATTTAAAAAAAAATCTGAACGAAATGCAGTAACAATAGTTTGTTTTCTGTTTGGAACCGAATGGGGACACTTACTTTTGTTTTGTTGGAAAATGAACCTCTAATTTTCCGGAAACCTTGAATAACCCCGCATTATTCAGCATGGCGGAAAATTCGAATTTTCAGGCATGCTGGATAATGCGGAGTAATACGGTAACATAATTTTATTTAAGAATGAGTCGCAGTAAATGAAAAAAAAAGACCTTACTAAAACAAAAGATTTCTGTTTTAACTTAGAAGGCATTGTAATTCAAAGTCCTATTTTTCTTCATTTTGTAAAAATAGAATACAATCAAACCGAGTGATAGTCAAAATGCAGGGACACTTTTTTTTGTATCCATATTTTCCAAGTTCATCAAACTTAAAAAACATCAGAATTGGAATCAAAAAATTAAAATTTACTGTAAAACAATCTTTTGATTGGAATATTTATTTTGATTGGATATTTATGTTAAATATGTTATTAAATTGATGATGCATCTTTCATTCTTTTGAAATAAAAATTATATTATTGAAACCATTCACAGTAAATTCATTGAAATTTTCGCTTCACATAAACATAACATTGATTTTTACGAATTCCGATATCTGTGCAGTAGTTCGAAAAATTGATATGTCTGTTTATTCATATTAAAAATAATCTGGGTACTTAATGCTTCATTTCGACCTAATCAATGCACATAAAGTGAAAGGTTTAAAATCTCTTTTGTAATCTCTTCCAAGGTCATTACAGGTAGGCTCAAAAATCTAGTATTTGTCACTCATTACATTTTTTGTAATTTAAAAAAATAATTGCTTTAGCAATAAAATATTGTTCGTTATTATTTGTTTGTTTGTATGACATATATTTTATTTAAAAATTCAAGGTCCTTGAAATAATATCAATCTTACATAAAATACACAGCCATAACTTTGTATATAATATCAAAAAAAAAAAAAAAAAAAAAAAAATCTTGGCTAAAACCAAAAAATAAAAG
Organism: Uloborus diversus; assembly: GCF_026930045.1. Taxonomy (NCBI): domain Eukaryota; kingdom Metazoa; phylum Arthropoda; class Arachnida; order Araneae; family Uloboridae; genus Uloborus; species Uloborus diversus. Next base: position 81,109,897 of record NC_072739.1, on the reverse strand, counting down.
ACTGTCTTTCTCGGTACAAGTCATGCTTTGAAGCCTATCTTAATAGTCATTTGAATTTGGTTTTCCTCAAATAAAAGATTAGAATCACTTATAAATACTAAAAGTGAAGGTTTTCACTTTCAGGCATATGGCAGAGAATTAGCTGAAGCCCAGGAATGCTGCAAGAAGTATCAACGCTCAGGAAATGTTAAAGATTTAACACAAGCTTGGGATATGTACTACCATGTTTTCCGGAGGGTAACCAAACAACTACCTAGTGTAAGTAGAGCTCTAAAAATTCATTATTTTCTGCCACGTATACTAAAATGTGTTGAATTTAATTTTTTTAATTTATGCTACTTGCAACCGCTTTTTAAACATTAAGTCCACTAGTGACCAATGTCATGTGTCTTAGATACATGACGTTAAACTGAGATGCCTTAAATGAGAAAATCAGTGTTGTTAGAGCACAAATTTAAAGATTATTGCATGTAAATGTTTTAAAATTAATAAGAACATCTTTTTTGGTGCCAAAAATTTAGAGCAGGGGCTGGCAAGTTCTTATAGTTGGGGTCCAAATACTTATCGAAAGTTTTATTGAGGTCCCTTATGTTCTACACCAGTGGTGTCCAACCTACGGCCTGCGGTTCGGGGAGATGATCCATGTGGCCCATTGTTACGTTCAATGTTACAAATCAAAAATTACGTTTTGGAACCCTCCAAACAAGAGGTAGTCTTTATTTGGTAGTATGAATATTTGTTGGAAATTTGGAGCTAAATAGAAATTTGTTTCTAAAAAACAGATGAGAACGTATCAATAAGATAAGCATGTAGTAATGATAACGACAGTTCTTGGTTTGTAATTTTCTTTCCTTTTCTGCATTTTTCCATGTTATTTATAGAAGAATATTTGAATATATTTTAACTCCATATGTGTTCTGGCCTGTGAGATTCATCTTAGTATGAAATACAGCCTTTGGGTAAAAAAAGGATGGGCACCACTGCTTAACACTAACCATTAAAAACTTAGATTATTCTCGCAATTACTTCCAAAACACAAGAAAATGTAATAAAAGATGTGCCTAAAGATATAGTTGCCTACATAAAAATATTTTTAAATCTTTATTTGTGTAATTTAGACTTTTAAAAATTTTTTTGATATCCAGTGTTTGAACTTCTGCAAGCACGGAGCGCATCTTGACCATGATGCTCCAGTTAATGACTGCTGATTTAGATTCAGGTTAAGGTAGCTTAGGTAGCAGTTAAAGCTTCACTATGACTGCTGCTCAGCTTTCCATTTCATTTTTTTTTTAAATTCAAGTAAAATTACTGAAATAAAAACGGAAATGTCTATCTTGAATATTCTTGAATTCGACTTGAATGTGAAAAGTCAGAAAGCAAATTCTATCTACCTTGACCCATTCATTCATTTGCGTTGAATATGTATCAAACCCTTCTGTTTCTAATTTTCAAACTTTCCTTTGATTTGTAGCTTAATTGTGTGTGTAATTTTCTGTGTAGTATTTCAAATGCTCATTGTGCTGTTATCTTTAGATTTGAAGCAAAGCAAACTCTATCAACAACAGAAATTGCTTATTTTTTTCTCCTCAATTTACCATGGGCTTTTTTTTACTTATTAATTTAGTTTTGTTTAGTCCCTGAAATAGTTCAAAACCCATTATTACATTTAATCTCAAATGGAAAAACATTAAAATGCTTTTAAAAAAATCCTGGATATTTATAGGCTTGCTATATATTAGAATTACGTATTAATGGTTTTGAATTTGAAACAAGATTCTTAATTTTAGCTAAACCCGTATTTCAGTTTATTGTTAAATATGCATTCTGTACAAAAGATCACATAACGACAGGATAAAAATCAAATTATTTTTTTAACTAGAAGTAAAATTGCTATTTTTTATTGGCAGCAGGTCACATTTTACTATATTCTTTCATTTTTATTTTCCTATTTAGCTAACTTCTCTTGAACTTCAATATGTATCACCAAAACTTTTAACTAGTCGAAATCTGGAATTGGCTGTGCCAGGGACATACTATCCTAATCAGCCTATAATACAGATTGCTCATGTTGAAAGCTCTCTTCAAGTTATTACTAGCAAGCAACGTCCCAGAAAGCTGAGTATTAAAGGTAAGACTTAGTTACTTCTTTGGTACAGCAGTTTTCAAAACATTCTGTCAAACTAAACAAATGCTCTTTAGCTTCATTTTACATTTTCAGTGGTATAGCATTTGAGGTACCTAGAAACAAAGAAGTGTAAATCCCTTAGTTAAAAAAAAATTGGTCATAACTAGTGTAAATGGCAAAAGAAACTCATGTCTTTTGTGGTGAGCAATGGTACTATATTGCTGAAGCTCTAGATTAACTCCGCCAGTTGCCAACAGGCAACCATTTCATTGAAAATGGCTACCAAAAAAAATCAAGTTCTAGTCTCCAAAAGTCTTGTTTCTTTGTTAAAAATCACATCATATATAATGCTACACTAACACACTTCCAATCTTGAGACGTTCAGTGCATCAGTCTAAAACCCTCGATCCGTCTCTTAAGTGGCGACACGCTCCAGCGTCCGCCATTTTGTGTCGTTCCGCAACTTTCTCCCTATCTCAATAGTAGAAAAATACAGAGTTTCGCTCATTGAAAAGTATCTTTTTATCAACGAATGTTTGCAGGTTTTTAAGGGTAACTTTAACTGACAATATACGTACAAAAATGTTGAATTTTATCTTAGTAAAATGTATTTTTTATTATTAAACCGCATATTAGTAAAAATGTGTTTCGAAGGAATTTTTGATATTTTTAGGAGTAATTTCTTTTTTTTCCACCATAAAGACCTTCTGAGTTACAAATTACCTGAAGTGTTTTGAATATGCGATTTATTGTTAGAAATTTGGTGTAGTAGAAAAGTAGTGAGCTAAATTAACTACGTTATGAATTGTTTGTAACTTGGGCAAGAGTTTGAATTTATTCATGTATCATTTATATTACTAATGTGTGTAGTTTTCTTATGGAAAATTATTTACATCTAAAAAATTGCAAAATTTCTTTTTGCCTTAACTAATAAGGTTTATTTTCAGCAGGACTCTTTTTTTTTTTTTTTTTTTGCATTTTACCAACACTTGCTTGTTTCTCATGACGATTTTACATTAAAAAATGCCTTTCATTTAAACCAGATTTTTAAAAATACTACTAGTTCTTAAAAAGTCAACAAAATCATAATAAAGTGTTTTAACCAGTTTAAAATCAATATTAAAAAAATAATATTAATTGAATCATTTGATACCAATAGGAATTCAAATAAAAAAGTGCAGATTACATCTTTGACGAACTGTTATAAATTGCAATAATGAATTTTAATAAATCAACAGACACTAGAATAAATCATATATATTTTTTTATTGAAAAATTTTCGCGTTAAAGTAATAATTAAACGAAAACAGCATTTTTCCTGGACAAAAAAAAAAAAAAAATAATAATAATAATAATAATAAAAATAAAAAAAAAAAATCTTCATATAATTGTATAAATTGGCTTGAGTTATATGTTACTGCAATCTCAAAGAAGCTTAATTTTTTAATAAATAATTTCACATTTTTAGTATCTTAGCACAAAATAGATGAATAATTAACTTGGCAACACACTGAAACTCATGCCTATGACTCAATTAAAAGCAAAACTATGTTTTCTTAAAACAATTTTGCTACAGTTATTGAGACATTTTGAAACTAACTAAACAATAGAAAATTTACACTAGAAATAAATAAATATAATTAGCATATTTGAATTTTGACGGCTTTGTTCTCTTAAACTCAGAACTATCAGTTTTAAAAACAGGGCAAATATTTTACCGCTGCTAGCAATTTATTAGGTGCCGTTACATAGTTAAGCTTTACAATACAGTAAAACCTGTAAAGTTGACCACCTTTGTAAGTTGACCACCTGTCTATGTTGACCGCTTTTGTCAGGAACGGAATTTATCCTATCTTATATAATGAGGGAAAACCTCTGTAACTTGACCACCTCTCTATCTTGACCACCTGTCTATCTTGACCACTGATGTACACCAAATTTGGTTTGGAGCATTGTAAAAAACCCTTTGTAAGTTGACCACTTCGTTTATTTTTTAAAACTTAATGTAGCAAATTATTTTATTTTATATTATTATTTATTTTATTGCTTTCCAAGAATATTTTCGATGCCAGACCAGCATTTTACCAACTAAATAAAACAGCAGCATAACTAAACCTCCTTGTGAGTTTAACAACATGGGAAAACTACTAAGAACCCTTTTATTCTCCTAACTTGTTTTTCTTTTCTTCTATTTGAGATTGCCTTTTGTACTCTTTGCTCAGTGAAAACATGAGTCAGTAGAAAAGTACAAAGTATTTTTTTCCAGTTGCAATATTTTGTGCTAAAGAGTAAAGTTACTTGCATTGCAGTATTTCTGGTGCAAGGGATTAAGAGATAGGGAATTTTCATTTTCAACTGCCTTTTTGAACTATAAAGGTCCATCTTGTTGTTCTTTGTGTTATAGTTTTACATAAAATGCCTTCAAAAAGAAAGTTAGTTGAACTTGAGATTGATAAAAAGTATGAAATATTAAAATTAATTGAAATAGGAGAAATCCAAAGACAATTAGCTGACACATATGGAAATTCTAAAACTGGAGTCTAATAAATGCGCGAAACTTTAATAAGGAATTATTTTGTTGAACAATAGTTCATCATGGTTATAAATGTATATGAGAAAAAAAAATAAAGCGAAAAATTTGTTATTTTTGAATAGCTATGAATTTTTAGGAACTATTAATATCAAACAAGTAACTTTTCATAAACAATAAGATATAAGTTTTTTTTTTTGATCAATTTACTGAAATTTTAAAATTGCATGACACATTATACGACATTTTGGGAAAATTATCTCTAAAAGTATTTGAATAACATTTTACATTTTTGTTTCAAAGTAATGTTAAACAATGAAAGTGAGTTGAACAGAAAGAGTAAGTGTCAATTAGTCAAAAAATGAAAACATGGTGCAAGAAATGACAAAAAAAAAAAACCTTTATAAGTTGACCACCTGTCTAAGTAGACCACCAAAGTACTGCACCGCAAGTGGTCAACTTACACAGGTTTCACTGTATTTGAAGGTACTATATATGATTTTAGTGAATATCCTTATCATACCATAAAAATTAACAAACTATCAGACATTTTCATGAAACGTAAAAAATATTATGATTTCAACAATAGTTTCAAAAAGTATCTGAAATTGCACAGAATTGAATTGAAAAACAGAATATATCTGTATTTGCAAAAGTATTTCACTATTAATGGAAAAGTGTTTGAAATTTGAAATGATGTTACACACAAACTATTTTTTACGTTAAGCAATGTGCGAAAAGTATATGATACATACATGGAGTAGGTAGATGTATTAAAATTAATTTGAAATACCAAATAGATGTCAGTTCTTTATGATAAAATATTTACATAATCTATGAGGCGGCACTTCATTTCATTTACCCATAGGTAATCGATACAACTTGTGACCCGATTTTGAACTGTTTGAACATCCAAATGCACTACACCAAGGCATCGTCACATTTAAAATAGCTTTTGATGAAAATTACGAAGAGCAAAGAGAAAATATCTGGTATTCCGCACAGTGAAATCACACAGGCAGCGACACAAAATGGCGGACTGAGCCCACGTGATTGCCCACCTCCAATCGCAGTCGAAAGCGGCACGCAGTGCATAGATCAAAGTGTGTCGCCACTTAAGAGACGGATACAGGGCTTTACATCAGTTGACTCCACATGGCAACATAATTTGGAGCTGACTCCCTTAAGATTATTTGTTTTGTTGCGCTGAATGTATATATTTTTAAAAATGACTTTCAAAAGTGGCTACCATTTTTTGTGACTCTTTTAGCCATTGACTACCATTCAGAATTTCTAGAGTAGAGCTTTATATACTGCGTTCTTGGAATATAGATTAGATATAAACAAGGAAATGCACCATTTGGCGATGTCAGTCACATTTTGGATAAGAACCAATTGGTGCCAAGCAGAAGGCAAATGCAAATCTTATTGGTTTATTTATTTATTTTTTATTATTATTCCAGAGAAAATCTGCAAAAGTGGCATAGTTGCATACCTTTTGGCAACTGGATTGTTTACTTTTGATTTTTCTTTTCTGTGAATGGAGTGTAGTTGCTTTGTTGTGCATTATGATTATTAAAAACTTTTTAATGAAAGCCTATTTTCGTTTGCTTAATATTCAAAGTTTTAAAAGTCCATTTACGTCCCTTTACTGCTCGCTCACTGCCTCATTAGTACCAGAAGCATTTTGTTCTCAGAAGTCTAGAATTCCAAACTTCATTGTTGGCATTTGAAACCAATGTTTCAATTTGTCTTCCTTTGACAAGAAACTGCTGGTATAAATTCTAAAGCATTCCAAACTCCTAACATTTAAGTAAATCAAAAGTATGTAAAATCAAAATTTTTATCTATGTTAATAATAAATTTTCAGTAGAAATATTTTCTCTCTTTTCATTAGAACAAAGTTTAAAATAAAAATTAATAGTCTTAGACCTCTTTTAAATGCTTAGTATTGGTACAATTTTTAAAATTTTAAGTCAGGAAAACTATACTTATACCAATGAAATGGAATGATTGAAAATATCTTATGCAACTAAAGTTGTTTAACTTTAGCTGTATGAGATATAAAAAAAAGATATTGAAAGGTATGAATATTTTAAACAAGCCAACAATAATTAAGATTTGTGTATCATATTGGTTTTTTTTTACAATAATTTACAATTTTCTTTTGAATACTTAAAAATCAATATTTAAAGCTCCATGGGTTTAAATTAATATATAATTTTTAATTTCCTTGAGTAGTTCAAATTTAAAAAATGCAGCTAATAGCATCATTCAAAATATGTTGATCATGCATTAAAATGTTCAAATTGCAAACAAATTCTTTACTACTATAAAATGATTTGAATAATAGCCATTTAAAATATTTATTTACCCCATCCTGTTAAGAAAAAAGTAAAAAAACTTTAAAATTTTAGGCAAGGATAATAAATTTTGTTTTGAGGGGATAATAGCATTTTACTGCCTTAATTTCATGTACAGTAGACTCTCGTTTTATGCGGGGGTTGCGTTGCACAGAAATGCCGCGTAAATTAAAACCGCTTAAATTGAGACCTAATGCTAATGTTAAAATAGGGGTTTGGTTCCATAAATTACAAAATACTTCATTCTAGTGATGACTAATTGTATAATAAGTTTAATGTGTACTTATATCAACTTTTATGCTCAATATTCATAAAGAAAACATACATTAATTTTGTGTTCTGTTTATAAAGAGGGGATGGCTATGAAAGTTTTTTGATAGTCATTAAGAATTTTTCTCTAATTCTTTGCAGAGCATTAACGCATCCATGATCACTTACGTCATTTCCATGATAAAATCTTCCTTCACTAACAAATCAGAAAGATCATTTCTATTGTTTAGGAATGGTTCAAAATTTTCAATGAGAACGTTTTTGGTTGTGCTTCACCGACGTCGGTATCCTTGTTGGTTTTGGCCTCCTTTGTCACTCCTTAAAGCTCTTCTTCCAGTGAGTTCTGAACTGTGTGAGTTTTATAACTTAACTTCTGGAAAGAGCTCTGGAATCAATCTTGTAAAATGTCTCCAGTGGCCCAAAGCTCGATTATTAACACGCCAAAATGCAGTTGATTACTCGTAATCTGCAATCTTTAGGAGTTTGGATTTTGAAAAAAGGAGAAAATGTTATCTGTTTGCATTGCCACATCCGTGTAAAACCGAAACTCATCCACACAAAATAAAATAAAGGAGTCGAATCTTAAACCCGCATATAAACGAAGCCGCGTAAAATAAATCCGCGTAAAACCAGGGTCTACTGTAGTTTTGTCAACAAAAGTTGTGCACTTAATAAATGATATTGTATTGGTACTATAGGTAGTATTGCTTTCACAAAAAAAACTATTGAAAAAAAATTTCCATTGATATAATAACTATTGATATCATTTTTACTCCCTCCCCCCCTTTTTTATGTTTTACTTGCCCAAAATAAAGTTGTGTACTTCATTTTTTTCCAAATAAAAACAATGATATTTGACAAATTAATTTTTAAAAATTATTCTTTTCTTTTTCATAATCAGGTAGCAATGGAAAAGACTTTATGTTCCTGCTGAAAGGGCATGAAGATTTGCGACAAGATGAACGAGTGATGCAATTGTTTGGACTAGTCAATACATTACTTGTCAAAGACCCCGAGACTTCTAGAAGAAATGTGACGTAAGTCTCATAAATATGCTGGATATGTTCTGAATATTATTGTGTGCATTGCTGTAGTTGGGGGGGGGGGGGGGATAGACATTCCTCACAATGATTTGTTGTTGTCAAATTAATCAAAACTTAATATAAATTGGTTTCAAACCATCTTTAAAAAATACTAGTTATAAAAAATAAATTAAAGCTGAGGAATCTAAATTAACCTTTTTTGAGGTAGCAAAAATATCTTTACTGTGACATTTACCTTATAAAAAGTTATGTTCCCCAATTATTTTTTCCAACTACAGCGCTAATTATTTAAATATTTATTAATGTATGAGTTGTGTTACAGCATTCAACGATATTCTGTGATACCCTTATCAACAAATAGTGGCTTGATTGGTTGGGTACCTCATTGTGACACTTTGCACACTCTAATTCGAGATTATAGAGAAAAGAAAAAAATTCTTTTGAACATTGAACATAGGATCATGCTCAGAGTAAGTTTTATTTCATTTTTTGTTTAATTGTCTATTTTTGTGTACATTTTTCAAATGCCCCTTCCTATCTTTTTTGTAGATGGCTCCTGATTATGATCATTTGACTCTAATGCAAAAAGTTGAAGTATTTGAACATGCTCTAAAAAATACAAATGGTGATGATTTAGCTAAGTTGTTGTGGCTGAAAAGTCCTAGCTCTGAAGTAAGTTCCCGAAATTAGTTCATTGTAATTAAATACCCTGAATTTAAAAATTTGCTCTGTATTCTCAAAAGAAATAAGTGTAATTTTAAAAACTTATTCTTGTAACGTTAAGTTCTCCGAGTTCACATACTGGGTCTCCCATAAATGTTGAAACAAACATGCAGGAGAGTAGACATTTGGAATCGACAATGACAATTTGGAATCACTTAGCCTTGCGAGCTGCAAATAGCTCCTTCACGGAAAGAATTCTAATAGAAATTCAAGAGCTAAAAAGATTTCTCTGGAGACTGGTTACCTAGAAGAAGTTTGAGTTAATCCATTCATAGTCTTTCTGTTAATCACTACTACTGTAATAAGATAAACTTATTTAATAGAATAAAACAAGCTTGCTTCTTTGATGACTGCTGTTTAATGTCATAAGTAAGTGCATTGAAAATTGAGGGGAGGGGGGGTCTATAAAGGCAAGAAGTTCCATGAGACACCTGAATGCAACAAAGTCAAGCAACACTTACGTAAGACGATATTAAAAATAATGAACCCATGATCTACAATCCAATACTTAAGTGGTTGTCAATGAGAAAGGATGAAAATATTTTATTAATTCATAAGCGAATCATGCCAAAAACCAAGTCCGTTTGTGACTACAAAAGCACGAGAATCATCCAAGCAATATCTCGTAACACGTGTGGAGCGATTTCAAGATCATCCTTCATAAAAGATTACAACTATAGTTTATCCAAAGCAGCATTGCATTCATTGAAGCTAAACCAAGAAAAATAATGTTCTAGAAATTTTGAGGGAAAGCAAATATTATAAGGTATTTTTTAAGTAAAATTATTTTCTTGTTAAAGATGAATTCAGAGTCACATGTTCTTTTAATTCTAATTGCTTTAGATGAAATAATTCCAATGAAAACCATTTTAATGAGACAAGACTGAAAGTTTAGTAAATTTTTCTATTTGAAATAATCCATCTCTATTATTATTTAAAAGAAAATTGCTATATGCAATGTGTGTGCTCTTGGTTGTCTAGGCAAGTTCTTTGGAGCCAAATACAAGACCATATTAACACAAATACACGTTTAATTGCACAGACAAAATGCCCAAGGGTGAAACAATGCATGCACATCAATGAAACAGCTTCATCCTCCACATATCTTAATCAGAATCGTACCAAAAGTCACTATGTAACAACGCTTTCTGTTTGTGTGATATCACTTCTTGCATATGAATATTAAAAGATATAGTTCTAAGCATTAGAAATCTTAATGTTCATGAGTGTGGTACTTTCACAATTGAATCATTTAACTCTGTTTCATTGTTATTATTTAAAATATAGCATACAATTTATACAAAAAAATTAGTTATTTGTTCTTCTAATACTTTGATTTGTAGCTGTATTGTCCAGACACATAAATAATATAATTTTAATTTTAAAACTGAAATTTCCTTATAAAATTTTTAATTGTTTGCTAGGTTTGGTTTGATAGAAGGACAAATTATACTCGATCTTTAGCTGTAATGTCCATGGTTGGTTACGTGCTTGGACTTGGAGATAGGTAAGCTATAAGTTTTAAGCATCAGTTTTTTCATATTTAAAGTTGTGTGCCTATTTAAAAAAAAAAAAACTAAAAATGTGGCTATCATTTTATTATCCGTTTCCAGATGATATGCTATGATATTTTTATTATTAAGAATGCTTTTTATTTTGTACTTCATTGCATGAAGTAAAGAAAGTATTCACAAAAAAAAAAAAAAAAAAAAAATCACTCAAATTTCAGCCTAAACTTAAAACTTTAATCACACTTTGATTGTTTTAAACTAGGTTGTTTTTGCATTTTAAGAGTTTAAATGTAAATTTTAGGCAGCTAAAATTATTAATTAATTACTATAATTTTGACCATCTCCCAGTTGATTATAATAAGTTTTATCAATATGTAACCAGCAAGGTGGTGTAGTTTTTAGGCATTGAACTTCTACTCTCACTAATTTTGGATTAGTTATTCGAAAATGAATATTTTTTTTAGCTAGCATTTATTATTTACTAATTCTAATTTAAACTTCTACCAGATGCAACTTTTAGTTACAATTTTGTCTTTAGAAATTGTAAATAAGTACTGTTTTGGAATATTGTTTGAACAGTAAGTTTTACCTTATTCCACAACTTAGATTATTGGCCGATTCTTTATTTCATATTTTTAATTCTAAGTTTTATTTCAGTCTCAACTTCAGTTTACTTTTTCTTAAGACAGTATAACTGAAGAACCAAAGAAAAGCAAATTTATAAATGAGTTATTGATTATTGTTCTACATTTTAGCTTTTAAATGTGTTAGTTTAATTAAAAGATGAAAAAAGAAAAAGCCTACATACAGGTTGGTACCATCTGTTGTAAAAGTTAACTACTTCACCTCTTTTTACAGGCACCCTTCGAATTTAATGCTTGATAGGCTAAGTGGGAAAATACTTCATATTGATTTTGGCGATTGCTTTGAAGTCGCTATGACAAGAGAAAAATTTCCTGAGAAGATCCCTTTTAGACTTACCAGAATGTTGATACATGCTATGGAGGTATGATTTATTCCTATTTTTCTTTTCTTACATTTAAAATTTGTCAAAAAATTCATTTTATAATTAGATGTTGAAAATGACACCCTAAGTTTCTAAACAAGTAAAACTTATTCTCAATACCATTTGTAAGAAAGCTTAACTCCTAAAATTATGTTTGATTATACAAATCTAACCTTTTTTTTTCTGAAATTTTTCTTGGCATCAGTCATAATTTTGCACATTATACCTTCAAATGTTGACCTCTTAGTTAGAGACTTATGTTCGCAATAAATAAATTATTCTGCCTTCAAATAAATTTGTATGTAAATTTTATGCATTAAATAAATACACAGGGTGTCTGAAGAGTCTTAGATACATTTTAAAAATTCATAAAAAAAAGCAACCAATTTGTTGTAATACAAATATGCAGTTTATGCTAAAATGCTTCACAGGTTCAAGAATGTTTTATGACATTGTGAAACAAGAAGTTCCGTCTAGAACTATACAAGCCTACTTTCCTGTATACCCATACTACTATCTAGTACCTGATCAATATTTTCAAAAATAGCTAAAATCGTAAATTGTTTCAAACATATTTTCTTAATATTTTAAGCTAATTTCTAGGAATAAAATATTCCTTACTCATCTAAACAAATTAGATGCGTTAAAAAAAAATAGCAGCACCTTTTAAACAAAGCAGCTAATACACTTTTTTCCATTAAAAAAAATTCTTTAACAGCTTTCAAAATGAAAAAATAATTATTAAAATTATTAAGCTCATTAAAATAAATACATCATATCAAAAAAAAAAAAAAAAAGTTTCTTTTTCCCCTGTTGCCAAAAATAATTTTTTTAATGAATTAATGCACTTACCAAAGTAAATAAAAACAATAAAATGTCAACTTAAAAAAATACTTTTCATTGTCAAAAAAAAAAAATCGTCTGTGCGTATCTTTTGTAGAAACATAAATGACTTCGAGTTTATCCGCCGAAAACTGAATGCCTAAATATTACACTTTTGCGTGAAAATAAAAACAAGTCATATCAACAATAATTATTTCACAGTTAAAACCATAGCTCCGGCGTCGGAGTCAATCTCATTTTGGGATAAAGGAGTCGGAGACGAATATCCAAGAATCAGAGTCAGTCATTTGTCCTCCGTGTATAAATTTTTTGTCAAAGCTACAAAATCAGAGTCAAAGTTTGATTAATTGTCGGGCACAGGGGTCAGATTCAGAGTCAGATGCCCCTAAATTGTCTGAGTCTGGAGTTTGGCGTCGAGATCTATTTCCAATAAAATTTGTTTGAAAAAAATCCGCCTTCAAGTACGGAATCTACATTAACTTTCAGTTTCCCCGTAGGCGCTAACGTTAAGGGATTTGAACCAGGGTTGGCCGGATTGGACCCAATTGGGTTGGACCCAATGGGTTTTTTTGAAAAAACCCATTTAAAAAAACCCATTATTTAGCCCACTTTTGGGTTTTTTAAAATTTTCTGAGAACTTTTTTTTTAAAAATAATTAATTTAAATACTTTAACAATTTAAACTTCTTTTTTATTTCTTCTTCACAATAGGCAATGGACATAAAAAATGAATTTTGAACTTTTATAGTATTTCTTAACTCTTAAGGGCATTAAAAAATGCTTCAAAGATTTTAAATAAATGTATTTAACTTTTTTCCTTCAACTGGTCAATAAGGTACTCAAATTATCTTGACTAAGTCCTGTCACGTCAGATTTTCTCAATATTTGCAGATTGTACAAAGGATACTACTTTAGCTAAAAGGCTCTTATGTGAATTATTTTCTGCAAACCAACACGTCACAAAACTCGAATAAACAAGGTATATTTTTTAGAAATTAACAGGTTTTACAAATGGTCGGACAGAAGACGGAATAGCATGTACAGTATTTTCATTATCTTACGAAAAAGTTTAATATTTCTTACTCCGTACACAGAAATAGAAAAACAGGCAACATAAAATTCAAAGAAATGTCTTGATTAAGCTGGAATTCAGTAAAAAGGGATTTAAACTACTTGAGGTTCTACAGTAGTTTTGCATAACAAAATGAAATACAATAAAGTAAAATACAAAAAAAAAATGTCGAAATTAAAAACGAACAAATAAACAATAGGTTTTATCACTCAAGAAGTAACTTTGCCTTCACTGTTAGTAATCATGGAAACTAAAAAAATCTGAAACTTCACCATTCTTGAATTTTGTCGTCTTTTATACCTTTCTTCAGAAAACGCTGAATTTTCCAGCTTTTTTTATCAAGACAATTTTTGTGCTTTGTCCATATACTTATGCTACAATATGCTACGAGTACCCCACCTTTCCCCTAAAAAAAGACAAAAAAACCCACATTTCTTTTAAAAAACCCAGCTTTAGTTGGGTTTTTTTTGGGTTTTATTTAAAAAAACCCAAAAAAACCCTGGGTCCATGGGCTTTTTTTAAAAAACCCGAGTTTTTGCCAACCCTGATTTGAACTGTTCAATATTGAACGGAAAATTGTTCAAATCAAAAAGATATTTTATATACAAGGGTTTCATCAAAAGCTTTTTCCTACAAAGTTTGTTTGAAGCAAATTCGCCTCACAGTTCGGAATTGCCTTGAATTTCCCCGTAGGCGCTAACGTTAAGTTTTTTTGAACTGTTCAAAATTGAACAATAAATAGTTCAAATCAAAAAGTGAAATATGGGAATGAGGTGTCCTCGCCGAGATCTTTCGAACAAAAAAAAGTTTATATTCAGTAAATTACCGCCCATTAGCCAGGGCTAAAGCAGAAATACGTGAAATACACCGCCAGCTCAGTCATTTCCAGCCGAGGACTGCAGTTTCGTGCTTATTAGCACTCATCAGCTCGGCATAGGAAAGTGACTGAGCTGGAGATGGAAAACCTCTTAAGGAAGCCAAGAGTGCCAAACAAACTGGTAGCTAATATAGAATTAGCAGACCAGACGAGTGACCGAAGCAATGGTTCGGTTCAATTCGAAGATTGAACGCGAGGCAAGGTATATTCAGTAAATTACCGCCCTTTAGCCAGGGCTAAAGCAGAAATATGTGAAATACACCGCCAGCTCAGTCATTTCCAGCCGAGGACTGCAGTTTCGTGCTTATTAGCACTCATCAGTCCGGCATAGGAAAGTGACTGAGCTGGAGATGAAAACCTCTTAAGGAAGTCAATGACTTAATTGTTTCATTAATTGTTAAAATGTGTCAAGGACTTTTCGGACACTCTTCTTATTGAAATGATTTGTTTTACAACATTTAAGCTGAAAAATCAGTTTAAGGTTTTCTACTAAAGAAATAAAAAGTTGGTACTCAATGGTTTAATATTATTATTAATCTTCTTCTCAATCTCTCTTTTTTTTATCACTATTGTAAAAGTTAACCTAGAATCATTTTTCTTAACTTGTGCAGTTTTTATTTTTAATCAGAGCCGGATTTAGGGGAGGGCAGGCGGGGCTACTGCCCCGGGGCCTCCACAACAAAGGGCCCCCCCATAGTAAAATTTTTACAAAATATGCTAACTTTCACAGGTCAGCAAATTTTACGTTTTTTCTCCCCTATAAATTATAATATAAAAAATAAATATCAGTAATTTCAGGATGTATTTACTATTAAAGTGCTGATTGAAAATATCGGATATATACATATATATCCAAATTATTCGGATATGTATATCAAAGTATCGGATATTTTCAAAAATATGATATTTTCGAACACTGATTAGGGGCCTCCACACTTCCAAATCCGGCCCTGTTTTTAATCATACTTATATTTATGCTCATAATCATTAATAAGTTTTCATTGATTCTCTAGGTTACCGGTATTGAAGGGACGTATAGAAAAACTTGCCAAAAAGTCATGAAAGTTTTACGTGACAATAAAGATAGTCTTATGGCAGTGTTGGAAGCTTTTGTTTATGATCCTCTACTAAATTGGAGACTTATTGATGGTAACTCTCAAATCTTATTTCTTTGGCTCCTTTTCTGTTTTAGTGTCATCATTGCAGAAAAAATCAGGCAAGCTCTCAGTATTTTTTTTCCCTTCTTGATGTTTGTAATTTGGAAACATACCCCTTTAAACTACAAAAAGAAAAAGAGATTGCTGGAAATTGTATTGTTTGGCTTTTTAATTTTTACTGCCATAATTTAATACATCTGTAAATAATAAATCTTTATTACCTTCACTTGATTTTATATATGACTAGCTGTACCTCAGTGGCAATATTCCTGCAATTAACAGGGTGCCATGGATTTTAACCATAATTCAATTTGATAATGAATAACAGAATTTCTTAAAAAATACTAAGTACTTTTCATAACACACTCAAAAGAACAAAATAACTTTTCTGAGTCAGAAAGGACATTTTAAGTATTTCTATAGTTTTCAATAATTCCAAGAAAATGACCTCGCAAACGAAGAAAAGTGCAGCTCAAGTCATGTAGAGAATTTCTTATTACCTAGCTTCCAATCATAGCTCAGCTAGTAACATTTTGCTTTAATTTGAATTTTTAAAAGCATATGTGCAAAGCATAGCTGTGATAGTTCCAATTTTATTTCCACAAAATATTAATTTAAACAATTCTTTTGAGAAAGGTATGTCTTTTTCTGAAAAAAGTTTAAAGGGATGAGATTTTTCCGGCTTTTGCCGGAATTTAGGTTTTTTCTGTTGATTTTTAGAATCTTTCCTCTTTTCCTCCTTTTTTTTTGCCTCTTTCAGGCCTTTTTTTCTCAAAAATCGAAAAAAAAATACAATTTTTTCCAATTTTCGGCCCCCCGATTTCTTATTTTTTCTATTTTTCTCTCTCGAATCTTCATACTCCGTGATAACTGCCAATAACAAATGTTTTTTAATCATGCCAACGATGTCAAACACATGTTGCGCCGAAATTTGCATGCCTCGTTAGAGATTTCAATCTTTTTGCCTCCTGCAAGTATTTCAATTATTTTTAATGTTGGGGTGTTTTTTCACGATATGCTATCATATATCTGCTTATTTTATTCTTCATTTTAATAATATTTTTATTTCTTTAATTTATTTTAGAAAAAATGCAAAAGTCAATCAAAAAATATGGCATAGCACCCACAGTTTCGAATTTTATTGGAACTTGGCATGGTTACTTTTTTTTGTGTATTAAAAAAAGTAAAAAATATTTATGGTGAATCTCAAACCATTTAGCTTTACAGCCTGTTAAAGGTTTTGAGATATCATGATTAATTGAAGCGGCTGCAAGTAGTTCTTTTGATTCCGAAATCATATTAAGAAGTTTTTAAAGACAAATTTTGGGTTTCAATGCAAGGAAAAAGATAACCAATCGTTTATATACATATATATTTATTTGTTTTCAATTCTTACTATGAAAAGTATGTTCTACCACATAAAGAAATTTTAGATTTTTCTCTCCTTTATAAATTTTTACTTTGCAAACAGACCTAATTTTAAAATTTTTGTTCTCACTCGTTTAACACTATAAACTCAAATGTTTTTAATGAAAAAATGTATTTTTCTCTAAAAAATATGAAAAATTGACACTACTGTGTGATGCAAAAAAGATTAACCTCTTACTCCCCCAACCCTTTGTTCAGGGGTTAGAAATTGTTGCCTTTTTTACAAAATTTAGAACTATTTATTAATAAACACGCTTGCAAGAAATGGTACAATGCTGTACAAAATTATTACTTATACTTAATTAAATACGTATTACCTTCGAAACTGGTAAATTAGCCATTTTGTATTGAATTTTTGACTATCATGGCTTTCAGGTTTTACTTTGATGCGGTTTTGGATATCATCTCTTTTACGAATTTTTTTTTGGATTTCCTCCTTTCTGCTCTCTGACCACTCTCATCCCTGGTTATGAGCAGAAGTCATGCATTTGAAAACTCTAAATGTAACTAATAACCTGTATTAAGTTAAAAACCTCCTTTGAGTCAATGAAAATCTCCAGTGTAGTGTTCTCACAAAAAAGAGGAGGGGGGGGGGCATTATATCAAATGAATTGATTATGCTCAAAAAAAAATGTTTCTTAATTCATTTAGTGAAGTTTTTTTTTTTAATTAATTATTTTTTCTAGCTCAACCTAAAGGAAAACATTCAAAGAACAGGAGTGAATCATCATCATCAATTCATGATCAAAATGGTAAGTCTGGGGCAAATACTAATTCATTCAAATGTTTTGCCACCGAGTATTCCAGTATGAATGTAGTGATTAAAACTCAACTCCTTTTTTTTTCAATATTAATTTTATTTTATCTTGTTATCATTAAAAAAAAAATCTCATTCAGTTTTATTTCGCCATCTTTGAAACACAGACCAATTTCATAGCAAACTTGCTTAACTGATGTCATCCCAATCAAATGGAGTTCTAATTTTTATATTGATTCTTTCTTAAATTAACAATGCATGCTTGTAATATTGCTTGTTTCAAGTTGTATTTTAAAATCTTTTTAAAAAATTATCTACATGTACTCCAGAAGTGAACTAATATACGAGATGTGGCTAGAAAAAAACCGAACTGATGCTATAAAAAAAATTATTTTCCATTATTTACAATTTGATGTTATCTCCTTCAATGTACTCTCCTCCTCGGTCTATACACCGCTCCATACGAATTTTCCACTGTTCATAGCAATGCTGCAGATCATTTTTGGTAAGTCCATACATTCTTCAACACTCTCAAATCTAGTTCCTTTCAAAGCTGACTTGACTTTAGGGAAAAGAAAAAAATCACAGGGGGCCAAATCAGGTGAGTAGGGTGGATGGCCTAAGATGGGAATGTTGTGATTGGCTAAAAACATCTTCACTGACAACGCATTGTGAGCTGGGGCATTGTCTTGGTGCAGGATCCATGTCTTTTTTTTCCACAAATCGTTCCGTTTTCTCCGTACTCGCTCACGTAGGGTAGTCAGGACGCTAATGTAGTAATGCTGATTCACTGTTTGTCCCTCTGGTACCCAATCAATGTGTAGAATCCCTTTGACATCAAAAAAAAAAAACAATCATCATTGCCTTGAATTTCGATTTTGACATTGGTGCTTTTTTTTTGTAGTGGAGAATCAGGAGATTTCCAATGCATCGACTGGCGTTTGGTTTCGGGATCGTAAGTAAAAAACCACGATTCATCACAAGTAATAACATTTTGTAAAAAGGTGGGATCTCTTTCAATGTTTTCTAGGATGTCAGAACAAATCATTCTTCAGCGTTCCTTCTGTTCAATTGTGAGACACTTTGGAACCATTTTTGCACACACTTTGTTCATGTTGAAACTTTCATGAAGAATCTGCCTAACACTTTCCTTGTCAATTCCTGTCAACTCAGACATTGCTCTGATTGTTAAACGGCGATCTTCTCGAAGAAGTTTACCGATTTTTTCAATGTTTGCATCAGTTTTTGCTGACAATGGTCTGCCAGTGCGAGCGTCATCACTTGTGTCTTCGCGGCCATCTTTAAATCGTTTAAACCACTCAAACACTTGTGTTCACGATAAACAATCATCGCCGTAAACTTGTTGCAACATTACAAACGTTTCACTTGCAGATTTTCCAAGTTTGAAAAGAAATTTGATGTTAACACGCTGTTCTTTCTGTACACTCAACATTTTTCCGACACACAGACAAAACGTCAACTACTTAGAACAGACGCCACGGGCAGACTGAGTGCAGGAGGCAGATGAAACTCGAGCAGTAGGCGGAGCAAGAGTCACGTGACAGGCCAGGCGACTTTCAGCCTTATTGCATTCGTTTTATTGTTTCACCTGTGCTAGTTCGGTTTTTATTTCTAGCCGCACCTCGTAACTGCAAACAATATTTAATTTTCTAGGCTTTGTTTTGAACCCTTTTTTTAGCATATTACTTTTGCCAACCTAAAATACAAAAGGTGTAAATAAAGTAATAAATAAATTGTTTATATATTGCTTTTGTAGTTCAAGCTGGAGAAAGTAAAATAATATTAACAAAATATTTGAACCCAAATCCTGAAAGATTCAATGTTTCCTACTCAGTAGTTTACTTCTAGGGTAAATATTATTTTTATAGGTGTGTACAAATTGTTTTATGCTTAAAAAAGCTTGTGCACTCAAAATAAACATTTTTGCTGTTTGAATTTTAAAAAAAAGCAAGTAAAAAAATATATACTTGTCTAGTAACTATGATGAAAAGCATAAAAGTAGGTGTGGAATATGTTCCAATTTGTAGAAGTTTTACCCCAGTGTTAATTAGCATTATTTGTTTAAAATAAATCTTTTGCTGCTTAAACGCTATGCATGGATTCTAAATGTGATTTATTTTTTTCTTTTTGAATAATTTATTTTCTATTTGTTGGCGCTATATATTTTTAACCAACAATTTATTTTAGTTATAGTTTTTTTTTTTTTTTTTTTTTTGTTATTTCAAGTAGGTTTGTTGAAGAAAAAAATACTTTTATGCATCCATGCAGAGTGTTTGGTTTCACAAAATATCCTCATTATCAAAGCATTCTTTACAAGACACACTCATCTAAAATTTGAAAATCATGACAATTTAATCAGATTTCGATTTTTCTCCCCTTGTGTCTAGATATACTAGAAGAAGTAGATGTTCAATCTCAGGCAGACTCAAAAGAAGGAGATAGTGCTCTTATTGGTAAGTCAACTGAAACTTAATACAGTTCTGAAATAAAAATCAATTATTCAAATAATAATATATTTTATTGCATTGGCTATTTTATAAATTTCTAACTTGAGTATTTTAAGTTTAAAAAATTCAATTTCTTTCCTTTTTTTTTTCAAATTTTGTTTTTGCAAATTAATGAATTATTCCTTATTCAAATGGATTTTCCCTCTGTCATTAATTATGATTTCAATACTAATTAAATTTAGGATTTTTTTTCTTCTTTTATGCTGTTTCCCATCACATGTGATTGAGCTACATTATCTTATATCTTTAAATGAGCAATTCTTGTGGGTATATATATATTTCTTATCTCGGAAACGGCTCTAACGATTTGGATGAAATTTTGGATTTAATTGTAGTTTTGCATTCTAAGTTCATCTACATCAGTGTTTTTTCTGTAAAAATGCGATTTTTTACAAAAAACAGTTTTCTAATATAGTCTAATTAAGTTTAGCCTTGAAGTAAACTGTGAATTGACGCATCAGGCAGACGATGTGCAACCATAACAAAGAAAATTTATCTCTTCTCGCTTTAAAATTTTAAACTTGTTTAGGGTTGCCAGGTTTGGCTGATATTGGCCACTTTGGCTAATTTAAAACAAATTCTAAAGCATTATGTAAGTTAATGTAAGGCTTTTTTCTTTTTTAAGTGAAACTATTGCTGGACCGTCCTATTTTATTTTATTTATTTTCTTTTTACACTTCAAATAGTTTAACATGTTTTTTAAATTTCGTATCTAAATTTTATTTCGAAGAAACGTATGTCTTGAGACTGTTTATGTTTTGTTAAGACAGTTGTTATCATTTGAGGGAATAGGTTTGTGGATCAACAGTTTTGATGGATATCATGCTGTATGTAGCATTTTCTGGCGTAAAGTGACCAACTACACTAAAAGTACTTGTTCAAAAAGAAAATCTCGATTGGGATAAAATCGTGAAATGGAAAACCGATTTCACCATAGCAAAACTGGCTCCAAGGTCAAAATATTTTAATTACTGACAAGAAAAATTGTATAGTGGAAACAAATGTAACATATAGTTTAAAGCAAAATGTTGCTTTAATTACATTCAGAATCTTCTTTGTTTGGTACTTTAGTGTTATAAGAAGGTCGAGTGCTTGAAGCTTTTCAAATATATTTGGAAAAATATTGAACCTTAAAAAAACATGAGTTGACAAAAAATAATTCTTTTAAAGCCGAGCGAGACTCGGTCGTCCAGGTACTAGTTATATATATGAGGCACGTTTTTAAAGTAAGTACCGTTTTGAAATAAAAAAAGAACAATTACAGATAGAACAAAGATATTCATTGGACAAAAATTTACCACCCTTACGCTATTTATCGGCATTGCTCCTGTGATTTTCCAAGCATTTTTCATAGACTGGTGCAGGTTTTTGTATACCTATTCGTAGAAAGTTACCGCTTGTGTAGTCAACCATGAGGACTCTTACAGGGTTTTAGGACTTTTTTGAACATCCTCCAAACTGCCCCTACCTCGCTCGCAGCAACTTTCATTTGTTTCGGCACTTGAAGTCTTTCCTTGGCGGTCCATGGCACAACATCACTGATGAGCTCAGAGAATATGTTACAATTTGGTTAACTACACAGGCGGCAACTTTTTCCGAATGGGTACACGAAAACCTGTACCACACTATGACAGATGCTTGGAAAATCACGGAAGCATGTCGAAAAATAGCGTAAGGGTGGTATATTTTTGTGCAATAAATTTCTTTGTCTGTACTTTTTTTTTTTTTTTGTTTGTTTTTTTCAAAACGGTTACTTACTTTAAAAACATGCCTCATATACAGTGTAACCTTGATAATTTGGCACCCCAAGGGAACATGAAATCATGTTGACTTAAGCAGATGTCTACTTACTGAGGTTCCATTATTTTAATTCCTAAAGAGTTTCTGGGTCACTTACTTACTAATACTTAACACTCACATTATGAAAATTAATTTCAGTACTTAAATTTTCTTTCTATTTTCTTTTTTTTTTTTGAAAAACATATATAAAAATAATAAACTCACTAATATTATTTGAATACTTCCTAAGGAATAAATCCATAATTATCAAAAAAAGATGTAAAAGGCTCTTGTCAGTCAGGTCTAATTAAGATAAAAAGTCCTGCTCAAACTTGTTTGAAAAACATGTCATAGTGTCTTTTTTCTCTAAGACTCCTGTGGGTACATTTATCATATCCGTTTAGAATTGCAATCTGATTGCAATTGAACTCTCTAAAGAGCTTTCCAGAAAAGTGCTGACCAAGAAACCGTAGTGTAAAATTTTGAGAGACGGTTAATATGAAAGAATGTTGGTTGCGAAAATTGGACTAGAAGAGCAATTGGGTGATGACTTATAGGGGTTACTGCAAATGCGTGTCAAGTTAAAGAGGTTTTCGCTCATTGAAATTAGCATTGGACTAACAATAAGAAAAATAAATGTCAAGTTACCCAGGTGTTGAGTTATCAAGGTCACTGCATTTGAGTTTTGTTCAGTAAATTTAATATTTTTGTAAAAAAGCAAGAACATTCATGGAGTTTTTTCATCCTTCTTTTCAGACTCTGGTTTTAGTCAGCCAGAAGCATTAAATGAGAAAGCTGTTCAGATTATAAATCGAGTTCGTGATAAACTAACAGGTATGTTATAAATTTTTCACTATGTACATTTTTCTTTTGCCAGCCTTTTACTTTATTTATGTGGGTTTTTTTTTTTTAAATTAAACTTTGCATATTAAAAAGGTCGAGATTTTGATCCTCATAAAACTTTGGAAGTGGATGAGCAAGTAGAACTTCTGATTAAGCAAGCCACTTCACATGAAAATTTGTGCCAAAGCTATATTGGTTGGTGAGTAAAACTTTTTTCTATTATTGCGTATATATATATATATATATGTGCCGTATTATCCCACATCGGCCGGCATCCCGCAAAATTCAAGGTTCTCCAGGTTTTCAGTGACCCTTGTGTGATTTTTCGGCCAGACGGGAAAAACAGGGTCAGAAAAATATATTTAATTTAATTTTAACTTTAAAAAAAAAAGCAAGCTCAATATATCGTCGCCTCAGAGCAACAGTAGGATATTGTAGTGTTATTCCTGGAATTAGATGTTTTACTGTTGCACTGAGGCGACTCGGCATTATGCTAAACTATCAAATGTTAAAATCGTCACTTTTCAATAGAGCAATTATTTTTTTTTACCTGACGCATTTAGTTATTTTCAGTGGTTTAATACAGATATTTTTAAGAGTAAAACTATCATTTGAAGTAGTTATTAGCAGTAGATAGCCCTTTTTGAGTGCTACAGCAAACCATCGAATTTGAAAAATGCGATTAACGATCTTTCACATTCGTTAGTTTAGCATGGTGAGAACAATATTCTCTTATTGAATGTCACTTATAGAGCCCATATTATATGTGCAACTGGATTTTTTGCTTCTTTGTACAGTATTGCATATACAGTCGGATCTCGATATAAGGTCACCCTCACCCTGCATATAAGGTCTTTTTTAAAGTTCCAGCACATCGAATAGGAATTCTATGTTATGGATTATCGGAACACTGAAATCACTTCTAAGCTCACTTTTGTCCAACTTTCCTTGGATGATTTTACAGCTGCATGGATTCAGTTCCGAGAATTTCCCGAGGTACACAATCTTGCATGTGAAAAAATTTATTTCACCAAATAAAAGTAGTATAAAATGCAGAAAATTAAGTAGAAAGCTCAAAAAAAAAAAAAAAAAAAAAAAAAAAAAATTGCAGTGATAATGAAAGTAAAGTGGTGACAAGAGCAGAAGAGATCAGAGCATAAATGTCATAAGGTATATGCCAAGCGTTCTCTCTACACACGAGTAAATTTGTTTAGTCAACTTGGTTCAGATTTAACAGCGTTGTGGGGTATTTTTGATTGAGTCTACAAAGTTGCCTAGTTTGAAGACAATGGAATGCTCCAATCAATGAGTTAACAAGCAACTGTTTTGAAAAGTTGATTCAACTAACCACCCCGTGTTTATAAAGTGCTAATAGAATGCTACAAGTAATAAAGTGCTTATAGAAATTATACATGTGATTGCATTGCAGTTTTAGTCTGTTGTGAGCAAAGACAACCCAAACTTTTAATTTTTAAGAGGTCAGAAATTCTTAATTTGCTGAATGAAACTTTAAATTTCGCCGAATGATGATAATTTTGCCAAAAAGAACTCCAAATTTTGCCGAATGATGATAATTTTGCTGAATCATCAGACAAATTTGTTGAATAAGGACATTTTTGGAAGCTCATATTGGCCTCCCGTGACCTTCCATCGGGGCACACCTGGTTGTAATCCTTTTCATCTGCCGTAACATTGTGTGCGTGAAGACTTGAGACTAGTTTTTACACAAGTGCAGAGACTGGAAGGAGATATAAAATTGCAGAAGCAGAAAGCGCAACTTAGCAAAGCATTCTCAAGAAGTATATAACTGTTAAGTCAAGTTTGACTGCATGGATAATTTGTGTAATTATTTTATATAATGTACTCATTGTACATCACATTGAATGAATTTTTCATTTTTCTAATTTTGTATTATCAGCATGATTATGACACATTTGAGCACAGGTTTTTGACTTTCAATTGATAGCAATTGATTTTTGGCTACTTGAAGTAACATTAAAGTTTAAATTATGCATGATCCCAGTGTTGTCCCAACATGAAACTTGGCACAAATAAAGAAAATAACAGTTTATACAAAATATATTATTTTCAGTTTTTTAAAATTAAAACTTTTGGAAATACTCAAGGTCAAAGGTCAGTTCAAATGACTTTAAAAATGAAAAATTGTATTTTTTATCATGTAATATATTATTTTAAAGCTCTTAATGTAAACTTTCAAAATATATCAAGTTCAAGTTTATAACTTTATTTGTTCCAGAGTTATGGTCAGGCAAGTATGAGCCGGTGACGCAAAACATTAAAATTTCAACCCCTTATATCTAAAAAAACTACAACAGCTAGAGGGTCAAAATTTGGCTTTTTATACCACTTAGTAAATGGGTATAAACCTGCAAAATATTGTTATAATCTGCGAGCACCCACTTTTTAGGTGTGTGAGTCAACATGGAATGACCCAATATGGATTATTTAAAGTGAGAGATGTTATATATGGAGGGGGGGGGGGTAATTTGCTTGAATATAGTTACAGTCAACCCTCGTTTATCGCGGTTAATTCGTTCCAAACTTTACCGCGATAACTGAATTTCCGCGAAGTAGGATTCTGTATGTATTTTTCTAATTAGAGCGCATAAAACTTACTTACGGCAATTTAAATAGGTTTTTATCATAGTTAGAGCCCCCTAGACATAAAACAGCACCATTAGCCACCATTACATTTGTATGACTTAATATATTGCACAAAATATGAGAAAATTAGGTATGTTAGACGCAATAGATATCACATTGTTAATTAGTTGGAAATAAACTACACACACACGCAGTTCTTACTCACTACTACTAGTCTATGAAAAAACCTCAACTTGTTCGATGATGAAGCAATTGCCCGTTAGTGACCGTAGGAGCCCCCGTTCTTCCTCTACATTTACGTATACTACTTAAAAAGCTAGTGTATTGTTGAACATCATTTACAGATGTATTTATCCTCTAGTAATAATACAGGGATTTATACTTTCCAGTTAGTGCTTAACGGTTACATGAGATAGCGATTCCATACACTTTCTTCGGCGATTTTGTACCTCTACTCCCTCTAGCCTCTACTAGTACAACTAGCCCTTCAGACCTTACTTAAAAGACATATACTTTGTTATTTTTTTGTAGAAAAAGTATACACGAGCACATAAAAAAGGCTAATTACTATATTTGAAAAAAAAACAAAAACTTAGAAAAAAACCGCGATGTAGTGAAGCCGCAAAAGTCGAAGCGCGAAGTAGCGAGGGACGTCTGTATACACAACTTTATTCCGACTCAATATTTAAAAAAAAGAGCTTTATAACTTTTTATTCATTCCATAAATTTTAATTTATGAACTCAATCGAAACATTATAGCCCATTTACCTTCTTTTTAAATTTTAAAAACAGTTATACTATTTTATCGCTACATGCGGTATTGTTTGACAAACTCCTATGAATTTCCTAAAAGGTCAGTATTGTGAAATCCAGAGAGGTGACCTTATATCGAGGTCTACTGCATGTAGTCCGATTATAATGAAAAGATTCCAAAATAACTGCATATTACTGCGTTTTTCACTCACTTTTAGACTATTACAAAAATTATTTTGTTCTTCATAGAGACCGAAATATTGGGCAACCGTGAAAACTTATTTGCTTGAATAAAAAAATTTAGTGCATATTTTCATAAATGTTTTGATGATTTTATGTATCTAATCTAAACTGTACTTATTTATTACGAGTTGTATAGTTTAATGCAATGTAGGACATTTCTATAAAAAATGATTATTTCATATTATGTCTGTAGCATATATGTGTGCATGTGTGTCTGTATTATTTTTCTTTCAATGAATTTATTACACATGAAAGCTCATAATTCACAGGTCAATGTAATACAAGCTATGTTGAATGTATTTTTTAAATTCAATATTTAAACTATTTCTCTAAGGTGCCCTTTTTGGTGAAGCCATTTTGGAGAAAAGATATTTTGGAAGCTAATCAAATCGTCCAGTTACTGTGATATGAAAAGAAGAATAACTACAAACAAAATGTATAAACATAATAGACTTTTAAGTATTTAAAAAAGTTGTATAAAATGACTAAGATGTGGCAGTTGAATATTTTTGTACAAATGTAAAAATTGTTAACTCCTTTTCAAAGTTTCTGGTGTGAAAGCATAAGGAAGTAGTTCTGCAACTGTATGTTTTAAGTAGGTGCCATCTCTTTTACAAATGTAAACATCCCAATTTGTTCCAAACTAAAAAAAGAAAGCAAAAATTAGAAATATAATATGTTTATTAGTGATTCAAGTTTTGAAAACCGTGCAAAATGGATTTGCAGTATAGCCTGATAAGGCTCTTGCGCCGTAAAACCCAATACAATGCAAAGTGGATAAACAGCGTTCGTTGCCTGCAATTAAATATGATTCGGATAGTAAAAATACGTAAAATTTGCATTTTAAAACATCCATTCAATGTGCTGATACAAAACTGCAACAAACGGGATTATATAACAAAAATAGAAAAACCTAGAACACATTCTAACTCAGGGAAGTGGTTCCAAAACTATGCTACTCAGATGTACATAAGCAATTGAAAGCAAATGCAATACTCAGAAAAGAATTAGTTGTTTAAATTGAGTAGTTATTATCATTAACTACTCAATTTAAATAATGAAGCTTGGATTCCTTTCTCTGAAGCTTGATACTTCGTTTTTTCTGCCTGCTTCTCTATGTTGCTTTTTATAATTTTTTGCATCGACTTTTGTTTTCATTATTATTTTACCAGTTTCAGATTTTTTACATTAACTGATAACTGAATAACATTTCGCCAAAGAAGAAAAAGGTTCATCGTAAATTTAAGGGTGTAATGCAATTTTCAGCAAAACTTTTTGCTTGATTAGTTTCAAATTCTTTAGTTCTGCATTTGATATACAGATAATTTGCATTTCAATTAATATAATTCCTAACAAATTACAAAAATACGAAAAAATACCATTTGATACATTATAAACTGCACATTACAACTTGACTATGATGCTTTGTTCAGCTTTTAAAAATAAAAATCTGCAAAAATATTTATAAAATCAAAGATAACTATAGCAAAAAATGGAGTTCATAATTAAAGTGTGTTCTTTGAAACTTTTTTTTACTAGTTAAAAGTTCCTATGCTAGAAACATATTGTGTTATGTTTTTGCAGAAAAAGGAATTGCAATATATTTGAAACAAAACTACCTCAACTTTTAAGTTACTTAGTTACTTTATTGTTTACTTAGTTACTTTATTGTTGTATTAGTGGGACCAGAAAGTAATGCAGTTTTTTCAAACAATAATTTATACCAATTTTTTATATTTTATCAATTTAATTACTCTTGATATCAACATCCTTTTGCCCTTAGTGTGCAAATTTTCAATCCCGGATTGATACAAATTAATTGACTCTGGAGCGAAATATCAAACATGGCATTTTGGATATTGGCCGAGTTTTCTTTCCCATAGCAATCAGAATAGAGGGAAAACAGATGGTGTAATTAATGTCAGGAAGGTATGTTGGGTAAGGCAACCCAATTTATGAATTGTTTCCCAGATTTGCATAAAGCAGCACAGGTCTTGTATGGTCATATTTCAGAATCACACCTGACAATGCTTGAATATTACTCGTTATATCTTGCATCATCTGATTTGTCTCCATTCTGATTGCTATAATAAAATAACAAAAAACCTAAAAATTTGACTGATATCCGAAATGCCATCTTAAGATATTTTGCTCTAAAGCCAACTGATTGTTATCAATATCAGATCAAAGGTTTGCAGATGGTAGGGCCAGAGGATGTTGATAACAACTGTATAGTTGGGACAGGTTTAACCTGGCAGCATGGTGAAAACTATGCAAATACTAATCACAGAATTACAATGCTGCCAGCAAGGCCTAGCCAGGAATTTTTTCGGGGAGGGACATGGTCGGAGGCAAAAATGAATCCAGACATGTAATGGGAAAAAATAGCGTTTAACAATTATGTTTATTATGTTGTTTGCAAAAATTAAACTGAAATGTAATTAAAAATCAGTTTCTAATAATTATTTTGATTAACTACTTCAAAAATTTCGTAATATATTTAGACTCGACAAAATAAGAGAACTAACTGCCTGCGCTTATACGATCTATAATACATGATACAGTGTTTATTACATGTCTACAATTACAAATGCACGCAACAGAGGCTTTTAGAAAAACTTTCGAGCAAGTTAGTGAAAATAGTCACAACAGCTAGTTTTAAAATGTTATTTTGTAATTAAAGTCATTAACATTCTGAAAAAGAACTAAGGTGTAAAAAAGTTAGGACGTTTTGATTTTTTTTTAAAAAATGTGTATGTATGTGTGGAGGAGATGAGAAGGAGAAAGGGTCTGACTGGAAAGAAGATTTGTATAACAAGGTCAAGTGAAGGAGGAGTAGAGGGAAGAATATTGATTAGATAGTTTTCATTTCTTTATTTTTTTAGAGAAAAGTTAAAATTTTGGGGGAGGATTTATCCCGACGGTCCCCACCCTGTCTACGGCCCTGGCTGCCAGGTTAGGTTTGCCCCAACTATTGTTTAATCGTTGATTAAAAACAAAAACTCAATACAAATTTATCTTTTTGAACAAAAGGACACTACTTTTTGGTTCCCCTATTAGTTTCATATACATCATTAAAAATTTAAAAGCACTAAAATTACTTGCAAATAAATGTTTAAAGATGCCAATACCTATGTTGCCATTAATAGGAAAAATCATGCCTTGCATACTATTTTCAGTGAAAACTTTCAATTTGTCATCAATCTCAAATTTTATTACTTATACTTTGTTGAAAATGTTGTATTTTGTTAATTTTGCCTGTCATGTATTTTTGTACTTGTACTGAATATTAAATATTGATTTTCTATTATACAATTCAACTGAGTAATTTTGTTTGAAAATAACATTAAAACTCGATGATTTAGCCATGAAACCGAAAATTAACGCAATGTACTGTAAAACAATTTTTCCCCCCCCAAGTTTCAGAAAAAGAGTTTGTAGTTTTAACTACAAAACCAGGTTATCAATGTTTTGAGGGGGGGGGGGGACCAGTTTAGACAGGTAAAAAATCCATTTTCTTTTGTGCCATAAAATATTTGTAAAACTATTCAAAAATATGTTGCCAAAATTCTGATTATTTCAAATGCTTGTTTTCCCTAATTTTTTTTTTCTTTCAAATGCGTTTTTCTTGAAACAAATATTTAAAAACTGATGGGCAGTCTAGGTCAAAAAGTTATTGACCATTCATTGTTTCTTTTTTAAATTTTAAATGCAATAAAGGTGTGGGGGAGGGGAGAAAAACAAGCCGTTGTAATCCAACACCTCAAAAACATGCAATTTTCAACTTTTTTGATCACGATAAGATTCTTAACGAAAAAAAATAATGATTAAGGATAAAAATTGTGACTTTGCCCACTAGAAACAAGCTTTGATGGCGACTGTCTATGGACAGGAGCTTCTAACTCCACTGTTTCTGACGGATATAACTTGAAAAAATTACAAAGTGTACTTCAAAACATGCATAAAATATCCTCCAAGTTTGAACAAGTTCTGATTATTCCTTCCCACAAAAAACACTAAAATTTTGGCCTCCTAAACTGGCCTTAAAAGTTTTGACTTGCAGACTAATTCTGAAATGAAGGAAAATTTCTACTTCAATACAACTGTAGGCATTTAGAAGAGTTTACAGGAAGGAGCTGTTACGTGTAACGGTGTGAAAGGTTTTTTGATCCCTTCGGTTTTAATGAACAGAAAAAAGTTGAAAATACAAATATAACTTCAAGGGAGCAAATTTTGATCGTGTAATGGAAATTACGTTTCAATAGAATTCGAGCAATGTAATCGCAATTAAATGAGACTGAACATTTAATTGAAATGGATATTTTATTGTGTTGGTATTCGCTGTAATGCAATTTTACAGTAGATTACTGGAATTGTAGGAAAATATAATATGTTGGGTTTGTTGTTTCTGTGCCCCCTTACCTTTTATTTGCAATTCAATATAAAATATTTGCAATGCTGCCTTGTATGCAAAATTAAAATGTTTTATCTCTTTGGCTAATTTTTAAATCACCGCAAGGTCCAAGGTACCATATTCAAGCTCTAAAACGGAATTATTTCAGATTACCAACACTGATGAATCCAGAATCTTTGCACTTCATTTTATTTTTTTCTAATCCTCTTTTTCATTTTTTTATTCTTGCAG
Source organism: Uloborus diversus (assembly GCF_026930045.1). Classification (NCBI taxonomy): domain Eukaryota; kingdom Metazoa; phylum Arthropoda; class Arachnida; order Araneae; family Uloboridae; genus Uloborus; species Uloborus diversus. The sequence continues at coordinate 81,078,777 of NC_072739.1, read as the reverse complement.
ATAAAAGTCTATCCTCTCAGTTTTAAAGCAGAAAGGCTTATACTTTTTGACTTGTTTAAACTGCTGAGTATCATTTTGATTGGACACTTTTAATTCACTTTCACAAGAAAAGTTACTTTTAAATGTTTCTGCTTTGTAAATCCTGTCAAGAGTAGATTTATTTCCATGCCACAGTTGGACGGAAATGCCACTTCAAAGTTAGGCATAACTTCTTGATGAGAGAGGATCCATGACACAGCATGCACCATTAAAATTTTTAAAAGGAGGGGGGGAGAAGAATTTTGGAGGGTGTTTGATCTCATTTTGGAGCAGTGCTCAGTAGCATTTGAGAGAGTGCAGCATCTCCTTTAGGGTGGGATGGGCACCCCTGCCTTAAACATAGTTTAGAAAAATTTTAGTACTAAATTTTTGTTTTAAATTTAGTTGGCCGTTTATACATAATGTCTTTAACATTATCAGTATGGAATTATAACTTGAGGTTAATGGAATTATTTACCTCAGCTAAAAATTGCCGGCATGCTCCACAGGGCCCAATGTACTCATCACTTGGAGACCTGAAAAACATTTTTACATTCTGAATTTTCTCATGTACAAAGACAAGTATGAAAATCAGCGATTGAAATTTTTATTTATATCACAATGGTAGATATTTTCAATTAAAAAAAAAAAATCAAGCACATTTTATTTGAAATCACACAAAATATTGTAATTATAGTCATTCAAACCAGTTCAATCACACCAAAACACCCACTATCTCGGATTATGATGTAACTTAGAGTAGTTCCTTCCTTTAGAGCAGAAGTTTCCAAGCTTTTTGTTCTGTGATCCACCGGCCTATTTTTACTTCCTTTTACAAAAAAAGAAGTATTGTAATCGCGAAAAAATGCACTCAAAAATCGGCCTTAATTTCCATTTTGCTCACCTCCAAATGAATGAATGAGGTTTTTTTTCAACCCAACCACACGTGGATAAGTGCCTAAGAACGTATGAACACCTGAAATATCCATTTTGACTTTCCCTGATTTAATTACAATGAGTTTTTCTCGTGATGTCTGTAAGTATATTGCATAACTCAAGAATGGTATATCCTAGAAAGTTGAAATTTGGTACGTAGACTCCTAGTGGGGTCTAGTTGTGCACATGGATGGAAATGTCATGGGAATCCATAACATTGCCTAGAGCAGTAGATTTTTAATAATGTAACTCATATGTGATCATTAATAATATATCATTTACAAGTATGTGTCCAAATGTATCAAAATCAGGGTGTTTTTTTTGCAACAAAAAAAAGTTTTATTTTAATGTCAATACAAAAAAACTTTTCTTAAATCCTGTTTGGATTTCATGGAAATCTTGAAATAAAGAGGTTCAACTTTTTGCATTGATAATGCTTCTCCTTATACTTTACACGGTTCACAATATTTTAGCACACACACAATTGTGCTTTAATAACATTGGTTTATCATTTAAAACAAAGTTCAAAAGATAGGGGAGACTGGGGATACTTGATCCCTTTGGATACATAATCCCACAGCCAAAAATGTACCAAAATCATTAAGTAGAGGTTTGAAATCTGACAATAATGTTATAGTTATACTTGTACATAAAAACTGGCAACACTCAGTCTTTTTCAGCTATTTTGTTTTATCTCAAGAAATGATTCTCTGATTGTGTCAAGGGAAACTTTTTTTAAGGAAAGCATTCTGAAGTTTACATTATCTGTTATATACAACTTTTTAAAAATAGCAAAGTGTTATGCTAAAGTACAGTCTTTAATAATTAAGACAAATTTATAGTAAACTGCCACTAATTGTTAATAATAGTACAAGTATGTTTGTAGAAATCTCATACTAGGGATACTTGATCCTTTTGTTTAAAGCGATACATGATCCCAGGGATTAAGTACCCCTATGAATGTAAACACAATGAAAACAATACAACTGTTGTTTAGGTAGTTAAGTTTAATTTTAAGCATTCAAAACCATGTTAACATAATAAAATTTATCATAGTATGAGTGATAGAGGTAAACAACTACAATAAATATGCTAAATATTTAAAATATCATTTTGCACTTGTAACCCACACAACACTTCAAATGTTCTGATTAGCCAAATGTGCTTGAACAAGTTGAAATAGATGTTCTTGTTTGAATGAAAAAAATGATTTTGCTATAGTTGGATTTTTTAAAGCAAAAATATGCTCAATTTTTCTTGAAAAATTGACAAAAGTGTAGTAAATGAGAATGAATGTGAAAAGTTACACACATTCAGTTGGGTTGAGTGGAACTTTCAGAACTACAACATACAAATTGTTTTGCAGTTGACCTTTCAGGTTTTGAAACTATATGCTAGGCTTTCTTTTCTTTTTTATAAGTATACTGATATTTACACTTTTCTTCCTTCTTTTTTAAAATTAATTTAATTGCTAAAACTCTTAATTTTATTATTGCAAAACAAGAAGCAAATAAGTTCAGTTTTTGTGCTTATCATCCTATTTTTTAAATTACTTGTTGTAATTTTAGCTTCATTGCGCTACTTTAAAAAAATAGTGAGTTATATTTATAAAATATACTGTTCACAGTGGGGTCAATTCATCTCCAGATGGCGATAGAGTAGACCATTACGTGATAGCTACATAAACAAACCGCGAATTGTGAATTTGAGTATTGATCTCTTCGGGTTGGCTTAGTAGGCTTGCTGTTTGTTAATGTTCTTTGGAATTACAGAAATAAGTAATGTTGAAAATGACATTTTCCATTCTGGAAAACAGTACTGCTGGCATTTTGCTTTCGATTATTTTAGCTGTGATTTTACAGTTTTGAAATCAGAAAATGTTTTTTGAACTATTCTTTGTTAGTGTTTGGTCGCCATCATAGGATACGCACAAAAATCATTCCAAAAAAATTTTTTTGCTAGTTGTTCTTTATTTTTTAGTTTTATTTATTTATTTATTTTTTATTACCCAAATTCTATCTACTTTTAGATGAATTTGTAATTTCGTTAAATTATTTAATTTGTAAGTTTATTTCTCTGATCACAATATTTTTGTGCTTTGCCTTTTCTTAAAATGCATTTAGGTTCGCTTATTTAAAGTTCATGATTATTTTTTGAAAAATTTATATTAAACAAGCATTAAAATAAATACTGTTTTAAAATACTCCCCCCTCTCGCTAGGTGGGCACCCCTGGAGAAGGCAACCCTTTACTTCACCCCCCACCCCCCCACATTTGTGGATATAAACATGATGTGAATCATTTTTGTAATGTCTTTTGTAGTTTTTAAAGTATTTTGTAGCAAGTCCCTATTAGCTTTATTTTATTTTTTTAAAAACCAGAGTGTGAAAGTGCATCTCCTGCGAGCACTCATGAACAGAAACAAGACATTAATAATTTTGGTGCTGTGTAGTTTAAGTATTTTGTACTTTTTCCTTTGTTTAAAAGGAATTTAATTTAACTTACTTTGTATAGTTAGTTAATTCATATTTTTTTATTATACAAACTATGAAATGAATATTATTTTTTTAAATTAAATTTTATTTTTTCAAAAGCCAAAGCCCCTCCTTTCCTTTCCTTTACTGTTGGTGCCCCTGGTTACATGGTAATATCTAGTCACACTTATGCATTTATATATAGATTAAAATACGTCAGTATTCATAATTTTGGGGTGTTTTATTTGAATTAACCATTCTTTCACTAATCTCGGATTTTGCACAGGAGAAGGTTTTATTGTTCTGCCACCAGTTTTTCATGTTGCATTGGTACTACCAAATGCACAAGAAAAAGACACTTAAAAAACAAAGAAATCGCTGCTACCTTCCTATCAACCATGCAGTTTTAACACTATTCTAACTATCCACAAAGCGAGGAATGGAGCTATCACGTGACAATGACGTAACGTGAATTGACCCCTGTATTGGAGAATAAGTAACTGATCAAAAGCATCATAGGTTCATTAAAGTTGTTCACCATTTTTTTTTCAAATTTCTTAGTGGAATTTAAAACAATATTATTTTATGTTCACGTTACTATAGTCTAATAAAGAAAATTAGAAGCAGTGTTATTTTTAGAAACACTATGTAGAAAACTACAATCTATAAAAAATTGCTGATCTAATGAAAAGTCTATATATTTTCTCAGTGGGATCAAGTATCCCCCATGAATGGATCATGTATCCCTTGATGTGGGGATACATGACCCCTTTATAAAAATATTGAAAAAAAAAAAATATTTTACCAAAACTATGTTTAATTTCAACTAAACAAAATAATGTCAGCTAGAGAAAAAAATTGCCATTGTTCACAATTTTTTTTTTTTACTGATAATTTGCAGCAGAGAAAAAAATTGACAACTAAAGTGGGGATCAAGTATCCATAGTTCCTAGATTCAAGAGCGTAGTAAGAAACGTATTTTAAAACATTGGATAATTACCTAGTTGTAATGAAAATTGCCTGAAACTTTTGACAGCCTTCAGAAACTGCTTTTACAATAACAGTCCTTTCTGCACATATTGTCAAACCATTAAGATGCATTTTCAACATTACAACCTAAAATATACAACAGATGTATGAATAATAGCAACAATATTAAAAATAATATGAGTACTACAATACTGTGTTGCGGATAGACCCCCCCCCCCCCCCTTTATCGAAGAAATCCTATTTTTGTTCTGCATTTTATAGATGTATTGTGTTGTGTACAATGCAATTTTACAAAATGAGTGATACATTGTTTAGTAACAGAGTAAAAATCTTTTAAATGTTTTATACTACTGTAGATTTAGTACCGTAATGAAAGAGAGGTTGAGAATCATTGCTCTGTACAAAGATAAATACATGTTAATTGAGAGTAAGCCAAAAAAAAGTGAACGAATAGTCATCAAAGCAACTTAATTGCTCTGAAAGCAAGCACAAATACAAGAGAAAGGCAATGGAGTGATCACCTCTCCATTGAGAAACTCTACACCGGCAACATACCGATATTCTTTGATGATGTTAAGGGAATGATTAAGCCTGAAAATTCCCTCCCTGAAACTTTCCGAAATTGAAGTTTCAGAGAAGTAATTTTAGATCAAAGGTGCAAACTTGTAAAAATTATTGGAGGAGGGAGAGCTACATTTCTTTGAAGGGCTAAAGGGGTACGTAATCCTATGGGGGATTCCCCCCCCCCCAAAAAAAAGATCGAATTTCTGTACTTTGAAAATACTAGTTTATATATTTTCTGGTGTATATTCTTCTTCCGCATCTTGGGACCCCCCAGGGACACATCCCGTGACCAACCGTTTGAGAAACCCCTGAATTAGACCATTTCATTTGTTCTAAGCAACTGGGATGGGGTCATTACTAGAATATGAGCATACAACTTCCGAGATTTGCGTTACGTTTTTCTGGAAGAATGTGTGAAAAAAATTGGCTTCGCTAAAATGTAATTATTTCATAGAAATAAGCATGTAAATCTAAGTCTTTGTATCGAAAACAGAAAAAATTCTTAGGAACAATTTAAATTATAAAATAATTTTTGAAAAACCCCACCTGAAAAGATACGACCGTCTTCACACAGTAAAGAAGCTCCGACAGAAAAATTACTGTACGGACATATATGCTTTTGATAATGCATCCTTGCTTGTTTCCAACAAATATTTTAGTTTTTCAGGTTCCATCCTAAATCATGCAAATTACAAGAAAAAACAAAGGTCACTTCCCGCGAATGTAGATAATGAGTTAAAGGGATACAGCTTCCATAAGTGCTCGCAGACGATAATAGCGATTAACATTTTTATATTACATTTAACGCACTGTGCGATAATGAGATGAGAGAGATAAAGACACTAAGTCCCTCCTCTCCATAAAAAAAGCTTAAAGCGAACTCCCCGAGCGGTATAAACCCCCCGGAGGGCGGTCGGAAAATACTGAGGAGCGGTGAACATTTTTATGGGTGGCAGGGGGGTGGTGGACATGTTTTGCGCGGAAAGGGGAGAGGGACCTGTTTAGGCCGAACACTGATCCTTTTCTTAGCGTCATCAATTTCAAAAACAGTATGAGGACCATTTTCCTAATTCAACGTTAATAGAAAAGCTAGTCTGTATAATTGCGTCTTTAGGATTTGCATTTTCAAAATTCTCTAAGCCCCTTAATCCCTCTTCTCACTTTTAGCATCTCCAAAAGTAATTTCAAATTGCATTTAACGCTTCAGTTTGAAACATTGGCAGATTAAGTCTCCAAAACTACTCACTCCTTTGTCTACAGAGAGATCTTAAAATTGCATTCGGACGTTTCCGTGAGAGAGCTATCAAAACCTTTCTTATTAAAAATAGCCTGAAATTTAGTTTGATTTCAAAAGTGATTACAGGAGAAGACCTCGAACCACCTGCCTCTTCTTTCTCTCGACAATGCCTGAAATCGTGATCCTTAGGGCGTCGGTTCCTAAATTTATCATTCTTTAACTATAATTAATTATAATATAATAAATTTATTATATTCCTAACCTGACAAGACTTTTAACTAATTTTTCGTTTAAGTTAGAGCACAATGTTGAAAAATTTCCAGAAGCTAGTCCTTTCCTTGACATTCGTTTAGTATATGCAAGGCTATACCACAACAAAAACTACTGCCAAATCGCACAAAGAAAGACCGCACTGAAACAGTTTTGAGTGTTAACTGGCTAATGAAGCTAAGAAGATTCTGAAAAAAGTAATGTTTGGTAAATAACCAATTTTTGTTTTTTGAGTATTTGTGTGGGAGAGGAAGGTGTCCATTATCCTCTTTACTATTTAATTCAGCTATAAAAGTAAAACCAAACCCTGTGGCACGACAGTCTGTGAGGGTCAAGGCCTACTATGCCCAACTCAGTTTTCCTGACCAGGGGCTCGGGGTACAAGGTAGATGTTCCGGTGTGATGGTCAGCCTAACATGGAACCCCCAGTGTTTGGTTCCCAAGTGTGCTTGGTACTCATTTTATCAACCAACTGAAGGAATGGCTGGCTGAGTCAACCATGCCCACACCGGGCCTGTAGCGCGAAGTGCTACCGCTGGGCTACAAGCAATAAAAGTATTAAGAGTTCTAAAATTAACATTAAAAAGCAGTGGTGGTCAAGGCATGAACAAGCAGTACAACTGCACAGTGCAGAAAAGCATTTTTTTTTTTTTTTTGCGTTGACTTAAAGTGATAGAATGAGGGGGGGGGGGGGCTGGTGCCTTACTTTTAGTTAATTGGGGCCCTGAACATAATTTCTAACACTATCTATGATTTATTCAAGACTTCAATTTCAAAAAATTTGTCTTTGAAAAAAAAAAATCTTATGAAAAGTGATAACAAAATTGACAAGAAAAAGTGAATAAGTTTTAGAATCATTTTTTAAGAAGAAAAACTTTTAATGCAAACAGGTAAGAATCTTTTTGGACCAGCGCAACTTGACCACACACTGTGCCAGTCTACAGGAACAAGCAGTTAAGAAACCCTGGTCCACGAGATGATTTTTAAAGAGATTCCTCATTAAAACACTTATAGGAGATGAATGTTGAATTCCTGCTTTTGATTGAAAAAAAAAAAAAAACTTTGTGATGAATCACATGAAAACCAGATAGTTGTCAAAATAAGCGAAACACAGAGCAAGAACCAGCACTTTTAGTATGAAAATCTATATTAATATACGAGTACAATAGCCTCCTAATTAACCGGCTCAAACAGAACTAGATTACAAACAATTCCATTAAGCAAAATTCTTGTTTGAAAAAAAAAAAAAATCTAATTGATGAAAATACATTTTTTTTTTGAAAAAATTATTTCACTAAGCATCAGTAGAAGGATTGTTTAAAAGAGTTCAGTCTTTTTTTTTTTTTTTGCTAAAAAATCAGAGATCAACAATTTACTGCATTATTTCACTTGAAAAAAAAAAGCATTTCATGAGTAAAATAACATGATGCCATTTCCCATGCATTTGTTCCTTCTTCAAGCAATATAACTCGGGTTCAATTGTCATTGTGATTGTGGATAACATCAGCAACTCTTTTTATCATTTATTTATTTATTTTTAATTCAGGTGGGAGTGTGATACCATCTAATGCACCAGTAAATGGTTTTCCTTTTTAGTTTATTTTTATTTTGTAATTAAAATACATAATTATGCAAATGTCAATAAATTTACTACTTGTCTTTTAGTTACAGCTGGTTAAATCTTATTCGGTTAAACAGCGGCTGGTTCTTCAGGAGTCCACTGTAATTTCAGCTTAATTGAAAAAAGAAAAAAAAATCAATGACAGTTTGCTTAGCTTTTTTCAAGATAAATTCCTTAAAATAAAATAATTTAAAAAACAACGTTTTTAAACATTAAAAAGTATATCATAATCTCTTAAATATTGAGTAGCGATACAGGTGAAGAAAGAAAAACAAAAAATATTCACAAAGCAGGAAATTAAAACTTGGCTTGTGGTTCAAAATGAGCCAAAAATGAGATTTCTGTAGTCAGCATAAAATAAAAATATATTTATTTTTTGAAGTTTTATGCATACAACAATTTACAATAAAATATGTACAAGTAAGAAAACTGCACTAAATAACAATGTTTATAAGTATCAACAATAAAATATAAATTGAATTTCTTTCAACAATTACAAATCACAAAGAAGTAAATGCCATTTACTTGTGTAGACAAAAAGAACATGCATAGATATTAATAAATAAAAAGAAATCAAACATAAACATCATTTATGTTATTTGGCAATAAGGAATATATATTTCTTTAAAATGTGGCTTCATTAAATGGGTCATTCCCACAAAAAAGGTCATTTTCATGTCCTTGTCATGTTTTGTGACTCATACATATTTGTAGGGGTTTAAAGTATTTTTATGGGTTTTGTTAGGGTTGCTCTTTAGAATAGGGTTTAACAAGATAATTAAAGTAAAATTTCTATACTTTAAATTTCTTTCATTAGTCCAAAGCACCCAAATGTCATTTTCTCACTTGTTCCCACTGTTGGTAAAAAATAAACAAACATTATTTGCATTAGGACAGTTCAACTACACAATAAAAAACGTCAATGAAAGTTCATCAGTGAGTTCAATAAGTTTTCATGTCAGCTAAGTTGAAATTTTATGTAGCAATCTGAATTCTCCAAATTAAGAAATTTGGACTGTGCCGGTCTAGTAGTTGCCAGGTTTGGGAACAAATACTGTATTTACATAACGGTACCATGTTGATTTAGTAAATGCAGCATGAAAAGCATAACATAGTAAAATACAAAGTTAAACTATATGAAATAGGAAATATTTTATAGCTAAAAACATTTATTTCTGAGTAAATATGAATATTACTGACTTTAATTTGAATTTAAAAACTATTTGTACTTTTAAAACTTCTAGACAGCAAAATATCAATAAATTCAAACTATTAATGATGATGGTTACTAAGTAAGTTATCCATTTATAAAATACAAAATATGTGCATGATTTTCAAAAAAGCAAAATTTATCTCACATTCTCTTTCTCTCTTGTTAATAGAAATATTAATAAAAAGTTTGAAACTACAACAGAAAATTGTTACTCGAATAATAATAACAATTGAATAAATGTACAGTTTTTAAACAATTACTGTGCGTATATGGGGGCGGGCAGGTAACATAATGAATTTATATAAATGAATTATGCAAAAATGAAATGCAGAATTAACCGACAGATAAAAATCAACATTTCGAAAACTTTGTAACATTTTTAACTTTTTTATTTAATGCAGGTCTTCTTCCACGTTCAGCTCCTTTTGTGCCACTAACAGGACAAGGCAAACAGCGGTCAGAACTAGTACAGCATTCTTTTTTCCAAACAAGCAGAGCAGTTCCTGAAAACATAAATAATGTAAATAACAAAGTGGACTTACAAGGGTCTTGCTTTTATGAACCGAATTCAGAATTTATCATATTCAAAAAATCTGTTAGTAATTGAATATCAGAAAAGTTTCAAAATGGCAATGGTACAGTTATTAGGGCTCGACCGATGGCATTTTTTGGCCGATGGGCCGATGCCGATTGTTGGCCGATTGTTCAAAGATGGCCGATGGCCGATTATTTTCCTCCAAATGGCCGATTGCCGATGGCCGATGGCCGATGCCGTTGGCCGATAGCAAAAAAAAAAAAAAAAATCAAACAGAAATAAATTGATAAGATTGTCAGGGATTTAAAGAATCATTGATTCATTTCACTTTACTTCCTTTTACGAATAAGGAATTGTAATCACAAAAAAAAAATCAGATTTCGACCTAAATTACTATTTTACGATCACCCAATTTCAACTTCACAAATTTTTTCGGCACATCTGTACATGCATATGTACCTAAGAACATATAGATGACCGAAATATCTATTTTGAACACCTCCTCAGTTAATTATAGCAAATTTTCTTGTGATGCCTTCATGCGCGTAAACTTGCGTCACTCAAAAACGTTATGAAATAGTAAGTTGAAAACTCACGTACGTAGTATGATCTAAAATTTCGAGGACAAACTGTATACAACCTTTTCCTGAATAGTTCACATTACCGAAGCACATCTATCTACAAAATAGTCACCTTGAACGACTATGCACTTCTGCCAACGTTCGTATAGCTTTTAGAAACACTCCTGGAAGACATTTTTCGCAACCTCCTGTAAGATCTCTTGCGCTGCTGCTTCAACTTCATCGTGGGGAAGAAGGCAACTTCATGTTGAGGATGCACCGTTTGATTGGTCAATACTCTGATATGACAAACAAATAACATTCCGTTTCGTCGGACTTAGCTCCGTGTGACTTTTACCTGTTTCCAGCAAAAAAACATTTGCATGGACTCCGCTTTCTTCCGTCAGGACAAGATAAAGCTGCATCATAGAAGGTAGCGAAAAATGACTTCCAGGAGTGTTTCCAGAAGTTATATGAACACTGGCAGAAGTACATAGTCCCTCAAGGTGACCTTTTGCTTCGGTAATGTGAACTATTCTGGGTAAGGTTTTATACAGCTTGTCCCCGAACTTTTGGATCGTACTACGTACAATCTGTATAGGGAGTAGTTATGCTTCCCCTTTTTTGACTGCTGTATGATGAAAGAGAAAGAACAACAGCAACAAAAAAAAAAAAGAAAGAAAGAAAGAAAAAGAAAGAAAGAAAAAAAAGAAAGAAAAAGAAAGAGAAGATACTGTTTAGTAATCAATTGATTTATTTTTTTTTTCAATTGAACATATAACTAAAATTATATGTTCAATTTATTATTATAAATATACTGTAATAATAAATGGATTTATACATTAACCATAGTTAAAAAACATTAAATTATGTTGTTTAATCATTCAAAAAAAAAAAAATCTTTACTAATAATAAAGCTGAAAGTTTCTCTGTCCGGATCTCTGTCTGTCAGGATCTCTGTGATGCGCATAGCGCCTAGACCGTTCGGTCGATTTTCATGAAATTTGGCACAAAGTTAGTTTGTAGCATGGAGGTATGCACCTCGAAAATTTGATGTGGTTTCTTTTTCTATTCCAGTTTTAAGACCAAAATTATCATAAGATTGACGAGTAAATTGCGAAATTATCATAACGTGGAACCGTAACATGGGCATAAGCCAATTGGTGAGAAAATTCACTATACATTATTTGTAAATATGCAGGCGAACCAAAAGATCTTTTAATTTTCTATTACGGGCAAAGCCGTGCGTATACCACTTAAGAATAAAACTAAGAAACCGTCAACAAATTACGCAATTAAAGTGGAAAGATTGTACGTAGACATTTTTCAGTCATCAAATTAAATAAAAAACGTAACAGATAAATTACAATATTAAATCATAATAGGAATATTTTTATGCTTATTTAAAATTTATGAATAGGAAAGTTTGCATCTTTCATAAAAGCTATAACAGTGACATAAATTTTGCTGAAAAAGAAATAGCCATGAAAAGAGCGACGTTCTTAAAACGCAGCTACAATAAACCAACTCAATATTTAAACTATGTTAATAATTGAATACATATACTACTTGATCTGATGTTTGTACACATAATATTGAACAATTTGATTGTTTAATCTTTTATGAAGCTTTACAAACAAGTTAAAATTAAATTTTTCGATTTAACAATAATTTTAAGAAATTTATAAAAATGCATTATAGAAAATCCTTGGAACTTTTCTATAAAAAACGAAAATAACTTATTCATTGATTTTATATAAATACATGAAAATAGTTACTTACAAGAAAAAAAAATCGATCGCAAAAAAAAAGATGGCGCATTACGAAATATAGGTGAAACAAGTATGAGAAATACGCAAAATGACATTTCTTGACCAAAATAAATAATCGCTAAATATTTAAAAAATGCTTGAAACGACGAGGGAGGGTTAGGGGGGTCACCCTCTGATTTTGGAGTAACTCACACTTCGGCCCTAACCTAGGCCTTACTTTTTTAATACAGAACCACTACCACCAACGCCTCGGAAGAGTTTCTGAATCTACTTCAGCACTTCTAAAGAAAAAAATCAAAAAGTCCCTTTGATTTCCGAATTATGTTACCATTCAAAACGTCTTTAATCAATTTCTTACATTAGTGCTCTAAATTCTTTCTAAACAATAGATATAGTTTGAAAAAAAAAAAAATCTCTAATTTTATGAATGGTGTTAGTTTTAAACAACTCAGAAGTACAAGTAGATTTTAATTTCCGAAATTGTGGGAGTGGGAGGAGGGGCACGCAAGTGTTCCCTGAAAGTCAAAAAATAGTCGTAAAAAGTAAAGTTCAAAATAATCATAAACAGTGAGCAGAAAAACCTTTTCAAAACTTGCACCCGAGTTTGTTTTGACGTGGAGTGGCTGATTATAGCAAATGTTGCAATTGCGCGAGAGACCCCATAACCATAGGGGCACTGTAGGAGTTACAAAAGTGCTTTTGATAAATGTTTTACAACTTCTTTGATAGAGAAATAGGGCCCCAAAATGTATTTCGATGGGCCCCAAACTTGTAACTCCTCCGAAGGGAAACAGAAAAGACTGCATTACTGTGATTCATATTACAAATATCGAAAAATTAAAAATTACCGTCGGTTCAACGGGAATCTAACAAAATGATACTAAAACCGGTTTCGCCATCTCATGTTTGTTTCCATGGTCTCCAATTCGGCAATTTATTACCAAATGATCATCAGAGACGCTATATTAGTTTTGCATTGAAATAAGTAATTAACAGCCACAAAAAAATGAATAAACAGGCTTTTCAGAATACCCGATCGAAAACAAAAAGGGAAGTGCTCAACTGGAACGTACGCACACCCCACATGCGAAATTTTATCCTTCTACAGCTTATCATTTTTGAGTTATGACATGAGAGATACATACGTACATCCAGCTGCAAGAAACAACGCAATAATTAACTTGTTTGGTACCTGAATGCAGTATTAAAAACTCTTTCAGGGGTAACTAAAATAGAAATTCATACTGAAATTTAAGTAAACAATTTTATACAAAAACAATAACTCCCTTTACTTTGTATTAAAAAGTAGAATAGGAAAGGTCCTTTTTTTCAAAAACATCGGCCAATTCCATCGGCTTTTCGATGTTTTTTAAGGCCGATGGGCCGATGTTTCCTGCAAGTTAGCATCGGCTGCCGATGCCGATGGCTAAATTGTTGAACCATCGGCGCCGATGCATCGGTCGAGTCCTAACAGTTATTAACCATTACTGTGATTTAATAAATTATTATATTTCATGGACATAGTGGAGCATTACAACAACGTACTGGAGCCTGGAGCTAGGTAAGAAAATAAGTAGGGAAATGTGGGGCAAAGCAAAAAAGGTGAAACATTTATTGCTTTTATCTATCTAATAACATTTTAACTATGCAGTAACACTTGTGGTCTATTCCAATCAAGAAAAAAAATTGCCTCCGGAAATTAAAGAATATGATGATGCAAGCAATTTTCAAAAACTGATACTCCAACTGTAATATTTTGTTCAAAAATTATTATTGTTTTCATTTCCTTTTTACTTATTTGTTCCTTTTGCTATTTACTCATTTATTTTATCAAAAGTATCTTTAATAATCAAATAGAAGAAAGCCACTAAACAAATATTTTATTTTTCAATCAGCCCAGGGTTCATACTCAACTTAGAAAACTAAAAGTAAGTTTTTAAGAAGTTTTACAGGAGTTCATTTTACTTTTTAAGGACTAATTTTTTTTTGTTCAAAGATGCATTTTTAAAACTTATTTCAGATAAAATATATACAACTCGAATATTGTTTATTTTTGCTTTCATACAATACATTGAATGCACAAACATACTACATTTATAGTGAAATATGCAACTACTGCTTTTTAGACTTGAGCCGTCTCAGAATTAAATTCAAATACGAGGGGGGGGGGGGTTAAACATTAAAATATGTTTTATTTTGAAAATGAATAAAAAAATAAGTGATATTGTTTTTGAGAAAATTAGTACTTTCTCAAAAACAAAACAGGTACTAACAATTTCCTAACCAAAAAAAGACTTTAAAAAATAAAATAATTCCTAAAATAAGAACTATAATAAGCCGACTGAAAATAGCAGAGGCCAAAATAACTTCCAACTATCAAAATAATTGAAATATTTACAGGATACAAAAGGGCAAACTTCAAATACAACAAACAATTTTTGGCGAAGCTTGTGTTTGATTTTGGCAAGGTTAATCATACGAGATTGAAATACAGCAAATTCAATTTAAATATTCGGGATCCTTTTGAAAAAATTTTACAAATTATTTTAGTTCTCAAACTAGATCAAAATTTTATAGATCATTTCAAAATTTTTTGCGTGACTCTAAGCTGATAACTATACTGCCGTTCTAAGCACAAAGTGGTATCTACACTTTTTGACAAAATTGAGTTATTGTCACGAGGTGGTTCTTTATAATATGATTTACCCATATGCAATGTTTTATTGTCATTTGTGAATTGGAACTATTTTTTAAAAAAATCTAAAAAAGTGAAATCTGGATCAAATACATGGAGGCGTAAAACTTTAAATAGCAGTTTTTCGGTTTGACCTCAGCTGCAGATACGACTTTTGCGCTTAGCACGGCAGTATAGAAAACTGACAAATTTTAAGAATTTTTCTTTTAAAAAGTAAGAAAATTATAATTCTAGGAAATAGTGGTACCACTGTTTAGCTATTAAGTTGCTCTTTCATCTATTGTATAAAATATGTTATGTTTACTCATTAATTGTAAAGTAATTAATATCTACAAATTAAAAAAAAAAACTGATTTTTAAAAAATAAGTCCAATTATTTTTTAATTAAAAAAATCACAAGCCTTGTCAACTACGGATGTTATTCATGTATTAAAACACATAAAGAAGTTCAAACAAAAATTAATTTAAGCCATCGATTCCATACTTAACTTTCTGGCGTATGACAGTCTTAAGAGCATGAATTTCGCTAAAAACTTTTCAATTTAATGATTTTAATAAAAAAACAAATGAAATTAATTTCTTTGCCTCTTCACAAGGCATAGTAGCAATATAAATGCAAAAAAACTTTATACCCATAGCGGATGCAAAGAGATTGCGATTTTCAAAGTGAATGCGTTAAAAGTATAAAGAACGGCACATAGAAGAATTTATTTAAGTAAATTATTTTAGAATTACGTTTTAGAGCTCTACAATAAACGTATTATTAATAACAATCGACGTAATTGAAGCAAAAATCAAATTAAACCAGCGATTTAGATTTTAACTTTTTGACTCTCATAAAAGACACAGAATTTGGCTTGAAAATTTTAACTTTGTGATTTTTGTAGGAATGAAAAGGAATTTCATTTATTTGCCCTTCAAAAAAGCATAATAAGCACCAAAAATCAGAAAAATTCGACTCTCATATTGGATGCAAAGAGATTGCTTTAATCACAATAAAAGCCTCAAGTCTGAAAATGGCAAATAAAAGAATTTATTAAAGGAAAAAAAAATAGTATGGTACTTTAACAAGTCTACAAGATGTTATATTATTAATAATTATCGAATTAATCGTCAGAAATTTGGAAAAAAATTTCGGATGAGGGGAAGAAAATAGTCTAACGAAAAAAAATCGGATTTCCAGTGTTAACAGACAAAAAAATCGCGGGATTCCAGTAAAATTCGGTATAATGTAATCACTAATCACTCGTATCAGATTGGCGATAACAGAAAATCTTTAAGGTCATGTAGAATAAAAAAAATGAGGAGTTTATAAGGAGATAATAGCAAAATTCAGGAGTTTTAAGGGCCCTTATTTTCTTTTTTTTAAATCAGGAGTTTGTAAAGAGCGTACGAACCCAGTAGCCCCATAAAAAAAAAGAAGTTTTCCACCTTTTTTTGGAAGCAAAAATTTACTGCAAAAAATAAAAAATGTGTCAATGCAAGCCTTATTATAAAATATAGTTATTTTTTTATATACTGACATTTTTAGAAATTTTTTTCTACTTGTTCATTATAAAAAAAGTAAGTTACTTTAACTATTTCACTTTGCCCCACATTTTCCTACCAAGTAAGAAAATAAGAATTGTCTTTACAACAGAGGCTACGACTAAATCTGGCACTTTTTGGCTATTCAAACATGGGATCAAAGTGTTAGAACTTTGTATGTAGATTTTAATAACAGGAATTATACCTGATACAGAATTCCCATAAAACACGATTTCCCTCCTTGACCTTTACATTCTAATCATTATGAAAAAAAAAATTAATGCACAAAATAAGCGCATTTAAACAAGAATAGAATCATCTAATGATAATTTTTATTAAAAAAATTTACTTACCAGTAGCAGATATCATAGCATCTCCAGAAGAGTTGAAGACATTAAGCTAAAAGACAAAAACAACAATTCATCATTACTGTCATCCAGTAACCTTAGTTTATTTTTCTAAAAGTGTTTTACTGGTATAAATCAGCATCAATGCACTTTATTCAAATTTAGTGACTAAATGTTTCAGTAAAATTTTGTTTTTTCTTAAATTTAAAACCTGTTGCTGATAAAGGAGCTTTCTCCTTTTTGATTTTCATATTCTTTATTTCCTTCATTTTTTCCTTGCCTTTCTTTTCTTTTTTTTTTTTTTTTAATTTCAAGTTCCTAAGAATGAATTACATTTTTGGCCAAAACATATTAGCCAATGGAGGATTGTGAAGTGATAAGGTTGGTCAACAATTTTTTTTGCACATCAAAATATTAAACTAAATCAGGAAATCAGGAGAGTTTGCAACTCTGCTTGCTATGAGTTGAACTTGATGACACTGGGCTTATTAGAAAAAGGATGGCTAAAGATTCCTTATTAGGCCTTATATAATTTTGTGTGTTTGATTTTTTATTATTTAAGTCTTCAATTAATTTTTTGTAATTTTTATAGAATTCACAGATTTTCCTCCAAATTTCAAAGCTCTGCTGCTACATTGTTTACCGTGCTTCAAAAAAATCTGTTCCACTAAAAGACATTCCAAGATCCTTACTTTAGAGCAGGGCCGTCCGAAGCTCGGACGGGGCCTGGGACGAAAGTTTCCTGGCGCCCCCCCCCCATACACACAGAAAAATCAAGTTAGCTATAACATCAGTTCATAAAACATACAAAAATTTCTTACATGTTAATGAACAAAACAATCAGAGGGCTATGCATAATCCAATTAAAACACAAGCAATGAGTTTGTTTCTAATATTTGTAAAACATTAATGTCCCTAAAACTTTTTGAAAAATGGAAATGTTAAAAATCCAGATATTTATCTAGTAAAATGTTATCCCACTAGATAAAAACAAACAATTAAAACTGTATTGGTTATTCATATTGATCAAACTAAGAACATGAATGAATAACTTGCTGATTATAAATAGAAAATGTATTTATCGAAGTAAACTACATCAAAATTAGATTTTGATCAGGAATCATCCCAGTTTCTTTTCAATTTTTTTTGTTTTACTTGTACCAACTTAATACCAACTTTCATATATGTTATAAACAAAGATGCTATTCTTTTGCACCAAATATTTGTAAGTTTTAGAGAGAAGTCCACAAATACTCAACAACATTGCGTTTTTAGAGCTCTAGTTTCGAAAAATCACTGGCCCTAATATTACAAAATATGGCCTTACAAATTGCTTTTTAAGACTTGAGTTTAAGAAAATATTCGTGCCGCGTTCCTTTACTATCCCAAAAAAATGGGTTTTTTAAACAACACTTACAAAAAATTTGAGTGGAAAAGCCCCTGAATGTAAAACATTGCTTAAATTTTTTGAATCATAATTTTAAACAATTTTCCTGGGAAATGCTCCAGATTCTCCTGTCCATAAAATCTTCAAAGTTTGTCTAAAGTTGCGTTTTTGAAACTTCAAATTCGAAAACTTGCAGGGGGAGAAGGAATTGATTTCAATCTATTTAAAAAAATAATCGATCGGAAACAGTTTCTAAGCTCCCTGTTTTCAAAACTAGAAGTTTCAAACTTTTGACCGGACACCTTTTGACTTTTTTCCCCCATCAGATCAAAAAAAAAAAAAAAACCTGTTTTTTGTTTTTTTAATGTGCCCTCTTAAAACTTTTTTCTGGTTACGTCACTGCACGCAGGGGCAAAATTCAAACACATTTGGTGAGAACTAGACAAAGAAGTGCCTTTTGTTTGATTTTAAACAGTTATATTCTCAGAAATTGTATCTGCTTCAATGATATACAATGGAAACTAATGTTTTGGAGACTGAGAGAGAGGAATATTTTCGTACCCTTTGAAAAAATCGAGAATCATCGCAATGATTCTCTATTTTGTGTGTCTATGACTATGTATCTATGATACACAAAATGAAGACGCGCCGCAAGGCGCCCCTAATTTTATACATTGTGTGGGTTTTATACGATGAGGGGCGCGGCAAGGCACCCCTCATTTTGTGTAAATGTCGTCGTGGGCGCCCGGGGCGATTGCCCCGCTCGCCCCCCTCTTGGGACAGCCCTGCTTTAGAGTAAAAACAACTTACTGAATGAATTTTGTTCAGTTTTGAATTTTTCCTGTAAAGAATATTTCCCGTGCTGCCATCAAAAAAGTCTATTGTGCGTGAATCAGCTTGCTTAAAGTTGTCGTCAGGATAACGTCCTGCCACCACAATATCAGCAAGAGGAAACCAAGAGGCCTATAAATAGGAAAGCTAATGAACTATTAATTCTTTTACAGGAAATATACCGCCAACTCAGTCAATTCCAGCTGAGGACTGCAGTTTCGTGTTTACTAGCACTCATCAGCCTGGCATAGGAGTGACTGAGCTCGAGGTGGAAAACCTCTTAAGGAAGCCAAGAGAGCTGTTGTTCTGTGTTAGCTACCAGTTTGTTCGGCTCTTTTGGCTTCCTTAAGAAGTTTTCCACCTCCAGCTCAGTCACTCCTATGCCGGGCTGATGAGTGCTAATAAGCACGAAACTGCAGTCCTCGGCTAGAATTTACTGAGGTGGCGGTGTATTTCATGTATTTCTGCCTCAGCCCTGGCTATAGGGCGGTAACTTACTGAATAAAATTCTTTTATTCAGCAATTTTCAAAAGATCTTAACTTTTGGTTCCTGTTGATAAATGATAATGAAACCACCAAGAATGCAAAAACAAAAGTTGTATCACATTTGCATTTCTTAAAAAAAAAATTAATAAAATAAAATTAAATACACTTCTTATTCAAAAAAATCTTTTTTCTTCTTTGTTTCAGAACAGTCAGGCAGTCAAAAAATCAGTAATTTACGACATTGAAGACATACTAGGGGAGAAAATTTTTTTATAAAGTTGTTAAGTAAAATCTGTGTTCATGATAGTAACCATACCTTAATATGAGTTAGATGTCGGAATTGTCGATGAGGATGAGGAATAACCATGAATTTTTTCCAATTTTCACAAGAATAAACTCTCAGCTCACTGTGCTGGTCTGTTGTCAAAAGTGAACAACCGTTTGATGGACTGAAATAGGCTGCAAAATAGATGAATGAAATTTTTTTGAATTATAAAAATAAAATTAATGATACAACATTTTTTGAACACATCTTCTCTACAACATTTCATGAGGTTTCTCTACTCTAGATTTAAGCTTTAAAAGTAATAAATAGTCAAAATATAAGAGGGTTAAAGTTGCCGACAAAAATGCAAGCTTGCAGTTTTAGCTAAAATTAGCTAAAAAAAGTTTTTCTATTGTCACAAAGAAAAATTATATTACCTTGCATTAGCTGGCATGTCGCAAAATTCGTGGTTTACCTAATTTTGAGTAGCTTTTGCCATCTTTCCAACATGCTTGGAAAAATGAGGTAAAAAATCATGAATTTTATATATAATTTTATAAATAAGAAAACTGGTTTAATTTCATTCAAACGTTAATTAATAATACTGTTTTTTTATTCTAATTAGAAAAGTGTAATTGAACTCAAATATTGTTGTTAAAACAAACCTTATACAAAGCAAACATTTGTAGTCTTAAAACTAAAATATTTTGCAAGTACATAAAGAATTTAGCATAGCTATTTAATAAAAAAAAAGTATTTCCGAAATTAGTTTAAAATAATCGCTTTAAAAAGGTATAAATAAATTCCAATTACAGTGACATTCCGAGTCAACTGGTTTATTGGCATGTATCTAAATCTCTAACAAAGAACCTACAGTAATAAAAAACAGACATTAATTGTATCTCTCATCTTGTTTAAATATTTATTTTCTTGACTAAATAAATTAACATAAATTTAAGTTTTTGACTATAATGTCAAAAAGGGATTTTGACATGACGGTAAAAACCAGTTACAAAACCTGAAAAACCATCAACTGTCAAAAACGTACCAACCCTGAGTGTAATTTATACATAAACATATATATATATATATATATTGTGACAAACAAATTGACAATATGCAGTAGAAGTACGATAAAAACAAGAAATATCAAAAGAATTTCAAAAATCCTACATTCAGGATTAAAAAACTAGCAAGATATGAAACAAGTGAGTCACACAAATTTATTTCAAGTAATATGTATCACTAACAGGAGGACCATGATTTTGAATGTGCCCATGAGCTGAATATAACACATTTTGGAATCCCCCCCCCCCCCTCCCATTTAAAATTCAAGGTTTGTAGCCATTTTTCCATATTTTCAATGTTTTCAAACACTCAAAGATGAAATTGACTTTATGAAATACATTTTTTCTTTTATTTTTTTGGAGTAGGGGGTTGCCAACAGAGCAGGGGCCTAAGTTACAGCTTGTTTAGCTTACAGGTAAATCTGTCTCTGCATATTTTCTATTTTATATGTGTTCTGACCCTCGTTCATCTTAATAAATCTGCAATCAGAGTCAGAGTTTTTAAAAATTTAAAATTAATCTTAACTCCTACTATTATCTTAGCTATTACTATTAATATAGATTTTTGCAACAGTGAATACAAACCTGAATTTACACCTTTTAGATGAGGAAAAATTTCCGTAGGTTGATACCTTCCTTTTGAGTCCGGGTCACCTATCATCCTTAAATCCCAGAGTTTTACAGAATGATCTATAGATGCAGTCACAAACACATTTGGATCCCTGGGATGAAATTCCACATGAGAAATTTTGTCACTATGCAATTTTTTGCTTTTTGGCCAAACCTGAAAATATTTCTTTATTTAATTTAGTTTTGGTCAATTGAAAATAACATTTTCTGGTTCATGGGGTATCAAAACCATAAACATTGCGTTATTTGCTTGACACCCTAATCAACTGAGCAAATAAGGTTTCTTTCGTGAGATGTTAAACCAAAGTTTACTAAAAAGTAAAACACTGCTTAACAATTGCTAAGAAACAAGTAATTCATTTAAGTTTGTGCCTCAGACGGCTAGTGAATGGAAATAAATTCAAGTTCAGATCGAGTGGTAGATCAAGACTCATTATCTGTATAAAAGACCGTGGATACAAATTCAAGATTCGTATAAATATTCATGCTGTTTGGTGTTTTACAAAAATAGTGCTGGAGTAAAATGTCAGCAAGACATCATTTAAGTACCAAGGATCATGGATGAGCGGTTGGACAACTAGAAGCAGGTCATAATGGTACACTATGACCTGCTGTGCACTGTAGCTGCTGCAATGGCTGCACGAAAAAGTGTCATCTCGTGATTTAAGAAGGGCACTGAAGGTGGAAATGCTTTGGGAAAGCATGCTGGGGGTTGTGGTAGGAAAACCCCACCTTCAGAGGATCACTATATAGCCCTCATGGCAAAAAGGAATAGAAATTTCACTCCTGGACAGATGGCTGCAAATCTTGCAAATGTACACTTGTTTCTGCAAGAACCATCTCACGGCAATTAAATTCTGTTGGTTTGTATGAATTGAACCCCTTACGTTGCATCCTACTTCAACCATGACATCATCAAGAAAGATTACACTGATGTAAGGAACATGTAGGTTGTGACCCTCAAAATTGGTCTAGAGTGATAATCTCCGACGAATTTTGTTTCAGTGTGACAAGTGATTCTGGTCACCAACTACTGAAAAGAGTGAGTGCAACACGTTATGCACAAAAATATGTTTGTGAACATCATCGGTACGGCCCAGGCATCTTGCACAATGGCGTAACACTGATTCACATTTTCAAACAAGGAAGCGTTATATCACAAAGTTATTGCAGAGAAGTTACACTGGATCATGTTCGTCTTTTTAGGGTGGCTGTAGGTCCAGACTTTCTCTTTATGGACGACAATGCAGGGCCACAGAGGAGCATTGAAGTATCAGACACACTGCAAAGAGAAAACATTCTCCGTATGCAGTGGCCTGCTTACTCTCCCGACGGAAATCCAATTGCACATGCCTGGGATGCTCTTGACAGACGTGTTGCCCAAAGAGCCGCCCCTCCCAAAACAATACAAGAACTCAAATCCACTGTGAGAGAGGAGTGGGAAAATATCCCCCAAGCGCTCCTCAATAGTTTAGTGGGGCGCGGGGGTATGGAAAACCAATGCAAAATGTTGTTTGGTGTCTGTGAAAATACCACATCATACCGTATTTTCCTGCGTATAATCCGCGGATTATCTGCTAAAAAAGGCAAAGTTTATGAGGTGCGGATTATATGCAGCCGCGGATTATCTGTGATTTTTTTTTCGCCTAACACCAACCTATTGAACCTCAATATTTTTACAGTAGGATTCACCGATCGAGACCGTACGCCGACTGAATGTTGTTTATTTTACGAAGCATGCATGTTCTTCTTCGCTGCCTGCCTGTATGTTGGTTATTTTACGTTGCTTGAAAGTTCCTCTTTGGGATTTAGGTCACGTAAAATAAGCAAGATTACAGTGAAATAGGTAGCCATTTGCACAAGCTTAGACCGTTTGCTCCTTAGTCTTGACTCTTTGTTTTTCAAGTAATTAGCGTACTATAATCAAGATTTCAAAATGAAATCATTATATTTTAGATTATATTTCAGATTAATTTTGATTATGCCTTCAAAGTAATTACTTTTTCAAGTTTTTAGTTTAGTTGCTCAAATGGTATGTCAAATTCAAACTTTATCTTTTTACATCGTATTATCCGCGGATTATACAAAGCTTTTTTTCTTCAGGCCGATTTTAGGACCTGCGGATTATAGGCCGCCCGCGGATAATACGCAGGAAAATACGGGACTAACATACTTATCAAATAGATCAAATTTTTTTTTTGTTGTTTGAAAATCATCTAAATAGGATTTTTTCTTAAAATTTTTTACTTAACCTGTGTAGTAACATCTGTTCTCTTTTGTACCTATACTAATGGAACATCCTCCCTACTAACTATGCACTAAGTTTTGTTTCTTTAATCATTGTCTATTGTTAACTATTCCAAAAAACGTAATTGTTCTTTAGCCATTGTCAAGCAGTGTAAATAAATTTTTTTCAAAAAACACCACAGTGTGAACTGCTTGTATATTTTTCTGCTGAAAACTGAATTGTTTTTAAAAAAATGATCTATAAATCAGATTTTGAGAATTATTGAGAAAGTTATGGTGTTCTCATAAAAAAAAAGCACCTTTGTGAAATAATATATATGATTATTGCTCCTTTTTTTTCCTTAAAAAATAGCTGTATTTTTAGTGCACTTAACCCATTGGAAAATTCTCAAACTGAGAAACTGACATCTCCCATAAACAAAATGGATTGGCTTCAACTGCCTAATTATAGATATCTTACTGAGACAGTTATATCCTTCATCTCATTGGTTCACAGTAAACTAATATTCTAACCGCCTAATTCACCATTAACCTGGGGCCACCTAAACCTCGCGGTTAAGCCCGAAACCCGTCCTTAACCCGGAGTTACCGCCGATTTCGTATTCACCGTCAACTTCAACTACGCGCTGACAGGTTTCCGAAACCTTGCGTGGTTGAAAAACCCAACCAAGCTCCGGAGCAAGGTTAAAGGCTTGGTTTGCCTTCTGAGCATGTGCATTACAAGTAAACATTAGAAGCAATGGCGATCTTCGCTTGAAGGTAAGATATTTTTATTTCCTACAAATGAAAGTTTTTATTTATGTTATTTCTGTTCTGTACTGTATATGTCAATAGTAGTCGTTCATAAATTTCCATTTTGTATTTGATCGGTCGTTTTTTGCACTTTAAAAGATGCTACTTCATCACTTTCCATTCCTATTCCGTAGTTTATTCAAAATATTTCAGCTTTACGAGTAATGATATGTCAGTGAACAGAAAAATAGTAATTCCAGAGTTGTGGTATGAAATATAAATCTCAATATTAATAATTGCACATTTGGTAACTTAGTTGGAAAGTAGTGTGACATATAATATCTACCAAGTAATCTGTATGTACTCGGTACTGCTTGGTCAATTTCTGGTATACTCGGTCAAATTTTAACTATGTTTCCTGCTTATCCCTAGTAGTTTTGAAATATTTCACGGATTTTTTTTTTTAATTTTCAGTTTGCAATCATTTACTACTGTTTGACTCTTAAAATATGACTGTATTGTATATGAAAATTAAGAAAAACTGAACATGTAAAGCAAAGCAAAATTTTAATATGCATATGTCACTTCCACCATTCTTTTTAAACGTGGGAAAGTTAAAAAATATGGCACTCAAAAGTTTTTTTTATTATTATTACTCTAGAAATATTTTATATGTGCAAATTTCTAATATTTAAAAAAGCTATAATAAATTCCTAAATTAGTTGAAATTTCATCTGATTTAATTCAGTTTTTTGTCTATATTTTAAACTAGTGGTACCCGCACAGCTTTGTCCGTAGTAGAAAATTAAAAGGTCATTTGGTTCCCTGTATATTTACAAATAATGGATGATGAATTTCTCGCCAGTTGGCTATGTTCATTCGCTCTCCCATTCCACGTCATGACAATTTTGTAATTTACTCATCCATCTGATGATAATTTTGCTCCGGAAAATGTTCTTAAAATTGGTATAGAAAAAGAACAAAATCAAATTTTTGAAAAATCGCTTTGAGGTGCATACCCCCATGCTACAAACTAACTTTTCCAAATTTCATGGAAATCGGCTAAACGGTCTAGCTGCTATGCGCATCACAGAGATCCTGACAGAGAGACTTTGAGCTTTATTATTAGTAAAAAATACAATTGTAATTTTTTTCTTAAAATCTTTGAGGGGTGCTTAGTTAAATTTCAAATTCAAAAATATCACTATGTGTTAGTGCTGGGCGATGTTGCAGATTTTAACATCGCGATACATCGCGAGTAAACATCGCGATATTCCGATACATCGCGATATTTCGATGTATTTTCTTTTCATTAAATCAAGGGTGTCCACCAAGGGGGAGGGGGTGGGGTAAGGCGCAAGGTCTGCAAAAGCATGAGCCACATAAAAACACAGAAGATTCATTTTAATTTCATATTTTGGAAGACATTCCCCATTTCAAACAATGACCCCAGTCCACTGCGCATTTTTTGTGCGGGGGGGGGGGGGGGAGTCAGAGAAGGGGTTTGACTTAAAGAAAGAAGTAGCAAGGTCAAGGTGAAGGGGAAACGTTTTGATTAGAGGATTCAGAGTCTTGGTTGTTTCTTTTCTTTTTTCTTTTGAGTGGAGAAGGAAAAACTAAAAAAAAGGGAAGGACTAAAAAGTTTGTGTCCTAGAATTTCGGGGGGTATTTGTCCTGACGGTCCCCACCCTGTCTACGGCCCTGCCATCGACATAATATCACGATGCTTCGCCATTGGCTGCGAGAAGCGATGCTTCGACTTCAGTCACCGAGTCATCATAAGCCGCGATGTATTCTCAAAGGCAGTTCTTTCGACGCATCGTGATGCATCGCGGTGTATCAGCGAGTAGTCTTGCCGAGTCATCCGCGATGTATCTGCGAAGGCAGTTCTTCCGACGCATCGTGATGCATCGCGGTGTATCAGCGAGTAGTCTCGCCGAGTCATTCGCGATGTATCTGCGAAGTGAAGGCAGTTCTTCCGATGCATCGTGATGCATCGCGGTGTATCAGCGAGCCGGGGAGAATCGCGAAGGTCCCGAGCGTGCGCAATCTCGCCGAATCATAATGAGGCCGTTCTTCCTTCCGACGCATCGCGGTGTTTCAACGAACGCGGTCTTTCGCAAGCATCGTGGTTCGCTCAGACGTTCTGAAGCCGTTGGAAACATCGCGGCGCATCACGATGTATCGTGATACATCGCGTTTCACCGAGAATCGCGGTGTATCGGAAGAAGAGTAAATCTTGATACCATTGATGAATGATACCACCTGTTAACTGTAATACTTCTTGCAGAGTTAGTGAAAGAACTAACATTTCATCTACTTTCTGTGAATAACTGATGAAGAGACTTCTTTAAAAAATAACTAGAATTTATTAACAAGTGAAAAAATGTAAATATAATTGTATAAACATAACTGAAGCCAAAGGTAAAAAAGATTAATTAAATATGACTAGCAAGTTAAGCTCATCCTAATACGGCTCGCTAATCTATTACTACGATCAGCCAAGCACAGTCGGCAATCCGCCGAACAATACGAGCTCTACCCTAGCTACCTTTTACAGGACAGACATCACCGAACAAGTCTTAAAAAAGAGAGAGCGAATCTCAGCTCCGATCGCTATTAAATAGTCTGTCCTCATCATTATTCACATCGATGCCCTCACGTCCACGCAACCAATGAGGATGCACCAAGTGGCAGAGACGCCTCCCTGCTAAGCCAATGGCGGGAGTCTGTTACGTCACCCTTCCGATCCGATCACTCACTTCCGATTCACTCGGATCGTTGGTCCGAACAGGCATCGGTTGATCATCGTGAAGTTCAGTTACCTGGGCAAAAGTAAGTGTAGAGATATTTGTAGAAATTCTATTTCTAACAATGCCCCTCCTCTCTACATCTTACAAGAAACAGCTAATAAAATTTTTTTTCAAAAAAAACATCTTTGGCTTCTAGTTTCACAAATCCATTCTATAACTTTATAGAAAAGTGAAAATATAACAATAATTAAGCATAATACAAAACATCGTTCGGCGATATAACACATTCCATCAGGACGAAAATATATGCATCCAATCGCAAATTACAATCCAGACTTTAATCTAAAACTCGAGAAGAAAAAAAAACATTTGCAAAGACACAAGTATAAACACATTCGTAATAGAGTATGCAAAAAAAGTGTACATATTAAATTTTTAGCTAATTACTACAGTGTATATTAGAGCTGTAATTCGCAAAAAATTCTAACATGAAAATTCAACACCCTAAAATTTCTCATTTAAATTCGATTGTATAGTAAAATTTCGCGAATATTTCATTTTTGAGAAAATTACACAATACAGAAAAGTATTTCCAAATACATTAAAAATTTCCTGATACAATGTCGAAATTACATCTTTAAAATTGAATATTTATCGTTAGCAAAAGTGATTAATGAAAAACTGTTTCACAAAATTTTACAAGTTCAGTTCCAGAAAGTGGTTTTGTAAATACGTCAGCTTGGTTTTCTTTACTTCTTACAAAATTAATGCAGAAAATTTCTTGATAAATTAAGTCCCTCACAAAAAATAATTTAACATCGATGTGCTTCGTTCTATAATTTTCAATTGGGGATTTACAGAAATCTATCGTGGCCTGATTATCCGCATACAATATTGATTTTACTTTCTGGCTATTGGTAATTCCAAAGTTAATGCACTCATCTAAAATTCTGTCAAACCATAGCAATTCTTTTGCTGCTTCCGTAAGTGCAACGAATTCTGATTCCATGGTTGACAAGCATATGCTTTTTTCTTTGAACGTACGCCAAGAAATCGGAGCATTATCTAGTGAAATTATTTGTCCCCCTAAGGAAGTTCTATCATCTTTGCTACTGGCGAAATCAGCATCGCTAAATCCCACGATTTGTAATTTGTTACATTTTAGACTGAGTTTGAAATCTTTAGTGTGAGACACGTAACCTAATAATTTAAGTAATCCTCCCCAATGAAACATTCCAGGATTTGACTGAAATTGGCTGAATATGTTTACGGCGTAGCAGATATCCGGTCTGGTCCGGTTTGCAATAAATGCGAGACAACCTAACAAATTTCTATAAGGAATTTTAGACATTTCAAGTTTTTCACTTTCTGATTGAGGACAATTTGAATTGGAATAAACTATACCTTTACTTATAGGTAATGAAGAAATTGGAAAGTTAAAATGCCTAAAACGGTCACAAATTTCTGTAATATAATTTGTTTGATGCATTTTAATTTCATTTTCATATTCTTCAAAATTTACACCAAGTAGTGTCTTGGTTTTTCCCAAAATTTTAAGGTCAAAATGTTTATTCAACAAGTTTAAAACAAATTCAATATTTTTACTATTTTTCCCGAATAACACAATATCATCAACATATAATAAAAGTATTACTTTGGATTGAAAAATATAAACACAATTACACCTTTGAAATTTGTTAAAACCTATATTTGCTAAAACGCTGTCGATTTCATAATACCAATTTCGACCACTTTGATGAAGTCCGTAAATTGCCTTTTGAAGTTTACACACATAGTTTTCCTTCCCTTTTTCAACAAAACCGGGAGATTGTTGCATAAACACATCTTCTTTTAAGGGAGCATAAAGGTATGCACATTTTACATCGCACTGGACATTTTCCCACTTTTGAAAAATTACAAGAAATGCGAAAAAGAAACGGATTACACTAAATGATACAACTGGGCTGAATGTTAAATCGTACGAATCAAATTGAACTTGTTTGTGACCTTGTGCACACAATCTTGATTTCCACCTTACGATTTGGCCCTGTTCGTTTCGTTTAACAGTATATACCCATCTACATCCTATTACATTCGCGTTTTCTGGAAGTGGTGTCAAAGTCCATACCTTTCTTTCCCGAAAAACTTTCATTTCTTCCTTCATGGAATTTTCCCAGTTTTCCCTCTGTTTTGACTTTAAAAATTGTTTGTAAGTATTGGAAATAATTATCTCTTCTTCATCTAGTCATAATTGAGAAAAATTCGCGCTCGTGGATTGACCATTAACTTCCCCTTCATACGTATTTTTACCTTGGAAATTAAAAATATGCGGTTCAAAAACGATAGCATTTCTGTTGCAATACTTTCTGATATCATGAATGGATCTTAACCGTTTCGAACTATTTTTTTCGTAATAATACACATCCGTTCGCGATCCATCTTTCCGCGGTGCTATTTTTCTAAACCAAGTTGTTTCTTTTAGGGGTCTAACTTCTTCATCAATGGAACTTTCATCTTCCGACGTAGTGTCGATTTCGCGATCTGAACCCGTAGAATTTTCTACGTTCTGGGATTGGCTCGCATCTTCGTACACGGAACTTTCATCGTCTGAAGAAAAATTAGATTTATCGTCAAAATGACAATGGCCCATCACCGCTCCACTGCGATTACTTTTAAATTCATTTTTATAGAATAAATTCTCATTAAAGGAAATATTAATGCTTTCTACAACCTTATCAGTTTCTGGGAAATAAACACGATAACCCTTCGTCTTAAAGGCATATCCAATGAGAACACCTTTTCTAGCTTTTAAGTCTAGTTTATTACGTTTCTGCTTCGGAACTCCGACGTAAGACACGATTCCGAATGGTTTAAGGTGTTTTACTGAAGGAATATTTCCCCCATAAAGCTCAAATGGGGTTTTTCTTTGACCCGAATGGCAAACTCTGTTCCAGGTGTAAACGAAGGGCAACATTGCATCTGGCCAAAACTTTTTATCTAGACCGCTTTCTTCAAGCAATACAGTGGCCCCATTAGCAACTACCCTGTTAAATACTTCACTGACACCGTTCTGTTCTGGACAAAAAGAGTTTGTTAATTCGTGAGAAATACCAGAATTCTTACAAAACTGTTGAAATTCATTATTGACATATTCCCCTCCGTTATCAGTTCTTATAGCTTTCACTTTACTTCCTAAAAATCTTTCAGCCCTCCTGATATGCTGAATAAGGATACCAGTTACTTGCCTCTTTTCTCTGATCGGATACAGCGAAACTCGTTTGGAATAGTCATCAATGACTGACACGTAGTATCTCTCCCCATTTCTTCCTTTTACGGGATATGGTCCCCAAACATCAGAATAAATTAAATCAAGAGGTTTTTCAGATTTAACTTTATTAATGGGTTTGAAGGATACCCTCTTAAATTTTCCCAATTTACAATCTTCACAATTAAATTTCCCCCCTTTGAATTTTGGCAAACCCCGTACACTTTCTAAGTTGCTGGTTTTCTTTATACAATCAGCATTTACGTGGGCTAATCTTTTATGCCAAATTTCTAAGGATTCAATATTTGAAGATTCAACATTAACGATATTACGAGAAAAATGACTAGAGTTTTGTTTATCCTTCAAATTTACGTTATCGTGACTAGACTTTTGAAAACATTTATCAACATTTTGGGGTTTTACATAATATATACCATTATTTAAAAATGCTTTAAAAATAACACCTTTCTGGTCTGATACCGTCAAAATACCATTTTTAGCTTCAAATTTTGCCCCACCTTTATCAAATTTAGATCCCGAAATTAAATTTCGTCTCAATTTGGAGGAGTAAAGTACATCTTTTAAAACAATTTTTCTTTTACCAAATCTTAAATAAATATCCCCCTTTCCCTCAATCGGGAATGTTTTACCTTCAATGGCTACAGCCATTTCTTTGTTACTTAATTCTACAAAGTTCTGAAAAATGTCTCTGTCCTTTGAGAAGTGGTGGGTGGCGGCACAATCAAAGATATATGAACTGGATCTATCCATTAGACAGTTTGCCTCACTTAAAAAGAAATCTTCATACTCACAAAAGTCAGCCGATGGAGAACGGTGGTGGTCATCACTTCGCCGTTGAGAACCGCGCCTTTTCCATCTCGAACGACCTCTCCTTGGACTTAAGGGACGACTCTTTGCTTCAGGACAATACCTCTTGATATGACCAGTCTTTCGACAACGGAAACATGTTACGCTTTTGTTGTAGTCCTTGTTTACTGCGAAAGTTGTCTTGGCTTGAATGTCAAAATCATCATTTCTCAAAGATAGACGATTTTCCTCAGCTACCAGGTCGGACACAATCTTTGAAAAAATGAAATCTTCATCACTTCTCCGCAGTATACTCTGGACAATTCCGTCGAAACAGGATGGGAGGTACCGGAGCAGTTGGAATGACAAAAATTCCTCCGAAAATGGGGTCTTGAACTCCTTCATACGATCGTAAATTCTCCTCAATCTGGCTGCGAATACGTTGATTTTCTCGTTTTCTTCCATTCTAGATGAGGTTAACTCCGAAAAGAGCTTCATCTTGATACTTCTGTTGTCTGGAAAGTAGTTTTCCCTCAATTGGTTCCACGCTTCGTGGGGATCTTCGGTATTCTCAATAATTTTCCTGAATTCATCTCCGACGTGTAGATATATCACGGCAACAGCAGATTGTCTCCTAGCTTCGAAATTTGCGACGTCTTTCGCGGTAACCCCTCTATCCGTGCTAATTTCGGGCTTGGTCTCTTTTCCAGTGACGATATTCCATAGATTCCGGTCGATGAGAACAAACTTCATATCACTGCACCAAGAAGAGTAGTTGTCATCCTTCAATTTCTCTATCATTATGCTAGAGCACGCCATTCTCTAAAAATATAATTCCAAAAATCTTCGGCCCCTCCTTCACCAACAGTCTCTCAATTTCTCACAGAAAGCAAGGTTTTGAAAAAAAAAATTTGCGCGTGAAATGTCAGTTATGGCAGGAATCGCCCATAACCATCTTGATACCATTGATGAATGATACCACCTGTTAACTGTAATACTTCTTGCAGAGTTAGTGAAAGAACTAACATTTCATCTACTTTCTGTGAATAACTGATGAAGAGACTTCTTTAAAAAATAACTAGAATTTATTAACAAGTGAAAAAATGTAAATATAATTGTATAAACATAACTGAAGCCAAAGGTAAAAAAGATTAATTAAATATGACTAGCAAGTTAAGCTCATCCTAATACGGCTCGCTAATCTATTACTACGATCAGCCAAGCACAGTCGGCAATCCGCCGAACAATACGAGCTCTACCCTAGCTACCTTTTACAGGACAGACATCACCGAACAAGTCTTAAAAAAGAGAGAGCGAATCTCAGCTCCGATCGCTATTAAATAGTCTGTCCTCATCATTATTCACATCGATGCCCTCACGTCCACGCAACCAATGAGGATGCACCAAGTGGCAGAGACGCCTCCCTGCTAAGCCAATGGCGGGAGTCTGTTACGTCACCCTTCCGATCCGATCACTCACTTCCGATTCACTCGGATCGTTGGTCCGAACAGGCATCGGTTGATCATCGTGAAGTTCAGTTACCTGGGCAAAAGTAAGTGTAGAGATATTTGTAGAAATTCTATTTCTAACAAATATAAACACCGGCGTGGCGATGATTGCTTGACACCGGTGTTTTGCGATGTATCGATGTATCGCCCAGCCCTACTATGTGTGCAAAATTGATTTTAATGTTCCAATAAGTGTAACATGCTTCACATTTATGTCAATGGTTATTATTATTTTTTTTAAGATACTCTGTATTTGACCAAGTACGTACTCGCCCTGAGTGCAGCTTGGTTCCACACTAGTTAAATGTAAAGTAATTTCGAAAAAGCCCTTAATTTCTACATTGTATGAATGTCAGCGTATGCTATGCTATAATCTCTGTATGGCCCCTGCCACATCAATGCCATCCGAAGAGATGGCAATCATCTTTTGCCCTCCCCCCTCAAACAAAGAATAGTAAAGCTCTGAACATTTTCTAAAATTAATTATTGCTTAATTGAACATGTATTCTGAATTCATCAGATCATATGTGACATAAAAGACAAATATTAAATAAGGCCCGGATCTGCGTGCCCGCAGACTCGACAGGGGGGGGGGGGAGAGGGTGTGTCCTTAAGGGTTCTGACGACCCACGAAATTGAAAAAAAAACGTAGCTCACTCAGACTTATTAACGTTGCAAATGCACACTGCTCGCTTCTGTGGAGGGGCCCTAGAGATTTTGTTGCCAGGGGGTTCAAAATTTGTAGATCCAGGCCTGAATAAATCTATATCATAGCATTTCGGAAACTATTTTTAAAAAGGAATTATATTGGAGGGGGGAAAAACCCTTCAAGTACTACGTGGCAAAAGGTTCAATTAATGGGGCTCTCTCTTATCTTGTCACCTGGGGCAATTGCATCCCTTGTCCCCTCTTCAGACAGCCCTGTTCACAAAATCATGCCAGGAGTCGCTTCTATTTTCACCAGTAAGTATTCAAGCATAACACTGTAAACTACTTTGACTGATGTAAAATTTGGTCTTAAAATGACTTGCATTTAATTTTAAATTGAATTTAATTAAATAAATTACTATACATTAAATAAATACCTTTGTGTATAAGAAGTAAAATATGAAATAGCATCATCAAAAAGCAAACTGCAGATTGCTGCAGTCACAGGTTTCGGCGTTACAAGAAACGCCTTTTTCAATGCAAGAGAAATGAGCTTATGGATTGAAAAAAATAAAGACATCCACTTTTGTCGGGTGTTGGTTTTGACCTTTTTATTTGTTATTTTACAAATTATTACAAGTATATGCTTGAAATCCCAAACTGATATTTCAATAAGTTCAAAATCCTTCTCGTGTATGTCAGTGAATTTTCTTTCAGCTCTATTGATAAATACTACTTAGCGGAATAGCAATGGTTGAAAGTACTCCTTGTTTGGCTTAAGTGCTACTCCGTATGGCACTGCCTAAAGCCCCTTCGTTAAACAGAATTGTATTTTGTGCAAAAGTGGCAACGACTTAAATTTAATGTTCTTGTACATGAGGGCAAAAAACTATATTACAGATAGTGGCAGTTCTTTAAAATTTCAAAGTTTCTTGGAAGATTTTCTAATTTCAAATATATACAAAAAGCAGCAAATAATGTTTACACAACCTATTAATGTTTTGGGTATAGTGTAGAATTTTAAATGTGCTGCTATTGTTGCCAGTGTGTGTTAGAGTTGTGGTACAACAGATTCATTTTGTTTTCAATTCAAAAAATTATTTTAATCAGCATTTTGACTTAATTTGTTTTCCAGTTGATTCCGAATTGACTCTGGATACTGAAATTTATAACTTGCTGCAATCTATCTCAGGAATCATATAGCTGGTGTCTTTGTCAAAAGGAAGTTAAAATTTATCTTAATTGGTTTTCAATTGTATTACTTTGTATTTGTTTTTAAAAGATTAAATCCTGATTATGTACTCAATTAGCTGAAATAAATTTTACTTGCCTCTGTAACTTGTTTTATATTATTAGTTATTTTATACACGAAACACGCACAAAAAAAAAAAAAACATTGTCAGTTAAAATTATAATTATAACTATAAATTATGCTCTGATATCATTAACTCAACAATAAGGTGTCCAAGTTTAATGGGTTCTTCATTATTTTAATGTAACTTATGTTGCTTAACATTTGAATTGATTTAAAACAGCTTAATTAAATTAAAATCATGGTTTGACTAAGGTGATTAAAATAAATCAAACAAAATTCAATTATCAATGAACTGAATAAAAAGTCATTGATGACAATCGTTTGTCAAAACATTAGATATATCTTTACTTGTTAATTGATGTTTCAATGTGTTCAAATGTGAAAGATATTGTGTAACAGATTTCAACATTTCAGAATAAATTATTTTTAAAACTGTACACTATTGCTCTTTATGCTTTATATATTCATTGAAATAGTGAATTAAATAAAAGTTTTTTTTTAATTTATAAATATTGTCATGAAAGTAAACTTTCAGTATAGCATAAAAAAATTTTTGTACTTTTAATAGGGAAAGTAAGTAAAATATTTTTTTTTTAAATTCATTTGCACTTGAAAACATGCTTCGTTCTTGTTTTACATTCAGTGCAATGCCGTATAAAAAAGAAAACAGAAATAATGGTTTCCTTTTATAAAAATTAATGTAGTGAATTAGTATAAAACTTAATTCAAGTGCTTCAAAAACCACAGCTGCGGAATTGGAGGGAAAATGACAGAAGAGCATTAGACTCTGACTTCTTTTCTCCGAAATCAATTCGACTCCACTAGCACTGCCAGAGTTGCAGGCTTTTGAGGGAGAACGCAACTTCAACTCTTGGAATTTTTAACCTCCAACTCCACAGCCCTGTCCAAAACTTAAAAAATCTTATTATTTTCTATTTTATTTTGATTATGTTTGAAAGTAAAGTCATTGTAAAAATTGTGAGACACGCAATTACAGTATTGTGGCATTTAATTGAGAAACATCATTTTTTTCTTTTTATCGTGTGTAAGTTTATTTGAAGAAGTACTCCAAATCAGCCCAGTTCAAATTGCAGTTATTATCAAAGTAGTAGGTGTTCCTATTGGTGTCCTAAATCTGGTAAGTAGCAGATCTTGAAATTCTTCCGCCCGAGAGGTAGGTATTCCGAGATGTTGGTATCTCGCTTGTTGTGGGGATAATTTTTAGCCTCATGGATATCAGCTTAGAAAGTTAGTGATAAATAGATTGCGCTTAGAAAACACTGAAATGACGTTAGAAGAAATAGGTAAAATCTGTGGAGTGAGTACAAAAAGTGTCGAGAGGATATGAAAGTAGTTTCAGACAACAGGAAATGCTCGAGTCAATTGCACTAGAAAATGCAACCAAAAGGTTAAACTTCGACTCGTGAAGACAAAATTTTATATTGAATGAGTGTTATAAATCCTTGAACAACTTTCCAGGGCCACGGCGCGGTGGGAGCTGGTGTCAATATTGCACCTTCAACAATGCGATACAGGCTGTTAGAACACTGGCGGAGAGGATGTTAACCGTACAAGAAACAGCTTCTCACGTCTCTTATAAAGAAAAAAAGGTTAAAATGAGTGTTGAAATACAAAACATAGACTAATAATTTTTTTTTCTGACAAAACAGATTTTGTGATTCTGGGATTTAAATCCAAGTACGTGAGAAGGAGCAAAGGAAAACCTCTTCAGCACTATACCAAATAAGCGCCCAAGTATCCGCCCAAAATCAGGGTGCTCACCCTCCCTAAGAGCAAGGGCTCACCCCGCGTAAAAATCACAAAGATCCCCCTTCCGAAAAACAATAGCCCCCCTACTAAAAAGAGAAATGCCCCTAAAAATTTCAATGGCGCAGTCTGCGTTATAACCCCTCCTAAGTGGGCACCTCTCCTAAAAAGATGTTTCTGGGTTTAAGAGACTACATCTCCTCTTCTCGGAGAAGGAATAACGAACAATACCAGCTACAAAGTTATACTGCCCTGAAAAATGCTTTCAATCGTCTAAACTATGGTGTAAAGGAAGTGACTTTTTCCAAGAGGCAGCGCACAGTGCCATTTTGAAGCATATTAACAATTAGTGCTCAAAAAACAAACTTGTTGTATTGGACTGTTTCGGGAATTCACAGAACTTGAATCAGAGAGGAAATTTATGGGCTGTATCAAAATACAGCCAAGTGAGAAGGCACGGATGGAGAAGCTAATTTCCGCCACCATTGGCTTATGGTTAAGATATATTGAACGCAAAACTATACGGACTAGTCTAGTACATACCATGCCGAAACGTGTCTGTGATGTTATTATGTCTAGCGGGGCACACTTCAATTATTAGTTTTGAATATTCATAGAAAATGTAAGTAAAACTGAATTTAATGGAAAAAATGCATTTCTTCATGTTGATGAGGCAGTAAAAAAGTCTTTTGTTGCACATTTATAAACCATAAAAAGAAAACCATTGAAAATGTCCTTTATTGTTTCTTATTAAATTGATTAATAAAAATAATAAAAAATAATAATAACGTATCTATATTGAACTTGTTTTATCTGAAATTATTATTACTAGAGATATCCTGGTATGAAAGAGGTTTAAAATAATATTTTTAATCAGATATAACATGTCTTTTATTGGAATAAAATGATTTGTCACTAAAAATTTAGTTTCTTTAAGAAAAGAGATAAGCAGATTAAAATTATCTATCTCCGAAGCTTTATAATAAGTTTAAATTACATCCGTAATTGTGTATGCGTAGATTCAAAGAAATAATAGCAAAAGTAATACATTTGTTTACACTTGAATTTACACAATTGGCTACTCAAATTTAACTCCGCGTTTGTACTTACGCTTTTGACTTTTTAGAAAAACTTTAAATTATATTATTTGTTTTGTTTGGTAATGAACTGTGTTCAATTATTTTTTTCAAATCAAAGAGAGCAAATGCTATCTTCGTCTCGCTTTACTTTGCAACGCAGCACGGAATGAAACAGCAACAGCGAACGGTAGTTCAAAATGTAAACAAAAAACGTAGAAAACCATGTGATCATTATTGACCAATAGGATGCGTAGTGTGCTGGCAAAGTTGAGAAACCACGAAGTTGGGAAACTCCGGGGCCTTTTTCGCCGGTGCGTGACCGGTGAATACCGAATATTTCACCTCGTGGTTAAAATCTCAACGCCGAGTTAACAAACCTCGTGGTTAAAGGCGTATGGTTAGGTTAACGGTGAATTAGGCGGTAAAAGTAAATGCATGCATACTTAAAACTTCAATGCATAAAAATTCATTGCTACTTTTTTTTTGCAATTAATTTGTTCAAAACACTTCACATTAGTGGAAGTTTTTACGAGTAAATAATTTGCTTCTTATATAGAACATAAAAACTATTCATAAATGCAAATGAAACCATCACATGTAAAAAAAGATTGTATGTACTGAATCACTAAAAAAACTTAGAAAGAAAACAAGGCTGAAATGAATTAACAAAATATTCATAAATAATTACCCACTGACCAGCTGTAGTTATTAAATAAGCATTGCCTCGACAGTCTCCGGTAAATATCAATTTTCTTGAATAACAAACATCTAAAGATGCAAACCAATTCCTATTTTTTTAAAAAAAGAAGACACTTTTGGTTTAAAATAAGTTGATAAATTGTCAGTATAAAATTGTACATGACTTTATAATAAATACATAAAATTCACAGCAAATTTTATAATGGCAACATTATGAGGAGCGATACTGTTCTTACGAAAATCATAAGACTGAGCTTTTATTCTCCACTATCGACATAGTAACATCACACACTTTTGCAAATAGTAAACATAATTTTTTTTAATTGCAAATTTTATCTACCAATACTTTCTATATCAATATACATAATTTTGTGCATCAATATTTTTAAATGTTTTCTTTGAGGACCACTATAGGACTATGTGCCCCTAAATCCAAAATTATTTTATAAATTACCAAATACAAGCAGTTATAATTACACCATTTCTGTTGTGCATCTACTCTTACTGCTACAAAATTTTGAAAACACATTTGCATTGAAAACAGGCCATTTTTCATGTGAAGATTTTTGATGACTAATTTAGATGACAATATCTTGTACAAAATTGATATTTCAGCTTTGCAACTATAACACATTAAAAACAAGTATTTTGACAATAGAATTAAGAAGCATGAGCTTTTGAATTTTTTTGGCTAAAATCCAGGAAAAAATTTCCCCACTATGCTTTGTTAAGATTTTACATGAGAACTACACAAACTACTGAGCTCAATCTCATAAAAATGCTAGAAGGAAAAGCCAAAAGTAATTTAAGCTCCCTGAAATCACATTCAGACTTCCAGTGTGATAAAAACTTTCTGCAACCTTAGCCTAAACATGACGATTGGTTTCCCAAAGTTGAAAACTTTTTCAGAGAAATTCTAGCTCCTCATGATTTGAATCTTGGAAGCTTAAAATTTGCATAGGTAAATTTCAAAGGTATCTCTGGTATATAGTAATTGGTACCTATATAGTAATTTGTTTCAACTGTAAAGTTCTCTGAACTTTTACTACAGTAATATACTGATATTATTTAAGAACATTTTAAAGAAAAAAGTTATTTAATACTTACTCGAATGTAGCAGATGTAAGAAAGGTTTTCGACTTTGATTGATCAGTCATATTTTCTTCTTTAACATTCCCTGTGTATACAATAGAAGGAACAGAAGCTGTGTATACAGTAGACGGAACATCCCTGCAAAACTTCAATCCTACAATTGATCCCCCTGGACCGACCTTTAAAAGTTTTTAACAAAGTAAGCTCAAGGAAATATTATCACTAAATAATATGTCAAAAGATTTGTTCAGTAACCAATTTTCAGGAGAATTTCCAGAAAGTATTTTTAAAATATGGCTGTAAAACAGCTGAAAGAAACAAAGACTAAAGCTAAAAGTGTCCATGACAATGAAAAGAGGATCCAGCATCAAATTTTGGAGAGGGTAATTATCAGAAGAAGGGTCATAAGTAGGCTTGCCAGATTTCTGAAATGTTCAACCGAAACACCGAAATGCCCCCTCCTAGTGTCGCTAGTACTCAAAGGGGTACTAGGTGCATGCCCCTGACTGATTTTTGAAGTTTTTTAATAGGGCAGTTTGTTTTTGAGATGTAAATATTTGCAATTTATTTCAGTTAGAAAAATACTTTGAATGTGGAGTAAAACATTAAACATTATTTAGATATACTTTTTGTTTTATAGGACATTTTAAGGCAGTCTTTTTTGGTTTTAATCTTGTTGTTAAAATCTCACAAGCTAATCTGGTATTATTAGAAGGCAATGTTACAAATGAAAAAGTGATTATCCTAAATAATCCGTCACAATCGATTAGTTTTGGTCATTTGTAATCAAGTCTATCTTTTTCCGGAATGTAAAGAAAATTGGCCGGGACACTGGGATTTTGTTTGAAAACCGGGACGTCTGGCAAGCGTAGTCATAAGATATATTCAGGGGCATAAGTGAAGGGTATGGGGAGAATTTTTTTGAAATAGTCCTCAAAACACAGTTGCATGATATTTTTGGTTGCTTAAAGGGAGTTCATGGTCCACTCTCCTTGGATTTGTGCTTGATGTCAATATTTATGATCTTATTAATGTCCCAAAATAAAAAGATTCTATCAAGAACTAAATATTTACTTATAGTGGGTGGTTCATGGGGATGGGAGGGGGGGGGGGATTTGATGAGAACATTAGTTTCTATGTTTTTGTTATAGTTATAATTAATGCTTGCCAACCTTTGAACGGGGAAAAAACAGGAGATTCTACTAGAGGCATACAGATGATTCGCCAGCAATAAACAGTAGAAGACCATTATAATGCTTTTGTCCAGAGCTGTTTTGCAATAAGGTTTTGGCATTATTATAGATCAGCGTTTCTCATCCTTGTTTGACCTGCGGATTGTCAAGAGCTTTTGTAAAGGAAAATTGAAGTTGTACGGTTTACAGAGAACTGCATTATATAGGTTGGCCATATAAAGATATTCTACTGTATATTACTATGATGCTTTTAAATGCCATGAATATTAAATTTAAAGGAAACTGTTTTTTTTTCTTTTTTTTTTTTGAAATATAAGCTACTTGATAGCAGAAAGAAAAGTACAAAAAACTGAAAATTAAAAATCTAATAATTAAGTGTATATTAGAAATGGGAAAGAAAATACAGAGAAAAGACTTTTTAGGCATATAGGATCAAAATATACTTACCCCAGGACAACTAACAGTACGGGGGCTATTTAAATCAAATAGAATCAATTCACCTCCTTTAGAGCCGGCAGCAACATAATTAGTGTATTTAGGATGACATTCTATAGATGTCACTCTTCTTTCAAAAAGGTTGAGGACTTTGAAAACCTTGAGTCCTTCAAAGTGGTTCACAAGAGCATTTTTCACAGGCTGATGAGAAATTAAAATATATTCAATTAATGTGTCATTTAAAAAGAGCTTTTAAAAACAGCAAAAGAGCATTTTTTTATACCAAACATTTTCAAAAGCAAGACACAAATTTAATCCCAAAAGTCAATTAAAAGGGGCCATTTTAGGACAATACAAAGGGAAAATCCATTAAAGGTGAATTTCAGGAAAAAAATCAAATCAAAATTTTCAGTTTTTAAAGATTTATCGAAAAAAATTGTGCATTCTCATCTGATGTGAGTGTTACAATCTATTAGGTTTCATGTTTTAGGTACGTAATATTTGCCTACATGGGCAATAAATTATAAATATATATTAAGTACATGTAAAAATTATATATGTGAATTATAATTAATATTTATCAAGACTCATGGATAGATTTTCTGACTTCACTCAAGCTTCTTTGCCCTTCATTAAAATCTTTGATTCCAAGGGGGTGTTCCAAAATGTCACTTTTTTTTTTTTTTTGAAGACATAAGACCTCTCGCCCTTGTCACAAGTCATGCTATATGTATGGATTGGCGTCGTCAGATGAAATTTATTGGGGGAGGGAGGGGGAGAACAATTTTAAAATTGCCATTTCAAGTTGCTTCAAAAAATAAGTACATATGTATATATAAACATACTTATACATATAAACATAAGTAAAAATGGATTAACATTATCATTTAATACATCATCTTGAAGCATTTTTATAAGCATATTCGCACTTAAAAAAGAAACTAAATTCCACAAAATAAACTTTTTCTTGCCAGCACATGTGACAAAAATAACTGCTTATTTTCCTACTGCGATTTTTTTCTCAGATACTTTAATGAAGCACTGTAAGACAAGATTATTTAATTGTTTTCTGTGTACAGTAGACCCCCGTTTTACGCGGGGGTTACGTTCCACGGAAATGTCGCGTAAATCAAAAACGCGTAAATTGAGACCTAATAGTAGTGTTAAAATAGGGATTAGGTTCCGTAGAAAAAAAAAACTTCATTCTAGTGATGCCTAATTGTATAATAAATTTAATGTCTACTTATATCGATTTTTATGCACAACATGCAGAAAAAAAACTAACTAATTTCGTGCTCTTTTATAAAGAAGAGCTGGCTATGATAGTCTTTTGGCAGTCATTAAAAATTTTCAGTAATTTTTTGCAGAGTATTAACACATCCATGATCACTTGCGTCATTTCCATGATAGAATCTTCCTTCACTATCAAATCAGAAAAATCATTTATATTGTCTAGGAATAGCTCAAAATTTTCAATGTAAACGTTTTTGGTTGTGTGTCACCAAAGTGTCTTTGTCGGTTTTGGTCTCCTTTGTCACTCCTGAAAGCTCTTCTTCCAGTGAGTTTTGAACTGTGTGAGTTTACTAATTTTACTTCTGGAAAGAGCTCTGGAACCAGTCGCATAAAATGTTTCCAGGGGTTCAAGTTCGGTTATTAGCACGCCAAAATGCAGTTTATTAAGTGTAATCTACAATCTTTAGGAGTTTAGATTTTGAAAGAGAGGAAAATGTTATGTATTTGCATTGTCACATCCACGTAAAACCGAAACTCATTGGAGTAAAATAAACTAAAGACTTCAAATCTTAAACCGGCGTAAAACGAGGGTCTACTGTATTTCGAACTTAGTTATCCCACTAAAGCATAATATTAACCCAGAAATGGGGAGTTTAGAGTTATTTCCCCCTTAAATTTTTCGAAATTATTTTTCTATAAACTCAGTTTTAGATGATTTTTGGGAAAAGAGAGATTTGGGGGCCTTTTCCAGAATTTTTTCAAAATTGAAGTTTTAAAAACACTATTGTAGACTATGTTCGGGAACAAACAATTTTTTGAAATTGAAGCTCCAGAAAAGTTGAATTTAGAGGACTTTACATGGTGTTGGGAAAAGAAGTTTAAAGGCTTCTTCCCCAAAACTTTTTCAAAAGTGGAGGTCTCAACACAAAGTTTTAAACTCTCTTTGGTGCTAGTAGTGGGAAGGAAGATTCAGGCGATATCTGGAATATTTTCAAAGTTGCAGTCCTGAAAACAAAAGTTAAGATCTTTGATAGTGGGGAGAGGGTTTTTCTTCGGGATCACGGTGGGGGGTCCTCTCTTGGAAGTTTTTTGACATTGAAATTTCAAAAGCGTAATTGAAGGCTATCATCGCTAACATTAGGGAAAGAAATGGGATTTGGACCCTTGCTTTCAAAACAACATTTTCAAAAACAAAATTTCAGTCTACCTCTGATGAAGTCAAATGAATGGATAAGGCTTGAGGAGAGTCTTTTTCTTTTCCAAAGCCAATTGCCTGCTTTGGTTTTCTATGCAGAAATTTTCATTTCCAGCCGGATAGCTTGTTTCAAATACGTTTGCCCCTTCAGTAAAAACACTTTTGACATTTAGGTCTATTTTTTCACTTTATTTTAAATATTACGTCTCCTGAATCTCTTAATAAGTTATTGCTTTACTTTTTTCTTTTTACATTCAAGCGCTTAGAACTTCTGGTGTGATTATTCATTACAATGTTTTAAATCGCTCTCGGCGTATTTCAGCTTTTTCTCTATTTAAAACATATTTCATTGTCCAGGTAAGGTAATTTAATAATACAGAATCTTGGTGTTCCTAAATAATATTTAAGATTACAATTTTAAAAAAAGAAAAAGAAAACATACTTTTTTCCCCACTTTTATTGTAATTGCTAATTTATCATCTACTTGTTCATTTTTAAGACTGCGAAGGTTTTTCTTTGTTTTTTTTTCTTAAACACTGAAAGGAAATTGGAGAGTCAACTTCTAAAAAAAGGGAGAGGAGGCAACATATCAGTTATAAGAGTGGTCTTCTTCTGCTGTTGCAGGAGTTTTGTACAAACCCAAAAAAGTTATAGGGGATCTTAAGAGTATAATAACCTGAACGTAATGTATAACCCTGAAATTTCTGTCCTTTTATCACAAAATACGGAGAAAATATAATGATTTCTATCGATCTTCTCAATAAGATATAACCTTAGCATTTGTACACTCTCATCTTGAATTCCAGTTTAGTACATTTCATATCTCTTTAAGGCCCCTGCTTTACGGATTATGTTCCTTCCTTCACTGCAAACCCTCAGTAGCTGCACAAGATTTCCTTCACCATTGCCATGTCTTTATGGCTAAGCCTTGTCTTGCGAGCAGACTTGTCATTTAGGTCCCCCTAGTTTGAAGAAAATAATGTATTCACATGTACGTAGGCATGATTCTTTTTTTTTTTTAATCTAATTTCCACTGAGTATATGTCCTTTGCGCCCCACCCCCTCCAAGCAAATTGAAATGACGGACCTGCTTGTAAGGTAGTTTAGACTTCTGATTATAATTAGCAGCACTTCAGCAACAATTCTTTGCTTCTAAATTTTTACTGTAGACAGTTGCATTCCTTCTGTACAAGCGA
Source organism: Uloborus diversus (assembly GCF_026930045.1). Lineage (NCBI taxonomy): Eukaryota > Metazoa > Arthropoda > Arachnida > Araneae > Uloboridae > Uloborus > Uloborus diversus. The sequence continues at coordinate 81,034,189 of NC_072739.1, read as the reverse complement.
AGTTTATTTTGTTTTAATTATGTAATAATTTAACATTTCACAACTGCATTTCACATAATAAATAATGTTATGTAACTGTGCAGTATAGTTTGTTTTGGAATTAAAACAGTAATAAGTTACCCCAAAATAATGGATTTTATCTTTGCTAATTCCAACTTTTGTGGGGTCCGACCCTCAAGTATTGAGCGGGTCTGGAATCCTCAGACCCCCCTCTCCACCCAGCCACGATGCCCATAAATAAGGTTGTTGCCAATGCTTTTCTGTATTTTTTGAAGGAAGTTTTTTTTTCCAGTCAGTCTATCATTTAATATTTTAAAATATATTTTTTTTCAAATCAATGTAGCAAATAATGTTCTTTTTTTTTTAAATCTTTTTTTTACAAAATTTTTAAAAATTTTGTACTAGATATGATTTTTTGTTATTTTTGATGATACCTTCTAGAGACGTACCAAGTAGCACTTTGGCCGAGTACCGAGTTCCAATTATGTTTTAAGAAATACCACCAACACACTCGTAACGAATTATGAACTCATTGGAATAGTAGTATAGACCTCCATGTCTAAATAATAGTTTTTAAAACAAAATTCCAGCTGAAATTCAATTATGCATTATTTCAAAGATTTTTGTTTACGTCAATAATTTTACAAATAAGTTATTTTTTAAAGTAAAAATAAACAAATACATAAAAGGTAGGATTAATCAAGTTTGAATTAAAACAAATCATAACAATCTATACTTCTAGTCCGGCAAACTTAAATAATTTTTTTAAGCGAATGAAACAATTTTAAAAGCACAAATGTGCAAGAGCACTGCAGACACGTGTTTCTGTATTACAAGGAACATCTTTTTCAAAGCATAAAACGTGAGCTAATGAATGTAAAAAAAAAAAAAAAACAGATATTTGTCGAATGTCTTTAAATCCATAAGTTCACATTTTGTGCATTGAAAAAAGCATCCCTTGTAATGTCAAAACACATGTCCACAGTGTTCCAGCACATTTTTGCTTTTAACGTTGTTTTATTTTTTAAGAAAAGGTATTTTTATTCCTCTTATAAATAATTTTGGAAGTGGCAAAAATCCATTTAATAATACAGTCGAACCTCGTTAAACCGCCAACCTTAGTGACGGGCCAAAAGTTGGCGAAATTCGAGGGTGGCGGTTTAACGAGGTGTTCCCTATCCTTCATAAATGCATGGTTTTAAGAAAATATAGTTAAAAATATGTATTTTCCTTCCCAATTGATCTTTGAATCATAATAGAAAATGGATACTAAGACAATAAATAAAACAAACACAAATATTTAAAAGATAAACTTACCGGCATGAACCAGTTTTATGTTTAAAAAAATAACTATCTAAAGTGCTTTGTTTTTTTTTGTCGGGTACATAACTCATCCACATTTTTTTCAAGACGGAGTACATTGTTAATCATTTCTCTGTCAGACTCTACTTCGAACAAAATGAAAAAACTAAGTTTTTTGACGTAATCCTGAGCTCTTCTTTCCCGGTAATTTTTGGTTCTGATTCCTCTTTGTCACAATCCGATTCGCTGTGGTCTGATACTTCAGGAGCTTTAAAAAAATTAACTATTTCTTCATCTGTCAACACTTCAAATATTGGCTCGTCATGGTCAATGTTTAAAAATTCATCTGCGTTCATTTCAAGGCGAAGCACCTCATTCGCTTCTTGAAATGTTTCATTAAAAGCTGTGATTGCAGGGTCTTGAAAAATCTGTTGGTCAACATTTGCATTGGCTCTTATCAATTCGGTATGTTTCCAACAGTTTTTGATTGTGTCTTTACTTACACAGTCCCAGGCTTTTTTTGCAAAGTAAATTGCAACGTAACTTTCAACGTAACATCACATTTACGATTTTCATTTATATCCTACACGGTTTTCTTTACCAAAAACCGTCTGTAATGAGCCTTAAACGATTTGATGATGCCAGCATCCATTGGTTGCAGAATTCCTGTGGTGTTCGGTGGCAAAAGTTCTATTCTCACATTAGACAGTTTTTTAAATTTGTGGCATGGTGCATTGTCGAGAATTAGCAGCACGTTTTTTTTTTGCATTTTCATTGCGTTGTTAAACACATTCACCCAGTCCGTAAATTCAACTTCATTGATCCACGCCTTTTTATTGAAACGATACTTCACATAGAGTTCCGGACGAAAATTTTTGAAGCAATGAGGTTTTTTCGGCTCTCCTCTGATATGCCCCCCTCTTGGCGAGATTTTAATTTTTCGCTCGATACGAAAATCGCCAATAAGGCGATAACTTGGCAACCCTGGTTTTGCAACTTGAACGCTGGAAAGTAGTTTCTCGAAGTCTGTCTTTTTGCACGTGTCTGTGTGGTAGGAGGTAGGTGCTCATATGTTCCGCTCTTAGGGAGATTTTAAGTTGAATACTCTAAAATAAAGTTTCAATTCAAACTTTATTTTAGAGTATTCTTTTTCTTGTTGTTTTTTAATGTTAATTTAGTTGAATTTTCTATTTTAATTATGAGTTCGGTTTGTGATGTTGTCCAAATGTATCAATTGAAATTTTTGAATGAATCTTCTTTTTCTTTTTCGTCAAGTCGTCCAACGTTTGGACGTACCGGAGTCCTAAATAGATTTTTTATATTTAAACTAATTGAAAATAAAGAGGTTTTTTTAGAATTTTTAAGGGAAATTGGTTTACTTAAGAATGAAATGTTATGTTCTAGATGTAATTCTGTTATGAAAATTAAAAAAACTAAAAAAATGTTCAGATGGGTTAATTTTTTTTTGTAGAAAGGTTATTGGGGGTGTTGTTTGTGGAAAAGAAGCAACGATCAGGAGTGGGTCATGGTTTAGTTCTAGCAAGTTGAAAATAGAGGAGATTTTTTTGATAACATATGAGATTTTAATTGGGACCAAAACTGCTGATATTGAAAGTCAATATTTTTTTTCATCACAAACTTTAGCCGATTGGCGAAATTATATTAATGAAGAAATATTAAATTACATTGAATTAAAATCCGAACAAATAGGGGGGGTTGGGAAAGTTATTGAAGTTGATGAATCTAAATTTGGGAAAAGAAAATATAATCGGGGACATGCAGTTGAGGGACAATGGGTTTTTGGGAGGGTTGAACGGGGTTCGGGGAAAACTTTTTTGGTTGCTGTTGGGGATAGGGGTAGGGAAACTCTATTTTTGGCAATTAAGCAGTGGATACTACCAGGCACGACGGTGCACTCCGATTGTTGGAGGGCATATGATACATTGGGGGAGGAGGTGTATGAGCATTTAACAGTCAACCATAAACTTAATTTTGTAGATCCAGAAACTAAATGTCACACTAACACAATTGAATCCACATGGAGACACATTAAAAGTACTCTACCAACATATAATAGATTAGGGGATTTTAAATTTTATTTAGCTTATTATTTATACAAAAAAAAATTGTGAATACAAAAATGAGGATACGTTTGTAAAGTTTTTGGAAATAATTAGCGAAATTAATTGGGTGGAGTACAAAATACAAGTAAAATAAGGTTGTTTTTTTTGGAATTTTTTTTGTCAAAACAAACATAATTTAAATATTTTTGTAAAGTAATGATAATAAAAAATGGGATAATTTCCCTAAGAGCGGAACATATGTGCACTGCCTCACGTGAGGAAGTAAAAGAAAAGTAAAAAAGGTAAGTGACCATATTTTGAATTATTGTGTTTTTAGTGTGTTTCTGGTAGTTTGTATTTTGGTCTGGTTGGCATTTTTGTAGCACAAAAATGGTGTTAATTTCACATAAAATCTGTGACTTATATCCGACTGTGATGTATATTAAAAGTCGGAGGGATAACGGACCGAGCGGCAGCGAGGTCCTGGCGAGCCCGAGGTCTCATAGTACTTTCGTAATGAGACCGAGGCAGGGGTCTCATTACGAAAGTACTATGAGACCGAGGGCTCGTATCCCGGAGAAACAACGGAAAAAAATTAATGCATTAATTTCATTAAATAATTAATGACATAATTTGAATTTTTCCTGTTGGCGCTAAAAAAGCATCGCTAAGAACGATGTATGACATATGACGTCATACATAGTTTTCTTGGCGACGCTTTTTTGGCGCCAACAGGAAAAAGTCGCCAAGAGGGGGGTATATCAGATTTGTTCCGTTTTTTCGCTTTACCGACGACTTCTAAAAGTCGTTTGTGGCTTCCAACAGCATTTGTGCAGTGCACAGTTGTTATCCTGGTTTTCTTCACACCTTTTTCGGCATTATTTGAAATCGTTTTGGAGGGCATCATTGCAAAGAACAATCCAGATCCAGATTCGTCCATATTGCAAACATCTTTTAAGTTGTACTCTGCAATAATTTCAGCTAGCTTTGTTTTCCCAGCATTAAGTTTTGTGACATCAACTGTAGCAGTCTCACCGTGAGGAGTGTGCAAACACAGGCCATTCCTTTTTTTAAATCGGTCGAGCCAACCGTTACAGTACGAAAGGTTTTCAACGTTCAGTTCTTTGGCAAAAATTTTTGCTTTTTTCTTTATAACTTCATCAGTCACAGACGCACCATGATTTTCGTTCGCTTGGGTTATCCACATAAGTAGAGCATTTTCCAAATTTTCGTGCTTCCCAGTTTTTATCTTCTTGACTGTATGTAGTGATTTCTCTAATCCTAACCACTTTTGTTTCTCTTGCAGAATATCTCCAACGGTTCTTCGGCTAACTTTTTTTTTCCAGAATATCGGAGAAATGATTGGCAATAGATTGGCAATTGGCTTGATTTTTTTCCATAAACTCACAAATTAGAATTTTTTCGTGCACATTAAGATAGTTTTCGACATTTTTACTCTGCGAAATGAGAGAACGGGACGTTATAGAACGCTGATACCTAAAACAACATTCGTTTCAAAACCTGCATAAAATGTCGAAGGTTTAGCCTCACCCCCTCCCTCCCCCAAGCCCCAAACCAGATCCAAGAAGGGGTGGAGAATAGCTGAGTAAAGGCGAAATGTCAAAATGAAGAGTAGAAACGTGGAAGAGCTGATAAGCTCAGGTTAAGAACTCTTGGAGACGTTGAAAACAATGCTCCTTGGGGAACTGAGCTTCGCAGGGGACGGATTAATGGGTAAACGGCCAGAAAGTAGAGGTGGAGCTGAATGTTGACAGAGAGCGAAAGAAAGCTGGACTGCTGGACAATTAAATGGTGACTAATCTAGGGAAATTTGTTAAGGGCAACACATTGTGGGCAAAAGAAGTGGCAGGTGCAAGTGATGGCATATGCATGATTTCTGTGTACGTAGTCACGCTCTAGTAAATGGTTTATCTCCTACTTTGAACTGCCTGACATTCTTTGAATAGAGGGCATTGAAAAGTATCCATTGTATAGTTTATCTTCTCTAGTCCTGCTTTCAATATGGCAGTTTAAACAGCTATTTTAACATGCTGAGTATATAGTTTCCGTGGAAAATCAATGGCGGTTGGCGGACAGTGAGTGGCGGTTTAATGAGGGAATTTGTACTACATTCCAATACGGAATGGTTTTTTTTTCAGTCTTTCTTGGCGAACTAAGAGGGTGGCGGTTTTTCAGGGAGGCGGTTTAACTGTATAAACTTTTCATACTTTTTGTACTTACCTTTTTTGCCTCATTTTTAACAAATAAGTTTCATCAACTTTAGGGCATTAAAATATAAGATTTACTCCATTGAAGCATAACAAACTTCATTATTCTCAAAATTTGAATTTTACTTGTAAATTTGAATTGTAAATGATTGCAGTATATTATATGCGTGCACTTTTTTATTAAATGTAAAATCTGCTTTGAACAATATTCAATTTTTTACAACTACTCGGTATTGGCCGAGTACTTGATCAAAATTTGGCCGAGTACCGAGTACTCGGCAAATTGGCCAAGTACCAAGTAGTTATTGAGTACTCGGTACGTCTCTAATACAGCGGTTCCCAACCTTTTTGATTGTGCGGCCCACTAGTTTTGTAGAAAACTCGATTGAGGCCCACAAACGAATACATTACTTTCACAGCCAAAATTTATTTTCTGAGGGGGTGGGGGTGGGGGTTCCTGTTCGTAACTGGTCTTAAGTGTAAATAATACCGTACTAGGACTGAAAAAAACAAGAGTTCTGGTGATATTAATCTCTTTCTCCCCTTATGTTGCACCACAGATATAAATATTTTGTACAAGAACAATTTTCAAAATAATTTTTAAGAAAGAAAATAATTCTATTGCATTCACTTAGCTGGCATAGCTGTAAGGAAAATCAAGAACAATTCATCAAAGTTAAAGCTCCATGGGATTTTTGGCGTTGTTTTTCCTCTCCGAGGGAGTTAATATCTGGACTGAAACTGAATAGTTTTAGTCTCAAATAATTCGCAACATTCAATGCATTTCAATATTTTTTTTAAACTGCAGTGAAAAGTCTCATTCAAATAGGTAGGTTGTCGAAAAGCCCCTCAAGTTCCTCAATTCACTAGTTAGTTATGCCAGTTCAGTGAAGGAGGAGCATTTTTAACTTGCAAATTGTGGGAATTTTCTGATTCATTAGATTTCATCTTCAATTATAAGGGAAAGTTCATAAGAAATGTGAAAAATCTGAATCCTAAAGTTTCTTACTGGCGATGAGCCAGCGAGAGTTGTGACGGTATATCTAACAAGTAAATTTTCGCTAAAAAATGGTAATTAATACCCCAAGATTTATCTTGGTTCAAATTCTCGACCAGTGTCCACGGCCCAGTAACACGCTGTTCGAGGCCCACTTGTGGGCCGCGGCCCATGGGTTGGGAACTGCTGCTCTAATACCTTCTTTTTAACTAATTAATTTTTGTTCTTTTGTAGCTAAGCTAGACAAAATGTAAAGTTTGACTTATCTTTGGATTTTAGAAATAATTTTATATCTTAATCTTTCAATTTTCGTACAATGACTTATAAGTTGGATTCTAACTTTTACTTCAAGTAAATAAGTGGATTTTGCTTTCTCTACCAGATATTTAATCCAAGGAGTCCCCCAGCTCCCCCAAGTCTTTTTTATCTCCTTATTTCCTGAACTCTTCTTTAATTTACCTGTATAAACTATCAGCTAAAAGTACAGAAAGAAAAAAATAATAATAAATATATATATAATTTAAAATAAACATTTATACTAATATTTCATGTTTAAAAGGAAGAAAATTATTACATAGAATAAATTACTATTTGTACAGACTGGTATTTAAAAAAATATAAATAAAAAAACTAGTAACTAATTAAATATAGTAAATAGTTTAAATAACTGATAAATTCTTTTAAAAGCAAGCAATAACATTAATTATTTTTCAAAATAAAATTATTCTTAACACAAAATCAATAAACAAAGCAAATTCAGTAACAATCAGAATTTGTAGCTGAATTTGACCAAAATTGTTGATAAATTGAACATTTTAAAGCAAAATTATAGGACCCTACTTTTAGGGCAGTATTTATGAAGGAAGATTTAAACATTGATGTACGGAAGGCGAAAACACAGGAGGATATTTTGTTTGGGAGCTCAAATCTCGAGGGGAAAATAAATCTTTCTGCAACAAATTTTAAGAAATTAAATTCCCTTTAAAACATGAGATAGTTTGCGTGCAGCAAAAGTGAGGCATTTCAAGGGCAAAAAAACAGTAACGCACACACCAATTTTGTTATCAGATGCTTTCTATTTCGATGTTACTACCTTGGTTTACAGAGCTGACGACTTTCTTGTAATATGACAGCTTGAAAGTTAATTCAAGATTTCAAAATTAAAAATGCATTAATATATTCATGGCAATGATTTTCTTTTTGACACAATTTTTTTTTCTTAAGGGAAAAGAGTCGTTTACTTTGTATTTGTATGAAGATTGACGATATATTGAATACCATGAGCACGGTTGCTGTCGGTTCCGGCTCATCTCCGGTACAACTATAATTTAACATGTAGTCGTTCAAAATAATTGGTATTAAAAAAGTTGGTTTGCTCTTGACGAATTCAAAAATTAACAACATACTTCAAGATTGCGAAGATAATCGTTTGATCCAATAGTTGCAGAAGTCCCGAAATGTACAACTGAATTTTTCCACGATGATATAGTCGAAATACTTGTTGCATTCTTTCTCTCCATCTCGTTTTTGTTTTCTTTAGTGTTTGATTTTGCAACGACAGGCCGATTCTTTTTATTTGGTGCAAAGGTATCGCTTGCATTTCTAACTCTTTTATTTCGAGTTGGATTCGAGCACTTGTCATCCGATGATTTTAGCGGGGCTTTCTTCTGTTTCGCACCCATTTCAACTAATTATCAAGAGAAGAAGGAAATAACACGTGTGTTGAAAAATTCATACAAGAAGCAAGGGCATGTAAAAAATACCGACAGTTTTTGTTTTCGGAACTACTTTGATATACCCCCCCAAATCGGAAATTTGGCGACTTTTTTTCTCGCCAAGCAAAAAAATTAATGAAATCCAAAAATTGTTGCCACAAAACTTTTTAAAAAAAAATTCAAAAATGGTACAAAATACAAGAAAATACTAAATTTAGCAATCAGCAAAAACCTAAAAGCTGAAAAAACCTAAATTGGCAACACCAAAATAAGAAACAGCAACCCTAAAAAGTCCGTAGGGAGTGCCAGATTTGGCGGGTAATTTTTGGGGGGGTATATCAAAGTTATACCTTGTTTTCCATAGAAAAAATGAAAAAGAAATCACATGGACTTCGAAGGCGGACATTAATTACAGCTAAATCCTGGCGATTTTTACAGGGAAATTTACGGCAACCTTGACATTTGGCGACGCAATGGTTTGGCGCGCGAACAAACGGTAGATACACGAGGGGGCCTGAGGATTTAGGTGATTGTGAGGTACGTTTAAATGATTAATTTGAATTTATGTTTCATAAAAACACAAATTAACTCTTGAAATTAGTAATGTTGCAAGTTTCATTTGTTATTTCAACGAATATTTTTTCAAAAACTGCCTAATGACTTGCAAAATGGTTTCGCTCGATCTTAAATGTCATAAATGTGATTTGATGTCAATAACATGTTGCAATGTATTTAATATTGAGCTATTGAGATGAAATGATTAATTTATGTATTTCTCTTTCTTCAAAGTGATCTCGTAATGGTTTGGAGCTCGTGAACATGAGAACAAAGAGGATTTTGCTTTGATTCATAAAGGAAACAAACAATGGTACAATTTTATTCATATTTTAATTAAAGCATAAGTAAACTTAGATAACGGCTTGTAATTCAGTGTAGATTTCATATTAAATCAACTAATTTCTAAAGAAATGCATCTTAATAGTATCTTACAAAACGGTTTCGCTTAATGATGAACGTCGTTATTATGGATATGAAGTAATAAGGATTTGATTTCAATTGTTTCTTGCTATGAACTTAATACTTTGCTCGTTGGACGAAATGTGATTTCTCTGTTAACTAATAACTATTTCTGCAATAGTTATTATATTTAGCTTCCTATATAGTGTATCTGTTTCATTTGAGTAAAATTGCAAAGTTACAGACAGGAGCAAAATATGGTATTTTCTAGAAGAAAAATAATTTATGCATTTTTCTTTTTCAAAATGCAAGTACCTATTGACCAAATTATGTTTTTAAACAGGAGTATATTCATCTGATGCAGATTCTTACCTTTTCGAATTATAAAACAGTTATCAAACAGTCATTTTTTTCCTTCTAGCTTCTGCTATTTAATAGAATTCTGTGTAACGGAAATCTCAAATTAAATAATTCACTCATCATCCTTTAAAAGATCTGTCAATCATGCTTTTATTGCTGAATTGCTTCATGACTTTCAGAAAAATAACATGCAGATTTGATTTTCTTGCCAGTTCCAGATATTGTCACATGCTTAAGGATAAATACTGAAGTATTTAAATCAAAGTATCATGTGGGGTGCAGTAGCTGTGAGCAGCAACAAACACTCCAGGTTAAAGTGCTTATATGTTGAGGATTTTTCCTGCTTGATATTTGTTTTTATTCTTGAGATTTTTTCTCCATTCGCAGAAAGATGTCCAATCTATTTTAATTTATTACAGTTCTACTTTTTGAAACTATTCTATATTGTTTATCTGTGTAATTATTCCTAGGCTGTTATGAAACTTGATCCTCAACTTGAAATGGTTTTGTATCATACTATAATTTGAGAATTTTCCTGTAATAAGCAGGTCGTGCATTCAATTCTTGAATAATACTTTTTATGAATTTGTCTTACTTCTATTCTTGATGTAATATTATGAAGCAATCATAGCTGAAGTATTTTTTTTTTTTTTTTTATAATAGATGGTCACACCTTAATGTAATATACAACAAAAAAAGAGTTAAAGAGAATAAGCTATTGATAACAGCTAGTTTACTATTGTACCTGTTGAATAATATTTTAATTAATAACGTGTTGAGAAGCAAAATATACTAATTATTTTCTGAATAGGATGGATACCTATTTAGAACTATTGTATGCCATTCCATTAGCATTGTTATAGTGTTGCATTCAAATTTTAAATTAAGTTTTTCCTCCCCAGAGTCTAAAAACTGTTTCTGGTGTCCAGTTGCAGAGGCTGAAAATTCCTGACTGAATGGCACATAGTAAAGGGAATTGGTTTCATTTGCTGCCATTTCCTCTGATTATGCTTTTCGGTTTTTTCCGAGCTTGAAGAGTAATTAATGAATCAACAGAAGTGTGAGTATGTTTGATCTTTAAAATTGTTACTTTCTTATGGATGCTATTCTCTATTGTTAATCTGTGTAATTGGAAACTTGGGTTACTCCCAGACTGTTATGAAACTTGATTCTCAACTTGAATTGGTTTTGTGCCATACTATATTTAGAGAATTTTCTTGTAATACACAGGCAATGCATTTAATTCTTGAATAATCTTTCGTGTGAATGTGTCTTGCTTCTACTCTTGATATAATCTCTATTATGAAGCAATCATAGCTAAGTAAATTTTTTATATAATACATGGTTACACCTTGGTGTAATAGATAACAAAAAAAGTAATAGCAAATAAGCTATTGATAACAGCTATTTTACTATTGTACCTATTGACAAAATATTTTAATTACAAACATGTTGAGAAATAAAATATATTATTTTTCTGAACAGGATGAAAAACAGTATTGTGTCCATTAGCATTGTATAATATTGTTGCTTTTAAATTAAATTGTTTTTTCTTCCCAGAGTCCAAGAACTATTTCAGGTGTCCAGTTGCAGAGGCTGGAAATTCCCGACTGAATGGCACATTGTAGAAGGAATTGGCTTCATTTGCTGCCATTAACTCTGCTTGTGCTTTTCGGTTTTTTCCGAGCCTGAAGAGTAGCTACTGAATCAACTGAAGAATGGGATTCTCTCTCTCTCTCAACATTCCAGGGTCCCCATACTTACTACAACATGGAGATTAACCAGTTGGATGAAGCCTTGAAGACAGTTCTGGTTTTTTGATTCAGACCAGGAGCCAAGCAACCCCTGATCCAGCAGTCCCAAAAGTATCAGTTTGGCATGGGAACTTGTACTTTAACCATGGATATATTTAACAAGCCCTGGTCACCACTAACGATCACTAAGGTCTTCAATCGTCTGGAATAAATTCTGGAACACATTTTTTTATTTGTGTTATACAATCAACTCTCAATATCTCAAATATTCCTTGAGGGGCTGTGGTAACTTCCCATAACTTGAAGTTTGAACCAGTCTGAGATTTGAATGTATTATATATTTTCACTAAACATAATGAAGTGTAACCAAAAGTGTGGGGAATTAGTGTCATTGAACCCCTTAATTTCCAATGACTGGCACAACTAAACTTTTTTTGTATGTGTGTGTGTGTGTGTTTTTTTTTATAAATAAAGGTTTTTTTTTTTTTTTTTCTCATATCACTTCTTTAAAAACCTCTCTCTCTCACTTTACACAACCTTTATAGAAATGTATAAAGCAATTTACTCCAGGTGTGGGAGCTTCTTTGAACATCCCATGCTTTGCTCAGTGAGTCATCATCACAAATAATCCCTTTTCCTTGATACCTCATTGCTATTTTTTTCATGTCCTGATATCTTACCCAAGGGTGCCTCTAGGGTCAGGGACTCAGCTGCATTCCATGTAGTCTAGTAATCAAAGCTGATATCATTAACCCACATAATCCCTGATCTGGGCCAAAGGGAAAACCGAAGATTTTTGTATTGCTATATGGTTATCCTAAGGCTTTATGTTAAAAGTAAAGATGCTTTTGAAAAAAATAATGGCATCAACTGCACCACCTGCTTAGCAAGATTAAATCAACTTTATTAAAAGAGTTTTGTTTATAACCATGTATCAAATTTCTGTTTCATTAATCACAAAGTAAAGATTACATATTTTGAAATGGTGCCTATATTTTTTGTAGCTATAAATAAAATTCTTATATCCAAGTCTGTGTCTGTATATTTAGTTTTTTCGACTAAATAGTTATATTTTTGCAAACCCTCAAATTTGCTACTTCTGTGTGATATCTTACAAGTGTGATAAAGTTACATCAATTTATAAACTTTATTTTTGCTAGAAAGGGGAGGGACCATTTTAATCAGGTGAAGTCTGGTTGCTAATGTAGCAGATAAGCATTAGTTCAGTTATGTTTGATTAAATAGGAGTAGAAGAAATTGTCTCAGACATACAGTTCATCAATTGTTTGTATATTTATATATTACATACAGAGGATATGTTTCTCTTTTGAAAATGAACACTAATAAAAGGTATAATGAAATATTAATTAGAGAAACTAAGCATTAGTTTCTGACTAATTGATGAGTGGGAGAAATTGTCTCAGTCAGGCAATGTTCATCAAGGACATGCTTATTTATATATTAGAGAGGATATGCTTTTCCCCTTTTTAAATCAATACATGAATTGTAAATAGAGCTCACTCATTTTCGCTTTCTCTGTTGTAATTTCTTAGTTTTCCAGATTTTGTTTATTTTCCAAACATTGGCAGGGTTTAATTTCAAATTAATACTTTTATTGATAAAGACAATGTATAGATTAAAATTAAAAACTGTTGTGTAACGTTTGTTTATCACTTCAAATTTTCTGAAAAATTGAAAAAAGTAATATATTTTTATGGCTGTGCTAACAAAGGGCGTACCACAACTATGGAACCTGGGCCAAATTGAAAATATCAAAAAGAGATTAAAATTCATGATTGATATTTCTAAGTTCCACCAAAATGGAAGGGATCGGTGTAGTACATTCTGTCAAGAGGCCGCAAAATAAAGGATAAAGTATAATATAGTTAAATAGAAATGAAAGAGACTAATTAGTTAACAAATATTTTATTGATTTCCTCCCCCATTTTGCGGATTTATATATCTTGTATTTTATTCATTTTCTCCCTTATGGAGAGAAAAAATTTTAAATATAAGTTTTTATTTATTTTTTTATTATTTTTTTCTAGTGACTCAAGAATTTAAATGGAATATCAACGTCATTTTTTGCTGGTGCGGAGTAGAGATGCGACAATGCATTAGCATATCGGTCAGCGGCCACTTTAACAATTTTTTTCAGCCGATTTTTACCGATTATCTGCGAAAAGATGCCACGAAGTGCCCACGGTAACATTCGTACACATATATGATCAATAAAGACTGGGATGCCTCGGAAAATTATATTTCTTCTAAGGCTGCCGCGAATCGAAAAAGTTTGGGAACACCTGCGCTATGGGATAGAATCGAAACCAAAAGTGAAACTTTTCGGAAAACGATGGACCGCGTTTCTATTCCCTAGTTTTGAATATATGAAAAAGAAAAAAAGCTACATTTTAATTTAAAAATGTAGATTTCACATGTTAAGAGCATCTGTTAAATAAGTGGAGACAAAACCAGAAAGTTAGAGAATGATGAAATTTTTTCAACAAACACTACCTTTATGTTGGTATGATGAATATGATTTTTGAGACTTTGATACTAATTTATAGTTACTCCGTAAAATTACAGATACAAATGTCTATGTATGCAGGCAGTCGAGGAGGGGGGCGGGGGAGGGAATAACAGTTGCAATTTGGCCTTGAGCTCACAGATTGGTCCTGTAAACGAGATGCCTGTTCAAAATTTTGTTTTGCGATTTTTTTTTCTTTTTTTTTTTAACTATGGGATTTTAGGAGTTTACTAACGAAAATTTTTTCTAGCATTTCATTTGCATTGGGCTGCAAAAAAACAAAGAAATAAATGCACAAAAAAAAAAAAAACTGATCTGATTAAAACAAAAAAATTATCTTCGTACTGAAATGAGAAATTTATATTAAACAAAGTATAGAATACGCAAATTTGCTATCCATTGCAAATTTTATTAAGGAACGGCTCCAGATGGGGACGGGTACCCCCCCATTTGAGCTCAAGAAGAGCAATATGTGACACGACCCCTATCCCCTTTTCTGAATAACCCCCGCTAAAAGCAGAAGTTTGATCCGCCCTTGATTTATGCATGCTCTGACTGTTTCGAGCACTTTATTATGTAAGCATGTATGTAAGTTTGTAGCAATGTGTCTTTTGTCCCAAAGGCCCGCCATTTCAAATTTTCTGGAATGGAGGGAGTGGGATAATGTCCCCCCCCCTCCATTCTAGAAACTTACATTATAAGTGCTCGAATCAGTCAGATTGTGCGCAATGCATTTAATTAAAAAAAAAAACCCACCTAATCCGTACAAAAATGCCCAATTTCAGAAACATTTCGAAAATCCAGAGGGAACGGGCAATTGAATCCCTGATCACCCTTATGACGAGCATGGTTGTATGTGTTGGGGGGGGGATTCATGGGACAGAACTGCGCTGCCATTAAAATTTTCTTTACAGGTATTTTGGTTTCGTTCTTGGGGGGGGGGGGGAGGGATATCACACTCTTGAAGGAAAGGGCACCCCTGCAGATCATGGAACAAACTTTGCCGTTGATTTTTTTTCGGGGGGTTGAGGAGTATTTAAAGGAGTCTTTTTTCTTCCATTTATGGTGTCTCTTTTTTTTGGGGGGGGGGGGGACTTTGTACAGATAGCTCCAATGAGTTATTAGAGTCCCCGCATGAAAAGTTTATGACCCTATATGACTCTACCATAAGTATATTAATCAACTAACATACAACCAAATTTCACAGTGAAGTTATAATAAAACAAGTAACTGCATTTAAACTGTTGTTTGTTTGTTTGTGGCTTATTAGTGCTTGCTTTTCAAACGTGGTACAATTCGATTTTTTAAAAATAATTTTTCATATTTGCCTCTTATGTGACATTAAAAATATTTTTAAATTAATTAAAACGAATTGGATGAATAAAACACAATTTAGGAATGGTTCTTAAGTTTAATTATAAACTATTTAAATCATTAAAAATAAAAAATTGTTTTTGTTAAATGTTTTTTTTTCTTAACTGTACACCATTAATGAAGTAACTTAACTTAATCCGTAACGATTGTATCAAAAGAATTGCTTCATTTTTCTTATTGCCAAATAAAGCGATAAACAAAAGAATCTAGCAACTTTTTTCAAATATGGCGGCTGGATTTCGCTGTATTTAACGGACGGTGACTTCGAAGCCTTCCGCGTATTGCGTAATATTTTGGTTATTTCAGCTATATGTTGCCAATTAAACAAAATTATATGTCCAAGGACGTTTAAAATCTCAGTGGTTACGTTCGCAGAGTGCTACCCGTTGACCATGGTTAACCGGTGACTAACCAGGGCTACATTCGGAAACAGGCGCCGGTATCACCGCAAGCGTTCGGAAACGATCGATTCGCAATACGTTGTCAATAGGGACTCAACCGTTTCGACCGCTTGCTATGTGACTCGTGGTGGACACTAAACTATCGAAATTTTTAAGAAGTATTTTAAAAGGATTTTAGCAGAGTGCACCGGGGGGGCGGGGGGGGTCGTGGCGCAGACTACGCCATTGAAATTTTTTTTGGGGGGGGAGGGGGGCTCTTCGCGACATTTAGGGGCCCCCCTCTGATTTTAGCTTCTAACTTTGGGGGTACTTCTTCAGGGGAAAGTGGACTCTAAAATTGTGAGGGGAGGTGGTAGTGACATCGCTTTAGGCACTTGCATTCCTAGCTAAAATTAGTTTCTGCAGGGAACAGCTATTGACCACTTGTTCATTAAATATTACAGCATAATACACAACACAATTTTAAGGTGGGGGGGCTCAGATATTTTCCTCATGGAAACCGATTTTAGTACAGACTAGAGTTATTAAAGTTTAACATTTTTCATAAATGATTCATTAATGGCTGGAGAAGAAATGTTTTTATATTTTTACATAGAAAAAAGTTCTGAAAGCAAGGAAGTTCTGATTTCTAGGGAGGGGGGGGAGCGGTTGAGCCCCCACTTACCCCCCTATATGGGCGCCCTTGGCTACAGCAAGAGTGCCGAAAGGTTGCGGAGCTAATGGTGGAGACTACACCATTGAAATTTTTTGAGAGGATGTTTTAAAAGAATTTTTGTCTCATTATCGGGCAGATGCCATTTCCGAGGGAATGCGGGGGGGGGGGGGGGAGAGCCATCTCGAAGAGCAAATATAGCAGAAGTTCATTCTAAAAAAGCTATTCATAAAGCTAAAGGATGCAGAGGGGGGGGGGTCATGGTACAGACTACACACCATCGAAATTTCATTTGTAAAAATATTGTAGTCTCATTGGGGATACTCCAGTTGCGTTTTCAGGAATTCAATTCCGAAATTTTTCGAAGGACATCCCCTCAATTCCTCTTTTGACCTCAAAAGTGGTAAAAAGAAAATAATCTGGATGTTGTAACTTATAGTCTACAAATAAAAAAAGCTTCCGAGTCCTCAATCCAATCAATAGTTGGACGATTTGAGTAAGGTAATCGATTCAGAATACTATTTAGAATTCACTTTCTTTTTTTCCATTGTTTATGCTCTTAACACTTTCATTTGAACTCCTTTAACTTACATGAACTAAAAATAAAAGAAAAACCAAGTGCTTCATTTTACTTAACTTCTTTTTTGTTTTATTTTCCTAGGTCATTTCCCCCATATAAGGCCAACTGCCTCCCATGTCCATTCATTCTGTGCTAAAAAATATAATTTAATCACTAATTAAAATTTAAGCAATATAACGCGACACAAATCTTAAGCTCGTCGTATGAAATAGGCCTGAGCGGCCTGATTAATCCGTCCCTCAAAGTACACCACCGGTGTACTCTCGAAGCTTAACTCTCAGCCGAAAGAGCACGTCTTACTGCCTGTAACGGAACATGAAATGAATAACATGCGCTAAGGCTGCATTTGCTGTTTTTGGGTTAAAGTCTGAGTCAGAGACTCATTTTCCCTCCAAGTCCATAATTCGGCAATGCTTCCGGAGTCGGAATGATTTTGGGGTAAAGAAGTCAGAGTGGAAGGCTCGAAAATTCTGGGAGTCGTTCATTTTCCCTCCGACTTTGCAGCCCTGATCAGTCCTGAGTTTTAGTCACATTGCGGGTTGAATTTATTGTGTCAAGGTCAAGCTTCCTGTAGCATAAAAAATGTGCAAAGCACTGCAAGCATGATTTAAGCAACAGATAATCTGAAATTACAAAGTAAATGAAACGTTGCTTTGAATTGCCATTTTAATTAATACCTCCACTAATTACAGTCGTAGAAAACCGAAAGTTACGTTAACATGGTGTCCGAAAAATTTCAAACCTATACATACCTTGTTCGATCATCTATTCTCTGCCGTTTGGAAGAAGTTGGAGTGGTCATACACTTGCTTCTTAATATATAAGTTTTTCTTATTTTTCAAGAAAAAGATAAATTACAAAACGTAAATCACAGAAAGTTATTAAAAGTAACAACAATATTAACAAAAAAAAATGTTTTTACAATTCTTTTAGGAGAAAATGTAATGCAGACAGGTAAGTATCCTTTTAGGACCAGCCTAATTATGCTAGACCATACCAGTCTACCGGTGTCATGGTTCAAGAGATGATGTTTTGCAATTAAAAAAAAAATATTACATTAAACATCAGTAGAAAGAATATTTTTAAAACTCAGTCAGTTTTGAAGTGATAACTTCTTATAGGAGTGTAAACTGATTTGTGACATAACGCGTAACGGCGCACTTCTTACCGGGCATGTTACCTAAAGTAGATTATCGTAGCTAACTTAAAACATAAGTTTATTAGTGTGGTCAATTATACAAGTTTAAGGGGTTTTACTTAAGGCTGTTTTGCCGATATTTTTCAATCTCCTTTTTGGCCATTGCTGCTTTCATGCCACACTCACAAAGTCTCTACTTGAAATACAAGCTTACCCCAGTTGCCACTTTTTGGCGTTTTTGCTCCTGCCTTCTCATTGGATGAGTTGAGGGGGGGGGGGCGTTTTTGCCGCGTAACTATGATAGCCACTAATAGCCAATCAGGTTCGTACACGTGCTATTGAGCTTGTACATAAGATCGCGGGCTAGTAGACTCCCGATCCTTATCCGTATGAAATAGTTCTTGGATGGCTGTCTTGAATAGCAGTCGTGTGTAGTGTTATAGGATTCTTTTCATGTAGTATTAGTGTTGCATATTCGTCTTTAGCTGCTGTTCGGCTGTGGTAGATGATATTAAACAGTACATGTATTCACATTTCTGAAAAACATTAGGTATGCTAACATCGCATTCCTTTCGTTCGCGCATACGACAGAAGTGCGCATGCACGGGGAAATTCCTTTTCTTTACTCTTTGGGTCAGCTTTACGGGTTAAGTAATAGTAGAAAAAGTAATGAAATTAACAGAAGATACATACGTCGCAACATAATGCAATCTCCTAACGAAAGGTGAGTTTAACAATACAATATGATACCAATAACATTGTAAACAATGTATATTCAAAACAGCATTTAATTTTTAAATTTATTTTCAAAACAAAAAAAATTTTGCGATTAGTTATACTAAAAATATCTTGCTTCATTAAGGGTTTTGAACTGTGATAATGTGTACATATTTTAAACGAACTTCATCCCCGCAGACTTCGCAATGCGGGGGGTCGGGGACATCCGAGAAAACAAAAAATAATTTGTGCATCACAGAATAAAATCTAAACTGACTTGAAAACAATCACTCGTTAAAAAGTTAGTTATTTGGGGGGGGGGGGGATCCAATAAAGTGTGTGGTTAGGGTCCCTGGTGATTTTTGTGGGGGGTGGGGGCAAAATACAGATCCTAGTCTGGTTGTAATAATACGCCAATTTTATCATTTCAGATTTAAGCTTAACCTTGTGTTTATGGTGATAACATTTATTTACAACTAGCTGTACCCGACGCGCGTTGCTACGCCAACAAAAAAATACATCACTATACTGATTTTCATGACAATCGGTTGAACGGGGCAGAAGTTGCTACTCAGCAGTGCCACCTGGTGGCGAGTGGCTTCAATGAGCATATTATGCACCTTCTCCATGGAAAAATACATATATATAGTAATTTTCATAATAATGGGTCCAGGTATCAAGTGAAGCCGTGACTATACTCAAATTTTGTACTCACGCAGTTTGTAAGATCAATCAATCGCTAAAAATATCAAATAGAAAAAGTTTTAAATCCCCCCGTTGCATGAAAAGCCATAAAACAATAAAGAAAGAATTTATTTGTTCAAACTCAAGAAAAATGGCAACAGCTAACTTCTTATCAATGAGATCTTTCAAGCGAATTAATTTCTGCAGCCGATAATTTTATTCGTATTTATCCAATGAATTGTGACTTAGATTGGAATAAAAAAGGAACTATCGATCGGATTTTTTTCAAACTGGTCTATAAACATTCCCAGTACCAAAAATAACAAACGGTGAAAGTTTCAGCCAAATCTGTCGGGTAGTTTTTGAGTTTATGGATGACATGCAGACAAACATTCATTTTTATATATATAGATTAACATTTTAAAACAGTATTAAATCTTTAAATTTATTTTCAAAACAAAAACATTTTTGCAATTAGTAATACTAAAATTATCTCACTTCATTTAGGGTTTTGAAGTGTGAAAAGGTGTACATAATTAGAACATTTTACCGTATTACCCCGCATTTGCTGGCGTGCCGCAAAATATGAGGGTCACCAGATTTTCAACAACCCTTTCCTGGTTCTTTCCAACATGCCGGAAAAAACAAGGTTAAAAAAAATCATATATATATAACAATTTAATACTATAACAAATATATATTCAACTTTTTAAAAAATATAAGTTCTATACTTCGTATCTACATTTTTTATCCAAATTATTGTCACTAGGTGATTCTTTGTAAAATATAATACCTAAATACATTGTTTTATGAATACTTGCGAATGGGAAATATTAAAATAAAATTCCTGAAAAAGTGGCATCTAAATCAAATACATGGAGGCATAAAAATTTCAAAAGTGATTTCAGATTTCTCATTTTGAGCTCAGCTGCAGATTCCATTTTTGTGCTTAGCCTGGCAGTACAGATCAGTTTATTAGTATTAATAAACATTTTAATTTTGTACAAATATTTATTAACTATAGTAAGATAATGCAACATCAATCTACCACAAATTTTTTTCATCTCGACGGCCTGAAATTTATTGGTTCGTTTTTGGAAAGGAGATTCAATTTTTGGAATTTATTATTATTTTTCCTTGTATAGTTTGCTTTGCGGTTGAAACTGAGGGAAAAATTTACTTTTGTGTTATTTCAAAATAAACCTTGAATTATCCAGCATGCCAAAAAATTTCGAATTTCTCGGCACGCTGGTCAATCTCCTTTTTTTCCGGCATGTCGGCTAATGCGGGGTGATACAGTACAACCCCACAGACTCCGCATCGCAAGGGTAGGCGATGACCAAGAAAACAAAACTAATAAACATTTAATTTTTTCATCACAGAGTAAAATCTAAAATGTTACCGAAGTTTGAGTGTTTTTTCTGATAAACGAAATATTTAGAAACGACGCGTCATTTAATCTATTGTTTTTGCAGAAAAGTAGTCTGAATGGTGATCAAAGAATAAAATAATTTTTTATTTAGAGCAATTTTGAAGTCGGTTCTATTATTATTATTATTATTATTTTTTCAAAATTTTTTTAAAACAAAAATCTAACCCTTTCTACAATCCAAATTACAGTTACAAATGATTAATAAGCCACTACAAGTCTCGGAACTGTACTTGATGCAGTCCTTGCAAGATTTTTAGATAACATACAATGCAAAAACTTCGTTGCCTATTATAGCTACCATAAGCCAGTTGTTATTTTCATAGGATTAAATAATGATAATAATTTAATCCTATGAAAGTTATCACTTATGCAGAGCGTCCCGTGAAGCGCATTTTTTTTTTTTTGCTGAAAGTTGGAAGTTTGATAACTTACACTGCCCTGCTAAGCGCAAAATTGGTATCTGCAGCCGAGTTCAAAATGAGAAATTCCCGTTTAAAGTTGTGCGGCCCCCGTGTATTTGATTCAGATGAAATTTCTTTAGATTTTTTTAAAAAATACATCCCATTGGCAAATGACCATAAAACATTGTATTTGGATAAAATATGTGACAAAGAAACATTTGGTGACAATAACTCAATTTTGACAATAAGAGCAGATACCACTTTTGTGCTTAGCACGGCAGTAACAGCAATATTTCTTTTTTTTGAAGCATTACATGAATGGAATAATTTGATGCCATTTCCCATTCATTTGCTCTTTCTTTAAGCAATGCAACTCTGATTCAGTTGTCTAGATCATGGACGACATCAGCGACACTTTCATTATTATTTATTTTTAATTCAGAAGAGAGGGTGATACCATTTGATGCAGGAGTAAATGAGTTTCCTCTTTATAGTTTCTTTATTTTATAATTATAATACATAATTATGAAATTGTCAATTTTTTCACTACTTTTTTTATGGTTCCTAAATTAATTGTAGCTAGTTAATCAGGAGTCTACTGTAGTTTCAGATTAAATGAAAATAAATAAATAAATAAATAAATAAATAAATAAAAATAAAAAAATTAATGAGTTTCCTTAGTTTTTAACAAGATAAAATTCACTTCCTTCAGAAATTACAAAAAGCAAAATATTAAAAAGTAGATCATAAGCTCTAAAATATCAAGTATTAGTACAGGTAAAGAAATGGAAATAAAAAAAAATATACGCAGCAGAAAATTAAAACTTAGCTGATTAAGAGTATGTGGTTCAAAGTGTGTCAAAAAGGAAATTCCTGTAGTCAGCATAAAATAAAAATATTCATTTTTTGAAGTTTTATGCAAATTTTAATTCACAACAAAATATATTCAAGTAGAAAACTAAACTAAAAAACAAAGTATATAAGTATCAACACAAAAATATAAATTGAATTTCTTTCAACAATTACAAATCACAAAAAGTAAATGCCATTTACATGTATAGACAAGAAGAACATGCATAGTAGGGCTGGGCGATGTCGGATTTCTACATAGTAATGTATCGCCAACCTTACATTGCGATGCAAGTTTTTTTTTTACTTATAACTGCTTGTTTAAATTTTACATAATATATTCCAGATGAAAAAATATAAATTACCCTCATTACTACAAACAGATTCAAACATCAACAAGAGATTGTCAAAAAAATGTATAAAAAAAGCGTTGTAAAAAATAGTAATTAATATTACAGATTACAGACATGTGTTTTGAGATTACAATGAACCTATTTTTTCAACCCAAAAAGCTCATAGAAAGTCCTATTTGGTTGCGCATTTAACAAGGGGTTCCTCAAAATACCACAATAAGTATGTTTAAGTGAATTATAATAAGATAACCTTTGTTCATCAGTGTATTTCCCGTCAAGACTTTAAACAATTGCATTTCCTGCAAGTTTTTAGAAAAGTGGAGGTCTTCGATCGCTGTTGATACTTCCACACAGAGATGCCCAGAACTTGAATTTTTGGGAAGGGGAAATTTTTTAATTTGCCCGATTATGCTCTGTATTGTACTGAATCATATATAATAGTATGAACACAAAAATGTATCTAATTAGAAGAGACAATGAACATCTTTTTTTAAAAAGGCAATTTCAAAGTAGTCTCCAAATTAACCACAGCATAAGAAACAAAATTGTCGAATAAGAAGTTTTGGTAAGTCCAGTGACCTTCCATCGGGGTGCTCCAGCTTCCCCAGCATTTTGAAACAATAACAAGATTGAAATGACAATGATTGTGGACCAGTGTCTGAACATCAGTGCCTAGATTTGTAGTCGGTGCGATATCGATGCATCAGTTAAGAGAAAAATTCTAAGTCGGTTTAATGTTATGGTATGTACACCGGTTTTTTGCCCATCCCTAATGCAGATATTAATAAATAAAAAGAAATGAAACATTAACATCATTTATTTTATCTGGCAATAAGGAGTATATCTTTCTTTATTTCTCTAAAATTTGGCTTTATAAAAGTGTCATTCTCACAAAAAGGTCATTTTCATGTCCTTGTTATGTTTAATGACTCATATATATTTTAGGGGTTTAAATACTTTTCAATTAGATATTTACAATTCAATTTTTGAGTTCAATTAGTTTTCATGTCAGCAACGTTAAAATTTTATATAGCAATATGAATTGGCCTTCCCGTCAACATTGCTGATTCCAAGAAAAGTCTTTTCTGCTTAGGAAAAGATGAATATATTGTTAGGAAAACAATCCAATATTTCCTAACTCGAATTAACAGAAAAACAACTTTTTTTGGCTGTTGAAATAATTTGTTAATTATTGGTTTTTGCTTTCATATTAGTAGAGAAAAAAGAGAAACTCGCTAAATTGTGAAATTAGTTAAATTGAGGTTTGTTAAATCGAGTTCCGACTGTAATTACACAAAATCATATTATATGAAATAGGAAATATTTTATAGCAAATAATGTTATTTGAGAAAATATGAACATTGCTAACCTTGATTTGAATTGAAAAACTAGTACTATAAAAATTTTTCTAGACTGCAAAATATTAATATACAGGGTGTGATTGAAAAGTAACTGAACTTTTGCCACCGTGAGTTTTTCCAGGTGGCAAAAAAAAAAAGATTTTTGGTGGAAAATGTGCATCTGATTTTGTTCTTTCAGGCTCAACAAGAGTCAATGTGCTCCGAGCAGCGGTTGAGTTAATGTTGGGCTACGTGCGAAGGTTCTTCTTGCACTCCGTTACGTTTTCTGAGTGGTGGAAATGCAACAAACGAGATTAATCAGCATTACACAATCAATTTTTGCATAAAATTAAAAAAAATCTTAACCCAGACCCAGGAACTGTTTAAGGAAGCCTTTGGAAATGATGTTCTGTTCTGGACACAAATTTATGAATGGCACAAGGCGTTCAAAGATGGCCAGGAGGTTGCCGAAGACAAACACAAACAAAAAGGCATTCAACGTAAAAAAATGACGAAAAAGTCGACAGGTTCATGAATTCTTGAACATCGACCATTGGGCAAGCATCCAGGAGATGAGTGAAAATTAAATCTAACTTACTACAGCGTTCAAGAAATTGTGATGGAGGAATTGAGCACGAGCAAGTTATGCGCGAAACTGGTTCCCAAGGATTTGAGCAACAAGCAAAAGGAAACACGCGTGAAAATGAGTCATGAAGTGCGGGAACCCCAGACATCTCTCTTCCAGACTTCTTTTTGTTCCTGCTCATCAAAAGAAACCTGGAGGGAAGCCAATTTCAGTCGATATCGGACATTCAAATAAGTGTAACCAGCAATCTAAATGCCATCCCGTAAGACCGGTTTAAGAACAGTGGAAAAACCGCTACCGCTGGTGTATCGAAGCCCAAGAGATGTATTTCAAAGAATATTAACTACATCTGTCAAAAAGTTCAATAAACTTGTTGTTCCAGAAAAAGTTTGGTTACTTTTCAATCGCACCCTGTATTCCAAATATCAAAGACAATGTTTACAAAGTATGTTAATTGATTTACAAAATGCAGAATATGATGCAGAATATGTACATAATTTTCAAAACACATTTTTTCTCTCTCTTGTTAATAGGAATATTAATACAAAATTAATTTAATTTAGAAACTAAGACAGAAAATTGTCACATGAATACAAATGAAAATATCACTTAATAAATATACAGCTTTAAAACAATCAATGTGCGTATCTGTGTGAGGTGGGGGGGGGGTGAAATAATGAATTTACATAAATGAATTATGTAACAATGAAATGTACAACTGACAGACAGGTCATAATCAACATTTTGGAAACTTTGTAACGTTTTTAACCTTTTTATTTAATGCAGGCCTTCTTCCACGTTCTCCTCTTCTTGTGCCACTGACAGAACAAGGCAAACAGCTGTCAGAACTAGCATAGCATTCTTCTTTTTTCCAAAGAAGCAGTGAAGCTCCTGAAATTAGGAATAGCATAAGCAACAAGCTTTTATTAACTGAATTTAGAATTTATCAGATTCAAAAAATCTTTTGAAAAAATTGAACGTCAGAAAAACTTAAATTTGACAATGGATTCAGCTTAATGTTCAATGTCCATTACTGTGATTTAATTAATTAGTACATTTTATGGACATTCTGGAGTATTGGAACTAGATAAAAAAATAAGTATTAAGTAAGGAAATAAAAATTGTTTTTACAGCACGGACTATTACTAAATCTGGTATTTTTCGGCCATTCAAACACAGGATGAAAGTGTTTGAGCTTGAAATTAAAATAATGTACAGTTGACTCTTGCTAAACTGCCAATTTTAGTGATGGACAGAAAGTTGGTAGAAGTCGAGGGTGAGCAGTTTAATGAGTTTTGCTCCAATCCTGCACAAATTCATGTTTTTCATGAAAACATATTCTAAGACATGTATTTTCCTTTCCAAATGAATCTTGAAGAATAACTAACAGCAATTGGTTTTCCAGCAGTGTATCACCAATATTTCTTTGACAACTCCCCCCCCCCCCCAAAAAAAAAAAAAAAAAAAAAATTTGAAAAATTATTAGCAATATTCTGAAAATGTTTTATTCTGAAACACCCTAATTAGAATTTTTTCGAGAATGTTTCGATTGCCCCCCCCCCCAGGAACAGAAAAGGGTATAAAGAATGATTGCTTTCATAGCTGAGTAGTGAAAAGTCTAAATGAAAAGGTAGAGGAAGGTGGGAGAGTTGGTAAGAGCTAGGTAAAAATTCAATAAGAAGTTGGAAACAATGCTCCTTAGAGACTGAATGCAGCAGGGGGCGGATTAAACAGAAAGCAAAAAAAAAAAAAAAGCTGGACACTTTTACCTAGTGCACCTGGTGAATAATCTTTTTGCATTTGTATGGAGCATTAGTAGTAGGTGTGAGTGACACTTCAAGATTTCCCTCTGTGCTTGTCATGGACATTCACCCTCCTAAAAGGCTTCAAATTTGAATTGTTTGTCATGAACTTTCAATGCGGCGGTTTAGACAGTAATATTATCATACCGAGTATGAAAATCAGCGGCAGTTGGCAGACAGCGGTGTCGAAAGAGGGAATTTGTATTGCATTTTTCATAATTCTATTGAAGATAATGTTCTTTAGAACTCATTCAAAGCTTGCTATTTAAACTGCGAGTGAATTTTATGCAAAATTTACATGAAAAGCTTTTTTATTCTCTATATTGTTTTAATTTGTGTACGCAAGAAAGCTTTTGTACAAACAAGAAATTATAGCTGTACCTCAGAGCCAGACTGACGTAAGTCCAAAAATTACGATTTTCTGTTTATTAGTGCATTGTATGTAGAAGCCTATTCTGCATCAAGCAATGTGAATGTAATTCTTATTAAAAAATCATTTTCAATTCAGGCAGATATCAGGGTTGGCTTTTGGACCGTCTAAAAATGGTTTAGGACAGGACAGGTGGTTTTTACTAGCCAAAACTTTCTAAAAATGTCCAAAAGTGTCTTAAACTGCACTAAAGCTAAAGGTGTATAATCTAATCAATTCGTATTTACAGCAATATTCGTAATGCATAAATATTTTTCTCTGAAATGTTCATTTTAAAAATATTTAACTTAAATTGCCAATAACTCTATTACATAAAAACTTCCTTATGTAACAGTTGGTAGAGTGATGAAAGAAAATTCACAGCACTACCAAGACAACTAATTTCAGTTCCATTTATAACTCAAAGAAATGTTATTAAATGTGTAATATTTAGGTGCAAAAAAAAAAAAAAAAAAAAAGCCTTATTTTTTAAAAATGGTTTTTGTATTTAGTTTTACATGATGTCTTAACAAAAATTCTTTTTTAAATCATAGACTAAAAAACAATAAATTGATGATTAAATATACGCAGTTATATTTTAAAACTTCTGCAATATCTTTTATAAATTCACACTTTTAATATAATACATTCTGTGACTACAATAAACAAAAACTGCAGTAGCTTGACAATTTTTAGAAACAAATTATTGGTCTTTTTCTGAAGTAGTTTGGTGGTAATTTAGTTTTAGATCATGAAAGCATCAAGGTTAAGAAAATAAATTCTTCACAAAGCTGTAAAAGACTCACAAATACATATTTCTCCCCTTCAGTTTGAAAATTATCAATTGTTACATTTAAGTCAATTATTTCACTATATTTTGAACACTTTCTTCTGCACACATGCATAAATGTCAAAAAATTTGGTTACTATAATGAAAAAAAAAAAAAAAAACACCAAAAAAAAACCTCACGCATTCAAAAATTGACATTTTTATGGAGAATTCAACTTCTATGTAATTAGATTAAAATCAGCTGTAAAAAAAAGTTGCAAATACAGTAAACTCTCAATAACTCCAAGTCCCAAGGGAGTGGCTAAAACGTTCGAGTTATGGGAAGTTACCACAACAGTTCATGAGTTTGGAACCCATTGAAAACTTTGAGACGTAGGAATATTCGCGTTATAAGCTTCGAGTTATCGAGATTCGACTGTATATATTTATACTTGAATACTCACATTGAATAAATATTCAATATAAAACATAAATTCGACACATTTTGTTCTGTTTTTGATATTTTCTCACAAAATACAGTTTCTCTAAAAATGTTATTTTGGACACTTTCAGACAGTTTTAGGCACAAGGGTTTTAGATCACGGTCTTTACTGTGGTTTTTATTATAATGTCCAAAACCTTGCCAACCCTGGTAGATATTGTTGTAGAAACAATGTATTGCATAATTTTCATTCCTAAACTTTTTTCATACAGAATAATACTCATTTTGCCTATAATACAACACAAACGAATATTTATTCAAAATATAACGTGTGAAGAATGTAACTCTAAAATGGAATATTTTAGAGATAGACTCGTTTAGTTTTTCGGATTGAGATACCAGTCTAAATATTAGTCGAATAAGTAAGCACTGGTGCTTGGTATTAAAATTAAAACTTCTATCAACAAATTTTCCACATGGATAAAATAAATGTTTTTTTATTTGCTTTGTGCAAAACTTATTCTTTTCTTCTCTATTTCGAAAAACTTTTTATGCAAGGGCTTTGAATTTCTAATCCACAATCTTTTTGTGTGACGGAAGTGACATAGTTGTTTTTTACTTGTTGCAAAAAATAATGAGAAATGATAGTAATTATAAAGGTAATTTTGTTATTAAATTTAACAAACTAACTTCAAGATTAAACTTCAGCAAGTATACATTTGTGGATTTTGGGCATTTTAAACTTTTTAAATAATGTAGGTTTTAGAAGATTTCTTTGATTCAAGTCAAGTCATCAGTTTAAAAGCAAAATTCACATTAAGTTCTACCATGAATTTAGTTTAATTACTTTTATTAACAAAACTAACTTTAAAACTTATTTTTCATTGTTTTGAAATCAAAAATAGGATTTCAAAAAGTTAGTTTTCATGTTGTTTATAATCTATTTTCTTCATTGAAATATACAATTCTGTTATGAATAGGTCCAAGTCAGGTACAGAAAGAACCAGGGGGTGTCTCCATATATGCAGTATACTCTCAAACTTTTTTTAGACAAATAGCGTATACTTTCAAGCTTCAAAAACTTTCATATTATGACATATTGTATACATGATCGCATACACATATTGTACGTAATGGATTACGGGGAGTAAACCCTCAGAAAAATTGATGAGAACATCACTGGAAAGAACAAAACCTTTGTGTGGGAGAAAACATGTGGGTGAAGTGCCAGTTCAGTGTCAAAAAAAAAAAAAAAAAAAAGAATCAGTCAAAAGTTTCATTTCTGTCGTGGGTCTTTACGCTCCCCTCCCTCCCATTTTTTTGAATCACACACATCAGAACATCTTTTTTCAGATAGCTACCAACAAATGTAAACTTCTTTAGATAAAAGAATTTCAATTGTAAGAAATGTTTAACCAATAAGGCTTCTCCCATGAACCTTTTTGACTTTCATTCCACAAATTAGTGTCAAAAATAACAAAATATTCTTGTACAAATTACAAAATATTAAATGGCGACAAGAAATTAAATTATTTCAAAACATACATTTCATTTGTTTTGCATTAAACTAAACATTCAAAAGAGGTAGTTTGTTTCAAGAGGTTACATTCGTTCCGAACAACGAATCCGGCCTCCATAGTGTGTTCAAAAGGATTATTGAATTTCTAAAAAATAAAAATATCAAAGCGCTCAAAATGTCCCTAGCGAAAACAAGGGATCTTCGGTGGAAGGCTGCCCATTAGTGCCCTGTGACGTAAGCTCGTGACGTTTCAGAAGAGCACACTTTTGCGCGTGGATTTTAAAAAATTCTTTAAAAATCAATCACAGTGTTTTAAAATTCGGCGATGGTGAATTTTTTAGTTTTGAGGGTCAATTAACAATATCCAATAGCCAAAATATGAACATTTAATAGGTTGCAACTTCCCTATTTGTTACTTTTGTCAGGCTAAGTGATTGTTCAAATAATTTAATAAAAATGCAAACTTTTAAATGCACTCTAAACAACTCTTGGGAAGAGAATAAAGCACAATTTTTCTTTTTATACTGCCATAAAAATGGAAGGGAAAATATAACGTTCTGTGATGTACGTAACAGGCCATTCAACACAGAATTAAAATTAGGCTCAACAAGAAAAAAAAATTTAAAAACCCAATGAAAGAAATTAAAGAAACTGAAAGCTCAAAATATAAGCAATAATCAACAAAAATATCATTAACATCAAATGTAGGATTATTCCATGCAGTCATCCATCTTGAAACGACTGTTACTAGATTTGAAAATTTAGAAAGTTATTTGTAAAATGATGAGTAACACATTCATGTCGTTGCTAAAAATTCGAATGGGCGTATCTAAAAAAAATCGAAAAATGAGTTACGACCACCACAGAAATGTCTAAAGTCAATTTTATAATATGACCAATGGGCATCTTTACAATAAATAGTAAAAAAGTTACAGTCCCTCACACTGGTGGTGGTTCTAAAGCGATACAGTAAACTGGAAATCTTTTAATCAGTTTACTGCAAAATGCTTAAAAGTGAGATACGCCCATTCGTCTTTTTAGTGACGATATTGATTTAGTTTGAATTTTCGGCTTACAAATTGAGATTTTCGTGGAATGACCCATACATTCTATTCATTATAAAAAACTTAATGCACAAAATAAGCACATTTGAGCAAGAATAGAATTATCAAATGATACTTTTTCTCAATTAAATTTACTTACCAGTTGCAGATATCATAGCATCTCCAGAAGAGTTGAAGACATTAAGCTGAAAAGACAAAAAGAAGGCATTCATCATTATTGCTATCCAATATCAGAATTGTCACTGATGTACTATAACACGAGTAACAGCTTGAAATTGAAAAGTAGAATGTAAAAACTTGTGTCCACAAGTCTTACCAGATACATAAATTTGAACCTTGAATTAAAATATTGTCAACCCCGCTTAATTGAATATCGTCAGTTCCAAGAAATATTATTCAATTTAGCGGGGTATTTGATTAAACAGGGAATTTTTTTTACCTTTTTGAATTGACAGCATTTGTCTTAAAATGTAAAAATAATAAATCAATAGCTTTTTAAAGGAAATAATTAATGTTATTGGTAAAAAGGTTTTTAAATAAGCTAAATAAACAACAAAATAGTTTAATAATTAGTATATATGGGTCATTCTTCAAAAAGTGTAACTTTTCTGTCACATACCTTTTACAGAAAAACCTTTAAGAAACAATTCATTTAACAATGCTTTTTAATTTCATCAAAAATATATCTATTTAAACCTGTCAACAACTTTTTAATAATATTTTTTATTTTAGTATATTTGGTATAGAGGTTCATAACATGTGAATTCTCCCCTCCGTGGCATGTCACACACCTTGTGTGACAGTTTATGCTGCTTAATAACTTATTTAATTAAAAGTATATATTTATTTATTTGTTATTCCTTTCACAAGTGTCTCAAATACTAATTGTTTAAGTATATTTAATTTTTTAACATTGTGTTTTAGTTCGTTTTTTTTTTTTTTTTTTTTTTTTTTAAAGGATAAGTAGTCATGTCACACAAAAAACTCTCATCTCCGTTACCTAAACACAAAATGCCATTCCTCATTAACACGTGGCAGTAATGACATCAAATTTTATTTTCCATGATACAAGGGAGCCCCCTTGTTTATTTTCAGCCATAGTTGAAGCTGTGAGATTTCGTCGAAAAACAAGAAGATAGATTTTGCTTTAAAAACTTATTGTGGTTATGCTGACTTCTCACCTCCGTGAACTTGAATTTTAGGGATGTAAATTAATGTAAAAAAGAAGTGAACATGTTTTCATATGCTTAACATGTGCAGATTGTAGCAACGAAGAAAAAAAAATTCCATGAAAAATGTATCTATTAAGTCTATATTAATGGAAAGATCCTCACCTCCGTAAATCTCACCTCCGTGACAGACCTTATCAATGTCTTTATTTCTGAGGTGAAGATAACTGATGGAGGGGAAATATATCAATAATAGGCATTTTACCAAAATTATAAATTGCCAGTATATCCTCAAATTTACTAAATACTATTTTCTAACATACATTTGAAACTACTAATTAAGTCGTACTTTAATTAAGAGAGCTTAATATTATATTCTCACTAATCATTAAATTAGCTGATTGTTGGCATAATTAACAAAATTACTACTTTGATATTAAATTGGCCTCTATTTTTAAATATTAAAAGTTTTTTTTTTATTTCTGTCAACAAGGCATTTATTTATTTATTTATTTATAAGTAAAATAATTGGTATTTAGCTGGGCCATTGTTTATGGTTACTTCTAGTAGGTAGCACTTTCATGTAAGAATAAAAAAAATAAAAAAGGTTTCGAAATCGAAGAATATTTGAGTTCAAAAGTTACGTTTTCTGGCGAATGAGTCATATATTACAAGTACATATGAAAATTACAAAAAGTAACTTACAACTTGAGTTATGAATCTTTGATTTGTCAACTTTTTCCAGAACATCATTTTTAAAAAATTCTATAATAGGGGATTGCTTGCTCAAGGTCTTTTGGGAACACTTTTCTGACTCCCTTTTTTTCCTCCTTATCTACAGTATCTTACATTTAACATTTAGCATTGCCAACAATGTGTATATTTATTTTTGTTATTCAGTTTAATTATCGACACAATTTTTTTTTATTTTAAATAATGAAGAAGACAAAAGAAATTTGATAGAATAGTGAAAATGTTTTGATGGATTATGAATGTTAATGTTTCCGCCCGTTGTCAGCAATAAATATTACTTCAATTGTTCTAACTTATTTATTTATTTTTTTCTAATTTATTCAGAATTTTTCTCAGCAAAAATATTTGCGAAAGCTGATTAGTATTATTCGATTATCCAAGGAAATTATTTGATGAAGCGGGGATCTTTAACATTGCGTCTATGGGGAAATATTCAGTTCTGGGAGGTTTTATTCATATAAGCGAGGTATTTGTTTATTCGTTATAGTGGGGCAGACAGCATTACAAGTTCAAAAAAAAAAAAAAAAAAAAAATTCCATCTGTTCAGAGTATTTAATGCTATTCATCTTCTTTTTAGTTTTAGAGTCTCCATTTTTCTCTCCCCTCCACCTCCACCTTTAAAGAACATAAGCTCACAAGGATGTCTGTGCTTGATAGAATAAGGTTTAATAACACTCAGTGGTAACTCTGAATATTAAAAAAACAATAAAGAAAATATTTTTTATGAAATTGGAATACATTTTGTAGAATAGTTTAGCTAACATCACACATGGAGCTAAAAGAGCTACACAATTGGATAATTTCACAGGATGTTTTAGAAAAGTGCTGCTCCATTATTTTTATTTCCTTCAATTCTCATATTCCTAAAAGGTGAAAGATGGTTAAACCATTTTTTCTCTCTTGCCCTTCATCAAAAGTCATTTTGTAGTCAAAATTGGGATTTTTAGACCTTTACATTTTGATCTACTTCTATTTAAATAACAATTATGACTACTAATTTTACATTTCTATATCAAAGTACATAAGATAATGGTCTCACACACAAGTTGAATAGCTAAAACTTAGCAATTAAAAAAATAGTGACAGCCCAAATTTCAAGGTCAAACCCAAATGTTTTACTGGTTTCTATGGTTGAAAGTAGTTCAAAGTCAAGAGTAGAGAAAAATTAAAATGGCTTTAACTATCATGTAGCTTTTAGACATCTGAATATTATAAGAGATATAGAAAGGTTGAGCAGTCATTCCATGAATCTGGGTGGTTCAACTCAATTATGAAAAAAGAACAAGAGTCAGATTTATTACCATCGACAGAAAAAACACCTATTTTTTATTCAAATACCTATACCTATTAATTACCTATTTAACGATCTTCCCACCCCTTTTTTCCTTTGAGGATAACTCAAAAAGTCTCTACTCTTTTTGCTCATCACAATATCTTTACTAATAATAAAGCTGAAAGTCTCTCTGTCCAGAGGATGTCTGTAGGATGTCTGTATCTCTGTGACGCGCATAGTGCTTAGACCGTTTGGCCGATTTTCATGAAATTTGGCACAAAGTTAGTTTGTAGCATGAGGGTGTGCACCTCGAAGCGATTTTACGAAAATTCGATGTGGTTACTTTTCTATTCCAATTTTAAGAATAAAAATTATCATAAGATGGACGAGTAAATTATGAAATTATCATAATGTGGAACTGTAACATGGGCACAAGCCAATTGACGAGATACGAAATTATCATAACGTGGAACCATAACATGGGTACAAGCCAATTGGTGAGAAAATTCACCATACATTATTTGAAAATATACAGGCAAACCAAAAGACCTTTTAATTTTTCTATTACGGACAAAGTCATGCGGGTACCACTAGTACAAAATAAAGGGAGTATAAAAGCATCTGATTCTGTTATAGACAAAAAACATTTATACACCAAACGCGTTTGTTCTACCATGGGCCGCATATTTGTTTCGGCTAGATGATAGCAAAGGCCTCTTTCATGCTGAACAACCTCAGAAAATAGATATCTAAAAAAAGTTTATTTATTATTTTCATTTCATGGCCCTTTTTGTTTGGCACTATTGCTCCCCAGCACCCACGATGAGGACCTTGCTGCCTAACTACGGTAAAGTGAACAGTTACTAAATACTAAAACACTTAAACTGCTATAAAATCTCTACACCAAGAATGAGTTACAAATATTGCCAATGCAGAATGGACCAGATATACAGAAAACAACATGATATAAATAGCTTTTTAAATATTTAAAACCTTTATCAGGGTTCATACTCTACTTTGAAAATTAAAAGTAAGGAGTTTTTAAGGAGTTCATTTTACTTTTTAAGGACTAGTTACTTGTTTAAAGATGCATTTTTTAAAACGTATTTCAGAAAAATATGTACAACTCTATTATTTATTTTTGCTTTCATACAATATATTGAATGCACAAACATACTAAATTTATAGTAAAATATACATTTACTGCTTCTTAGACGTGAGCTGTCTCTGAATCAAATTCAAAGACAAATATGTTTTCTTTTGAAAATTAATAAAAAAATAAGTGATATTGATTGTGGAAATTAGTATTTTCTCAAAAACAAAACAGGTACTAACAATTTCCTAACCAAAAAAATAAAGACTTTAAAAAATAAAATAATTGTTAAAATAAAAACTATAATAAGCGGACTGAAAGTAGTAGAGGCAAAAATAACTTCCAACTATCAAAATAATTGAAATATTTACATGATACAAAAGGACTAATTTCAAACACAACAAACAATTTTTGGCAAAGCTTGTGTTTGATTTTGGCATAGAAACATAAGGTTGCTCATATGAGACTGAAATACAGAAAATTCAATTTAAATGTTATGGATCGTTTTGAATAAAATATACAAATTATTTCAATTTTCAAAATAGATAAACATTTTTTAGTCCATTTCAAAACTTTTGTGTGACTCTGTGCTGATAAACATAGAAAACTGACAAATTTTAAAAGTTTTTTTTCTAAAAAGTATGAAAATTATAATTCTAGGAAATAGTGGTATCACTGTTTAGCTATTGCTCTTTCATCTATTGTATAAAATATGCTATGTTTATTCATGTTCAGTAATTAATATCTACAAATTTAAAAAAAAAAAATCGATTTAAATTTTAAAAAAAGTCAGACTTTTTTTTAAAAATAAATAAAAAAGTTATAAACCCTGCCAATTACAGCTGTTATGTATGTATTGAAACGCTTAAAGAAGTTGAAACAAAAATTAATTTCAGCCAGTGATTCCGTACTTAACTTTCTGACATTCAACACTCTTAAAAACTTTTCAATTTAATGATTTTAATAAATATACAAAATGAACTTGCCTCTTCAAAAGGCATAATAAACATCATAAATGCAAAAAATCTTAAACCCGTGGCGGATGCAAAGAGATTGCGATTTTCAAAGTGAAAACGATAAAAGTATAAAGAACGGCACATAAAAGAACTTATTTAAGTAAATTATTTTAGAATTGCATTTTAGAGCTCTACAATAAACGTTTTATTAATAACAATCGACGTAATTGAAGCAAAAATCAAATTAAACTAGTGATTTCAATTTTAACTTGGCTTGATTTACATTTGGCTTGAAAATTCAACTTTGTGATTTTTATAGGAAAAAAAAGAAATTTCATTTGTTTGCCCTCCAAAAAAGCATAATCAGCATTTAAAAAAAAATCGATTCTCATATTGGATGCAAAGAGATAGCATTAATCAAAATGCAAACATCAAAAGTCTAAAAACGGCAGATAAAAGAATTTATTAAAGTAAAAAAAATTCGAATGGTACTTGAAAAAGTCTACAAGGTGTTATATTGTTAATAATTATCGGTATAGACGTCAGAAATTTGGATGTGGGGAAGAAAATACTCGAACGAAAAAAGTGGATTTCCGGTATTAACAAATGAAAAAATAGCAGAATTCCTGTAAAATTCGGTATAACGTAATCACTTGTAACGGATTGGCGATAGAAGAAAATCTTTAAGGTCATGTAGAACAAAGAAATAAGGAGTTTGTAAGGAGATAATAGCAAAATTCAGGAGTTTTAAGGTCATTATTTTCTTTTCTTAAAAGGCAGGAGTTTGTAAGGAGTGTACGAACCCTGTTTATGTAAAAGTTTAATGTAAAAGTTATGTGTGAGTCATAATTTTTACATAATTCATTAACAGTGAACTAAAAACCAAAGCTTTAAAATATATCTGCATAACATAAAAAAGGCTTTAAAATAAGGATATTAGAATCTAATTCCTAATAACTCTACAAACTGGATTTCTTTTTATGAAAAAGAGAGAAGAAAATTTAAGTGCTGAATTGCAAATGAAGTTCATTTTTCTTAAAAAAACATCCAAACTTATAGCACATTTACAGACTTTTTTGCCTTATTCCTTTTCCCCCTAAGTATATCTTGCTAAACGTGTTTGATTGGTATAAATCAGCACCAATGCACTTGATTCAAATTTAGTGACTGAATATTTTAGTATAATTTTGTTTTTAAAACCTCTAACTGATAAAAGAGATTTTCTTTATTAACTTTCATTTTATCTTTTATCCACCCCCCTCCTCCTATTCTTTTTATTTTTTTTAAGTTTCACAGAATGAATTATATTTATGGTCAAAAATATATTAGCCAATGAAGGATTATGAAGTAATGAGGATGGTTAGCACATATTTATTGCATTCTAAATCTGGAGAGTTAGCAACTTTGCTTGCTATGAGTATTAACTTGATGACATTGGGCTTCCGATTAGAAAAAGGATGGCCAAAAATTCATTATTAGGCCTTATTTAATTTTATTCGATTTTTTATTATATTTATTCGATT
The DNA here is from genome assembly GCF_026930045.1 of Uloborus diversus. Taxonomy (NCBI): domain Eukaryota; kingdom Metazoa; phylum Arthropoda; class Arachnida; order Araneae; family Uloboridae; genus Uloborus; species Uloborus diversus. Next base: position 80,997,007 of record NC_072739.1, on the reverse strand, counting down.
TTTTAAGTCTTCAATTAATTTTTAGTAATTTTTATGAAATTCACAGATTTTCCTTCAAATTTCAAAGTTATGTTGCTACTCTGTTCACCATGCTCCTAAAAAATCTGTTCCACTAAAAGAAATTCCAAGATCCTTACTTTACAGTAACAACAACTTACCGAGTGAATTTTGTTCAATTTTGAATCTTTCCTGTAAAGAACATTTCCCGTGCTGCCATCAAAAAAATCTATAGTGCGTGAATCAGCTTGCTGAAAGTTGTCGTCAGGATAACGTCCTGCCACCACAATATCAGCAAGAGGAAACCATGTTGCCTATAAATGATAGTCAAAATAAGAAATCTAATCAACAATTTTCCCTGTAAAAAAAAAATTCTGTCATTCAGCAATTTTCTAAAGATCTTAACTTCTAGATCTTGTTGATAAATGATAATGAAACCAACAATCATGCAAATGTGACGTGTATGCAAGGCACAGTACAGGTTTCATGATATAAAATAGCCAATTTTTTATTACAAATTGCTAAAAACCTTCATACTAGTGACACAATAATGATAAAATAAGACTCCTTCAGCAAAAAAAAAAAAAAAATAGTGTCAGAGTTGCATCTTTGGAAAAAAGAACATGAATGAAATTTTTTTATAAAGAAATCTTTACTCTTCTTCATTTCAGAACAGCCAGGTCAGTGAAGTAGCTATGGGAGGGGGCGATCCCCCCCCCCCGGGCGGCACTTTTTAGGGGGTGGAAATTTAGCACTGTTTATTTGAAGAAAAAAATATATAAAAGAAAAAAATACTTTTACATTCTCCCCATCCGAAATTTGCAATAGTGGCGTGACCTTTTTATATCTTTCATGTGTGGCTTCATTATGAAAGGGTCACATGATCATTTGCTATAAAGCCATATGAAATTATCTAATCGCATTTAGAGATTTTACGAGTTGAGTTTTGCGGAAAACATTTTTATGAGTTTTCAACCCTGCATTTGCTGATACGGAACTTCTGTTTTTACTTCATATTTTGATATTCCCTAACTCTTATGCAACTAAAAATTAATTAAACCAATTTGAGCAATATAATTTTATTCTTTTAGTAAGGTAAGGGAATTCCATTGCCAGTCTTGGTCATGTTTCTCATTTCAATTTTCACTTAAATTTAATTAAATTTAGGTATTTCAATCAAATTAAGTATGGTGTGAAAATACTTTTTATAATAAGTTTTTCAATTGATAGTTGAACAAATGTTTCATAAAATATAGTATAGTGCTCATATATATATTTTTAAAATAGGTATATTTAGTAATAATGAGATGATAGAACTACCAGTGGCTAAATACATTTTTTTATTTCTAACTCCCTCTACATTAACGAAGCTTTTTCTTTTCTTTTAGGAAACAAAATGAAGACTTTTTCCTGGATGGAAATTGAAGACAATTTCCATTTTAATGATTTATTATGTGCCTTATTGATCAATCAAGGATTGCTTATTATTTTCTTTATCGCAAGTGCCATTTCGCTATTTTTTCAAAAGCAGACTATTTTTATTCTGAGTGAAAAAATATATTCAAGAGTATAAAATTTAAAAAAAAAAGTTTCCTGTGTGTTTGGCAATAAATATTATTATCATACTTTTTTTATATGTGTTTTTCGACTATTTATTTCGGCGGATTGAATATTCTTTGTAATTGTCCTAATTTCTGTGCATGTTTGTACATTGTTACCTTTAAAACCCTTAGATAAGGTAATAACGCGAATGATTTAAAATATATATATATCATTTCTAACTTGACACTTACTTGATACAAAATACATTTAGTTGAATAAACCAAGAACATGTTTTTCTTTCCTTTTTCCCTTTGAAAACATGAAGTGGATACAATAATTCATTGCAAAAACTGAAATTTGTTAGTGTTAATTTTAAAAATATTTTGCTAATGATTTTAAATCCAAATACAAATCCACACAAATTTAATCTGTCCATAAATAATTCTTCAAAAGGTTCTCCAAACATGGTCAAATTAGAAAAGCTTTGGTAAAGTACTATACAAACACAAGACACATACATTTTGGTGCAGAATTTTATGTTTATTTTATATGTTGAAAACAAATACGTCTTTAGTTTTTTCCCTTTGGTCTTGTTTGAAACTTATGATGCTTGCATTTACCTTTTTAAATAAAGGTAAAATTTAAAAAAAAAAAGCTTCTATAAGCTTTGCTAAATGGGTTAGTTAATTGACAAAACATAATCTACATTATTTTTTTCATAAATTTAAAAAAATAATAATGACGGTCATGTTTGGATTCAGATTTTTTACATAAGAATCAGGAAAAAATATGCCAGAAGCATTTTAAAGTTTTTTTTTCAGTATTAATTATTTCAATTACTCTTTATATGTATTAAAGATGAAAGGAGTGAAGGAAAGTGGTGCTATGTTTCGAAAAAAGAAAAAAGCTAAAGAAGAAGAGCTAAAAAAGAACGAAGGAGCACTGTTGAAATTTATTAATAGGAAGGAAACTACAAGTGTTACTGAAACAGTAGTTTTAGAAGAATCCGATGCTCAATAATCTTCTGGAAAATCTGCAATTAATCCTCCTTCAAGTACTGAAGATGTACAGCAAATGAAGAATCCGAGGGAAGGCCATATTCCAGAAACTCTTGAAATGAGGAAGAATGTGCTGAAAACACTGATTTAAAAGGTGTTGCGTCTATGGCCTAGTAAAATTGATGACAACCAAAGAAATTCTTTTGGTTTACCAAGAATCATTTGCCGTTCAGCATTTAGACTCTAATTTAGGTGAAGTTACCTGCCCAGGTGAATCTGTCAAAGGTCAAATGAGAAAACTTACTTCTGATTGGTTTTTCCTATCTTTACCTAATGGTGAAAAAATGTTGCAATCGTCGATGGTGTACTCACCACATAAAGAAAGGCTTTATTGCTTTTGTTGCTACCATTTTGCCACGGAAAGACACTCTCGTTTTGACTCACTAAATGGATTTAATTTATAGTGAAACAAAATCCTGAAATATCTGAACCTGAATCCAGTTCGGAGCACAGTCGAAATTTTATCAAATGGAAAGAGTTAGAAATTAGAGTTGGCCTACAGGGTTGGCCGGGTTGAACCCAATGTTTTTTTTTTTTTTTTGAAAAAACCCATTATTTAGCCCAATTTTGGGGGTTTTTTTTTAAATTTTCCGAGAAGTTTTTGAAAAAATTAATTTAAATACTTTCACAATTTAAACTTCTTTTTTATTTGTTCTTCACCACAGACAATGGACATAAAAAATGAATTTTGAACTTCTATTATAGTATTTCTTAACTCTTAACAGCATTTAAGAAATACTTCAAAGATTTTAAATAAATATATTTAACTTTTTTCTTTAACTGGTCTCAATAAATAACTCAAATTATCTTGACTAAGTCCTGTCACGTCTGATTTTCTCAATATCTGTAGATTGTACAGAGGAACTACTCTAGCTAAAAGGCTTTCATGTAAATTATTTTCCGCAAACCAACAAGTCACAAATCTCGAATAAAAATGGTATATTTTTTAGGAATTAACAGGTTTCAAACGGTCGGACAGAAAACAGAATAGGATGTACAGTATTTTCATTTTCTTATGAAAAAGTTTAATATGTCTTACTCTGTACAGAGAAATAGAAAAACAGCAACATAAAATTCAAAGAAATGTCTTGATTAAGTTGGAGTTCAGTAAAAAGGGATTTAAACTACTTGAGGTTCTACAGTAGTTTTGCATAGCAAAATGAAATACAATAAAGTAAAATGCAAAAAAAAAAAAAAGTAGTAATTACAAACGTACAATAGATTTTATCACTCAAAAAGTAACTTTGCCTTAACTGTTGATAATCATGGAAACTAAAAAATCTGAAACTTCACCATTCTTGGGTTTTGTCGTCTTTTTTACTTTTCTTCAGAAAATGCTGAATTTTCCAGCTTTTTTTTAACCCTAAGACAATTTTTGTGCTTTGTCCATATACTTACGTTACAATATGCTACAAGTACCTCACATTTTACCTAAAAAAAGACAAAAAAACCACATTTCTTTTAAAAAACCCAGCTTTAGTTGGGATTTTTTAGGTTTTATTTAAAAAAAACCCAAAAAACCCTGGGTCCATGGGCTTTTTTTTTTTTTTAAATGGGTTTTTGCCAACCCTGGTTGACCATGAAGCTACTATACATAAAATGAAGCAAAAAGAGATTGAAGATGAAGCAGAAAAATGGCAGAAAATCCTCAAGATTGCGCGACATTATCAGATTCTTGGCAAAGCAAAATTTGGCTTTAAGAGGCCACAGAGAAGAAATTCACGAGCTTGAAATTGAATCGACGGAAAACAAAGGAAACTTTTTAGAGTTAGTTGATTTATTGGCTAAGTATGATCCAGTGCTTCAAGAGCACGTACTGAGAATCAAAATGGGGGGAACATTTGCTATGTCGTACATGTATCCCATAATTTAAAATGAGTTCATTGAAATTATGGGAGACAAAGTAAGGGATACTATATTTATAAACTTTTCTTTGTAATCCAAGGATATTTATTTCATTGATTTTAAAATATTGTAAATTTGTGTTCACAGATGAAAGTATTGCTCAACATAAAAAAACACAGCTTTTTTTTCACTTTCCCTTCACTGCCAAATAAAAGGATTTATAATTCAGTAAATTAAATGAGCCAAGTACTATTGCGTGATTTTTGACAGCAGTCCAGACATCTATATAAATAAAACAAAGAATATATGTGTATGTTCCCTATACAAATAGACAGTTTACGTTCGATCTCGACCAAATTTGGCAGGGAGGTACTTGGGCACTCGAGAAGGAACGTAGGGGGTTTTTTTAAACACCAAAAAAGAACCGAACCTTTTGAACTTTAATTTTAAGACCCAAAAATGGCATTAAAGGTCTCTTTCTACCCGAAATAATTATCCGATTTCTTTGATACAGGTCCCCATTTAAAAGCTCGCAAAAAAACACCCATAGAGTTCCTTCATTTCCTTTGAATTTCAAAAAAAAAAAGGCTGTAAAATTACCGGGAAAAAATTAAAAAGCACTACTAAGCTTAATGGAACAGAAATTTTAAATCCAAAAATTAATTTTTGCGCAATCTCATTTTAAATTAGCATTCAGAAGGTTGCCAGTTTTTTTCTCAGTTGTGACTAAATAAAATTTTGTCTTTGTTTTGAGGTAAAAATTTCCCTTCTTGATTATTATTTGGCGATTTACCTTCTTTCATTTTTTTTTAAAGATTTTAGTTGTACTTATGAAGGGATGCGCTCAATTTTTTTGGGAACTTTTGATTTGCCATTTTCTTTCTTTGAGAATTATTATTTTGACGGGAATTTTTGTAGTATTTTTTTTGCTCTAATTGAAGCCTGATTGTTGAACATTTATTTATTTAAACCCTACCAATCACCACTGTACCAACCCCAGTGAGGGTTTAACCAGATGTGGTGACTGGGGGAGAACAGAATAGTTTACGAGCGACACTCGCTGGAACAATTTTGATATTTACTGAAACCAATATAAAATCATAAACAATAAAAGGAACAAAGTATACAAGTGAAGAAGCAAAATAAGACTGGGGTGGCTGGTAAATACAATGTAAACGGCAATTTTGAAAATTTTTAGGCTGGATATTTAAAGTCATCTGCTTGAGTTATGAGTAGTGACATTATTTTATGGATATTCTTGCGTGTAACTGGATGAGATAGAATATGTGTAATATTTTTGGAAAAAGAATAGTTGGAATTGTAATTGCAATGGAAAGAGCTGGTTAGAGGACAGTTGAATATGCAATGTTCTGGAGTTCCAGGTTGACGCCATATAATGGTGAGCTAATTAACTTAAATCTGTGTAGATACGATGGAAATGGTCCATGTGCACTGAGAAATTGTACTTCTATTGGATGTTAACAGTGTTGTTTTAGTTTTACTTTTGACAGGAAATCATGGACTTTCCGACCAGTTTCTGCAGTGTCCCAGATTTCCTGCCAATTTTGAAGAAGTTCAGACCAGAGGAGATACTTGAGGAAAGATTTTGGCAGAGGAATTTTATATACGAATGGATGTGTAATAGTCATTGCTGCGGTTTTAGCTAAAAAGTCGGCTCGTTCATTGCCGTAGTATCCCATATGAGCTCTAATCCATTTTAGTTTTATATTTGGGAGGTTTCTGCAAAGAGCTTGAATGTCTCTGATTAACTTTGAGGTATGCATTAGGTTCATTATCACTTTGAGAGAAGACATACTGTCTGAGAATATTGAAATGCTGGAGAAAATTTTTTGATGCAATATATATTGTAAAGTGTGAAAGATGAAGAAAAGTTCCACTTGAAAAACTGAATTATTTACTGTTAGTTAGGCTGACCAATCGTAGACAATCAGATTATTGGAGACGTGAGTAAATGCTGACGCTGTTCCATCATATATTTTTGTCCGTGAAAATTCTTGTATGTAGTGTTGAAATATTAGTTTCTTTTAGATTAACATATGAAATTGCACACTGTAATTTTAGATGTTCTGTCCATTTTTGGCTGGTTTCTTCAAAGCTATTAGATGAGAAGGTATTTGATGATATTTGAATTGTGGTTTTCCTGATAAATACATTTCCCAAAGCTAATTTTCGATGAACTGTAAGAGCAATTGGTGGAGTACCCGCAAGAACATGCAAAGTGGTATGAGCTGATGTGTTATATGCTCCTAAGACAACAAGGAGGAAATGACGTTAAATAGTTCCTAATTTCATCAGATCCTTTCCTCTGCATCAAAAATTGACCCCACACTGCGACTCCATCAAGAATTGAAGGTTCTATTACTGTTTGATATAGTAATCTGTGTAGTTGGATACTTGCTACAAAAGATTTTCCAGAGATGCATTGTAGATTACTCAGAAGAATTGATTTTTTATGGATTTTTTCCAAATGTGCTGTACAGCTAGCTTTTTATCCAGCCTGACTCCAAGATAATCAATTTCTTTGTACTTTTTAATGAAACTGTCGCCAAGTTTTGACGGGCTGTCAAACATAATTTCTAGGTTTAGAAAGAAATAGGGCTTTTGTTTTCTCCGGACAAGCTTGTAACTGGTTTTATTGGAGTCAAACATGCAGTCTTCTAAGTGCTTAGTTGGCTGAGGACTCGAGTTCATTCCTAGTTGAGGCTGAGACTACAAAGATGATGTCATCTGCAAATGCTTGTATATGGACGTTTACAGGCCTTGAAATGTCAAGAAGTGGTGCTAAAACAAGGTTCCAAAGTTCTGGGCCACTACAAGAACCTTGCGGACATCCTTTGGATGGGTTTGCGTTCACCAAAGTGGATCCTGAAAAAATTGTAATAGTTCTTCCTAATGAAAAAACTTTTGTATAATTCAAAAAACCTTCTTTCGCACTTTGAATGAAGAAGTTGCTGCAATATGGATTTCCATGTTTTATTGTCAAAGGCTCCAATTACACGGATTGAAATCAACAGGGTAAGCCTGTCATTATTTATGCGGTTGTAAATTTTATCAAAAATATTTTGTAAAGCATGCTCAGTAGAGCGTCCAGACATGAATCCAAATTGATGAGGATTATTGAGACCAGAGCTATGAAGATAGTATTGTAATCTGTTAAGAACAAGCTTTTCTAGAATTTTTGATGAAACAGGAAGTAATGTGATTGGCCTGTATGACATAAATAAATTACGTGGTTTGCCATGCTTGTGAAACAGAAGAAGCTTTAGGAAAGTATTGAAACTGAAGGTAGGCATTAAAGAAATTCAGCAATAGATGTGGAAAAAGAGTGAACATAACTCCAAATATAGCAATCAACGCCGTCATTACCTGGGGCTTTATTTTTGGGGTGTTGTTTCATAGCAAAATCTACTTCCTGCGATATGATCGCTGGTGACTCAGTCAGGTAAAGTCACTGAACGGTCATTGACTCTTATATTATCTGATGCCGGAGGGAAGAAATGATTTAAGACAGACTTCAAAAACATTTCTTCAGAGTCATTAATCTCATTTTTTATTGCAGAATTGATGGTAGTACAACTGTCTTGAAAGCTATTTTGTACGGTTTTGCATAAACAGTTGTCATGTTAGTACAAAACTTTTTCCAGGTGTCCTTGCAAATTTTTCGAATAGTTTTCTTATAAAGGGAAAGTTGTTTGTTATATATGATATGGGATGATTGTTGAACATGCGGCACTTGCAAAGGTAACTTGATCTGATTTAGGAATTATAATTGAATGACGGATCAGAAGAAAAAAAATCAAAGTTTGAAGAAGGGTCTCAAGACGCTGTGTCACCATAGGAGTCAGAACTGGCAAAAGAAATGTTTACTTCATTGGACCAAATAACAAAAAAAGTAACATTGAGGTTTGAACAAATACGTGTTCTTGCTGAAAAATATTAATTTCTAGCGCCAGCAAACAATTTAAACGAGAGTTATGACTGTAATCTCAATGGTCAGAATGATATTGATGAACAGCAATTTCTTACTGAAAAAAAAAATACTCCAAAATTTTATGATTGCAACTGAAAATCAAACGAAAACTTGGGACGAAAACAAAGGTCCTTTAGAGCTGTTACAATTCATATGCAAGTACAGACTAGAAAACTCCGTCCCAAGATTTTTTTTAACAATTGCAATCAGTGTAGTTAGTTGCGAAGTGAGCTTTTCTAAACTGAAATTGATAAAAAATTATCTTTGGTCTAGAATGAGTGATTTGTAACTCAGGAAAACCTATCTATTCTGCCATTTATTACCATCTGTGCATTTATTAACAAATAGATTGGATTTTTAAAACTTAATAAAGGATTTTGCAACTAAAAAAGCAAAAAAAAAAAAAAATCATTTTAAATTTGTCTTTGCATTACGAATACACGTTATTTATTTGTGTACTCAGTCATCAGTTATCCATTAAATATTTTTTAACACTTTCCTTGTTCCCTCACATTTATCTTTCCCTCACATTTATCTTTCATTTAATCAGTATAATGCCTAAAAATATTATAGCTTTATACAAATTCCCAATTTTTAATTAAAATATCGATTTTCAGTTAAGGTCCAATCAAAACTCCAATTACCTCAAGTTCTTTTACATTATTTAAAGCTATGAATGGTTAATAGATCTTGAGATTTTATATAATAAAGAAGATAAAAGCATCACATTGAAAAAAAATTGCGGTTTACGAAAAATTGGCTTCAATTAATCCAACAGAGCCATTATGTTATTTCCAGAACTTTTATTTAAAAATCTAGTTACTTTCCTGCTTATGATGGTCTTTTGAGATGAAAATCGTAAGTGAACCACAATCCAATCCATAAGTGGCTGATGCACAAAAAAAGCGAGGGGTCAAAGGAGATGTTCTGGAAGGGAAGGGGATGGAGTCTCGACAGAAGGCTTTTTTATGAATTGAAGTTTAACATTATATTAAAGGAGCTTCATATAACCAACACTTATTAAGTCAGTTATTCATTCTTTAAACACATGACTTAATCAATTTTGTAAATTTTTGACCAATTGTTAATTTTTAACTGAGAAAAATAGAGGAACAAAGCCCCTAAACTTTTTAAAGTGAGGGCTGTCGCCCCCCTCCCCCCATGAGTCTTCTATGATTCAATCCTTTAACTTGATGAAAAACTGACCCAGTAGTACGATTTTTTAGCTGTTTGGCGCTGTGATTACATGTGGTAACGAGTCTATGTATGTCTAACTGAAGGGCGCCAAATTGAGGGATCGCCCTGGGTGGCAGATGCCGTAGCTACGCCACTGACCTAGGCAGGCAAAAATTCAGTAATTTATGACACTGAAGAGATACCAGGGGAGATTTTCTAAAAAATGCTAAGTTAAAACTACATTCATGACAGTAACAGTACCTTAACAGGAGTTAGATGTTGGAATTGTCGATGAGGATGAGGAATGACCTTGAATTTTTTCCAATTTTCGCAAGAATAAACTCTGAGCTCACTGTGCTGGTCTGTTGTTAAAAGTGAACAACCATTTGATGGACTGAAATAGGCTGCAAAATGGATGAAGAAATATTATCTTAATTACAAAAATAAAATTAAAACATTTTGTACACACATTGTTTCCATAACACTGCATAAGGTTCCTCTACTCTGGATTTAAATTTTGAAAATAATTAATAGCCAAAATACACAAGGTTTAAGGTTGCTAACATAAATGCAAGTTTGCAGGATCATAAAAAAAAAAAAAAAAAAAAAAAAATTGAATTTTGACATCTTGAATTCAAATTATGTTTTTCGCAATCACAAGTGTGTGTGTGTGTGTGGGGGGGGGATATGTGTGTTTGTCTCTGTGTGCAGGCATGAAAGTGTGAATAGTTTTGTGTGTGTGTGTGTAGGTTTTTGTGTGTGTATATGTGTAAGTGTCTGTATGTATGTGTGTTTGTGTGTGTGTGTGTAGTTATGTATGTATGCGCGTGTGTGTAGGACATGGATGCAACCTGGAGACGGTTTTCGCTGTAGGAGCAGCAGCGTGGGGAGCCCGCCTGTCCACGGTGATGGTGCAGAGGGTGGCGCTGGGAAAAATCAGCTAACATCAAAAACAGTCAAATGAAAGCAATAAGCAATCGTGATTGCTCAAAAAATATGTCAAAGAAAATTTTAAAAGCAACTTTTTTTAATTTAATATTTAAAATTTAACTGGATTATCTAGAGTAGGGATGGAGCAATAGCAAACTACAAGATCTTCTAATCTGGAAAACAAACCTGTTTTGCCGTGTTAATTCATAATCCAAGATGAAAATTGAATGAAAAAACCCACCTTCACACATTTTCATAGAAATTTGCAGTGAATAAATATCCAAAGAAAACTAAATTGAAACATTTTTCTGTTTAATATTTATTTTATTTTAAAAAGTCAGGGAGTGAAAGTGCACCTCCTTTGCAAACCCTTGCTGGCATTCATGTACATCAGAAATACAGACAACATTTTTTGTGATGTTTTCCGCAGTTTTTAAAAATATTTTGTAGTTTGTCCTTTGTAATACATTATTCACTCTACTTTGAATTAAGCGTAGTTTGGATCAACAGGACTAATGTGTTTATTTATTTGTAATCCCCAATGTAACAAAGGGGGTTATATGTTTGATGTGTCTGTGTATTTGTATGTCTGTCTATGACACCATAGCTCCTAAATGGATGAACTGATTTTAATTATTCCTTTTTTGCTTGAAAGTACCTGATCAAGAATGCTCTTAGCTTGGTTTCATCTTTTTAAGACTTTTAATCTATTAAAGATATTAACTCTAAAATTAAGGATTTTTTCCTTGTGCTTTGGCGTTGAAAACATAGTTGCACATTTAACATATTAGTATCCACTGAAACAACAAAATTTTATATGTTTGATGGCATTTACTTGGAACTTCCAAATTATACAGGTAGCAAATTTTAACCTTTTTTAGAAGATTTAAAATATAATCTAAGTCTTTTATTCAAGCCATTTATAACAATCTCATTGCAGGTCAACAAAGAAAGAAAGCTTAATGATTTAAAATTTTTTATCTGTTGCCAGTTTCTATTTGTTAGCAAATAAAATATTGCAATTTATTTTAGCATATAAGAAAGACTTTTCAAAGGATTTTCAAGTTTCCCTCTTGATTCTGCTTTTGTGACTAGCAAATTTCACTAGGTGTGATTTTTTTTTTTCCAGCATTTCCTATATCATCTAGTAAAAATGTATATATTTAAATTTTATGTGTTCTGACCCGCTAAGTTCACCTCAATATGAGGTCAGCAATCAGGGACAGGGTTTTAATTTAATCTTAGTTCCTGTTATTATAAATACAGATTTGTACAACAGTAAATACAAACCTGAATTTACACCTTTTAGATGAGGAAAAATTTCAGTAGGGTGATACCTTCCTTTTGAGTCCGGATCACCCATCATCCTTAAATCCCAGAGTTTTACAGAATGATCTATAGATGCAGTCACAAACACATTTGGATCCCTGGGATGAAATTCCACATGAGAAATTTTATCACAATGCAATTTTTTGCTTTTGGGCCAAACCTGAAAATATTTAATTCAATTTTGTTTAATTTTGGTTTTATCAATCATTTTTTTTATCTCAGCATCAAATAAAATAAAAATGCTTGGGATAATTTAAATTGTTGAAAAAGCTGAAATTTCAAATAGATATTCAGTTGGAAAGCAATAGTTAGAACAAAAAAAAAAAAAAAAAATAATAATAATAATAATAAGAAATAAAAAAATAAGAAGAGTTATGGTAATTTAAGAAGATCAAGGATAAATAATGTACACTGCATGGTACACAAATGTTATACATAGTATACAGAAGAACATGAACGATATTTAGCAAAACTTAAAGGAGAGAATAAGTTTGACTACGAATAACGGAAACAACAATGAAAAATACGCTTTCCTTCCTTCAGATTTGAAACCACCATGGACCTAAATTCACCAGGAGAAAAGTTAGAAGCATTTTTTTAAAAAGTAAAAATCGGTTTTAAAATGGATATTTACTGTCTGCACGAGATCAGTTTCATTTAGTGAATAAACCATAGACAAGAATGACGACAATGGAATGACAAAAATTAAAGCTAACTTATGTATTGCTATAACTATATACAACAAAAATCAGTGTCACTTGAAACAAGGTAGAAAAACTCCATACAAACAATAGTCAATAACACATTAAGTGAATATTACAAAATTAAATTAATTATCAGAAACAGGGTAATGACAGTCATTAAAAATATTGAGCAAGATTCAACTTCAGATCACCCAACTATACTTGACTTAGTTTTTGCAAAAAGAAAAAAAAATAAGATTATTTCTATAATGAGGCCACAATTCAGACTAAATTATGGATTAATACAATAATTACCAGATGTGACGATGTGAGAAATATTAATTCTATTCTTTGACAGGGGAATGACAACAAAATCAAAGAGCAATTTTTGTTATTTTTTTCAAAATAGTGCAACCTTGAAAAGTTTTATTTTTCCATTTTACAACATTGCATAATAGTTGTTAATATGTTAAACAACAATGAGCAACCTGCATGCATTTTTTTTTATTTTTATAAATGAAAATTCAGGTCATTTCATGACGATAGACACCAATTTCAGCTCAATCGGGTTGCTAGTTATTTTTTAATTATTTTTTTTAATCTCCCGCTTAGCCCTGCCCCCTTAGTTTCCCCATCTCCCCTGATGACATCAAGATCCATTCCCACTCCCCGCTCCCATCTCCTTCTGGTACTGGACGCACGTGCATGTATAGAAGATCGCTAGGATTCTCAAGATGGCTCCAAGCACAAAATGTTGAACTGCAAGTCCTATATTGTATCGCATAGCAAATGGTCAACATCTACCACAGCAAATAAAATATTTTTAGTACACCAAAAAGAGAAGATGAGACTGTTGAATGCCATCAGCACGATGAAAAAAAAAAAAGTGAGGGAGAGAAAACTAAACTGTGTTTTTCACTCTTCTGTTGCAAAAATTATTTTATAGTACCGAACATAAATGTGCATTAACTATACAAAATTGTTTTGCTTTTTATAAAAGCTATCCCTGATCACACCTCTTTCTTTCTTTCTTTTTTTTTTTTATTCTTCAAATTGATACGATTTTATTTTCTTTGAGGATAGAATGTTATTTTTCATGTATTGAGATTTATTTTATTTTGCTCTTTGTCAACTTCTGCATTAAAAACAGTTGTTGAAATCAACAAGCTAGATTTGAATTTTCAGAAAGTGAAGGGGCTTTGAATTATTTCAATCTTTAATCAGCAAAAACTGATAAAGGAAAATAATAATAAATAAATAAAATACTTAAGGAAAAAACCCAATAAAATATGAGAAAAAAAACATGTTGAACAAATAACAAATTTTCAAAAATTTTAAATTTAAAATAGTATTTTCATTTTACTACAAAACATGTTAAAAAATACAAAATTTGAAAGTAGTTACAAAAAAGATTAATATAGTTTTCATTTATTAAGTTGCATTACTTTGCTCTGCTCTAACTTCTGCGTCTAAAACCCGGGCCATACGAAGACGTGACGTCCTCCCCCCCCCCCATACGAATAGAGAAATTAAGCTGGTTGTAACTTCAATGCACAATAGATAACGTATTTCCAATTTAATTATTAATGAATAAAACAATCTCAATTATATAGGTAGTAAATAGTAAAAAACTAGTAAATGATACTTATATTTGCATTTAAGTGTTAGCTTTTCAAAAACAATTTTCAAAAAGTGGAATGATAATAAAAAATTAAATTATATTTTCTGTAAAATGTCACTACACAAGATACAAAACAAGCAATCAAAAATTTATTCAGTAAGCATTTAAATCAATCTGAAAACATGTATAAGCATTTAAAAGCACAAAAATACTGAACATTAATTAACCTAACACATTACGTTTTTTTTTTCAGACCAAAAATATCAAACAAAAGAAATAATATATATATATATATATATATATATATATATATATATATATTTACGAGGCAAAAAAAAAGCTCGTCAATTTGACGAACAAAGATAGAAAACTATAAAATTAACCCGCTTAATGTTATAAAATATTAAATTAAGAAGGTTTATCCCCCCATATTCCATGCGGGCAAAGGTATCTTCCTAGCTTTGGCACTAGCAATTTGTTTTATATCTTTTTTGAGCGTCATTATTTTTCATGGCTAATATGACAAGTAGTGTTCATTTGCTCTGTCTCATTGATGAACACAAATGCGTTTTTGTGAGTGTCAGCATCGTTTGCAAGCTGTGAGAGTCACTGGCACTGGTCTAGTTTGTAAAATTCTGAGTGATATCTACAAATATAGAAAAAAATCTTCCATTTTTGCTTTCTTTATTAATTTGAAAATCTTACTTTTAAGTGATTTACTTTTGAATTAATTAATGGTGTAAGTCTCAAAAGGAATTTTTCTCGTATCGGGACTTTTTATGAAGGGGGGGGGGGTGTCTAAATAAACTTATCACCGATGGCATATAGAGGTCCTCAATAAACACTCAGTATTTATTTTATTGTGTGAACAGTTGTACTTTGAAGTAATTTACTTGTGAGTAAAATATTGATGTCCACTTCAAAGTCAATTTCCTTGTCGGAACTTCGGGGGTTGAGGGCAGGGGCGGATACAGAAAAATCTTTTGCAGGAGGCCTGAAAAATTGAACCCCCACCCCATTCACTCTTTTATAACAAAGTTTTCGTGACTTAACTTTTACAAATGTTTTTTTTTTAATTATTTATTATTTTTTAAGATCCTTTTAGACCAATGAATCTACTTTAAGTACATAAATGCTATACACTAATATACTTTGAATGTGAACGTAAAATATCTTTAATGTTTCAAGCAAATTAAATACTAAACCCAACATGCCACCTAGATGCTGATACTATACAATAAGAGGTTTTAATTGTTAAGAACATTGTCATATGATTATAACACGAGGGTAAAGTTCTTTAAAAAACCCATACCTCATTTAAGTTTTTATAAATTAATTTATCTTACTTACAAAATATATGATTAAGAAAATTATAGCTTCATAACATTTAAGTTTTATTGAAGAATTCAGAAGCTATTCCTGTGTGAATTTGAAAGCAGTTGCTAATTTGTTTTTAAAGCCATGATACAATTGAGGTAACATATTGATACGATATGTCGTTTCCATTAATATCACTAAGAGAATTTACTAAGAAACCACCATATGATTTCTTTCATTTTGCATTTTTTATAAGCTGAGAAAGATTTTTTTTTACAAAAAAAAAAAAAAAAAAAAAAGCTACACAGAAGTTAACTAAAAATAATAAATAAAATAGTTAACCCTTCCAGACGAAATTTTGAAATACTTAAGCGAAAGTGTTTTCATTCGGTAGACAGTGTACTATGGTAAGGAGTATCTTATAGACAAAATTTCAAGTTTATAGGTGAGAAATTAAAAGAGTTATGATACGTCCAATAATCCGAACATATGTTATTGAAATACATATTTCAGATAATAAAATGATGAAACATCAAACAAACTTCTTTGTAAAATATTCTCTAAACAATAATAAAACATACTATAAGCATTTGAAATAATTAATATAAGATTATATATTTTTTAAAAAATCAGAAAAAAAACTCGCATTTGCAACGAGAATCTGTAGTTGGGAAAATGAGCCAGTCCCATTCTCCCAACCCCTATTTCTTTATGTTGTCAAACCCAAAATGAAAAATTCTTGTACAGATTATAATAAGCAGACTGTAAAGAGTCAGTTGCGAAAAAAAAAATCGAGTAATTAATTCAATTAATAAATGATTAGCAGCTGTTTAAAGTTCATGTACGGTGCACCGGACGCCACGGCTGAAAGGGTTAAATTAATTCCTCATTTTGGGGCGCCCCCCCCCCCCCCCCGTTCCCTAAAACCCGCTACTGTTTGAGGATGATCTATTCAGTGAGAATATACACCTCTTCCTCTCTGAAGTTTAAAATAAGAACACCTTTGCTTTCAATAAAGAACGGCAAATCACGCTTCACTCTATCCCCTTCGTTTCGACTCCTTCCGAACCAGTTCTATTGTGCAGGGACTGAATCCTGATGTCGACACACGCTCCTCCTCTTTTAGTGTCACGTGAGCTTCGTTTCGTTTTAAGCTAACTTTAAGCTGTAATTTTGAAGAATCCAGGTCAGTTTTTTAAAAACTGTGTTGATTTTTGGGAGTTTAAAGTTGTAGACTATTCAAATGAATCTACGTTCCGCGATTACCCGACCCATGCAGGTTCCTCATTTCTTTAAATATGTATGATAGATACCTGACATTTTAGAACTTATTTTGCTTTAAGGTGGGGGTAGGGACACACAGTGGAATGACATTGATCATGTTAATTTTTTTTAATGAATAATAATAATATATGCAGTAAAATCCCGAAAGTAACCCCTATCGATTATAGCCTCCCTCTTTTTTGTGGAAAGTGAAATCATTTTAAAATCCTGAATATTCCCCCCCCCCTCTTCACCAGAAAAATTTTTTCCAATCATCTTAATTTGCCACTTCCTCCAAAAAAAAAAAAAGGATAACATTTTCTGCTTTACTTAGAAAGCATTTACAGAGGTTTAGTTCCCCCCCCCCCCTCCCTCCATGTGCAGGTTTTCTTTTCTAAAAAAAAGAAAGAAAAGAAAACCACATGATTTGAACAAAAAAGAAAAAAAATGATCTCCATGGTTTATTCCTTCCAAAATGTCTAGGCTCTTTTTGATGCAAGGGCAGCTGTTTTCTTTCTTTTTTTTTTTTTTTTTTTGTTCATAGTATTGCAGCAGAAATTTATATGATTGTACTGCTTTTTATTCATTTTGGAAGGAGCATTTTTGTTCTGACTTGTGAAAATGAACAATTTTCAATACGACGCCATTTTGAAAACGTGGAGTCATTTTGGAAATGCATTGCTTAAAAAGTAGCGCAAAACTTAAAAATAACCATTTTTAAAGGAGAAATAAAGCAATTGAACGAGTTAACGATCATCAAAAATGTATATTTCACAAAATTAAATAAGAGATTTGTCTCTGTTTACACTCGCAAACTTTGTAAAGCCCAGTTTTCGAAATTACGGTCTTCGTAACGAATTTTCAGCCATGATTGTGATTTTGGCTTTTATTCTGAAACAAGAACATTAAGATTTTGCTTCTTTTACTGCAACCTTATTACATTCAGTACATAATGAATTTTCAAGCGATAAATTATAGGAATTTTGCCAACTTAAGGTACAAAATCCTTTCTTTTGAAAAAATGGCACCCACATGCAATTTATTACTACTTGAAAATTGACAGGTTTTTATTAATTAATTTCTCACTCTTCATTAATATTAACTCTTATTTACTTATTTCTTTTCTGTACTCTAAAATTAAAATTACTAAAAACAATTATTTTGGCTCATTTTTCAAAAAAATCTCTATTATAACCACCCCCCTTCTGAAATTAACAAGGTTTTGAAAATAGGGGGGGGGGTACTTTTGGGATTTTACGGTAGTTTGTTTTTAGTCTATTTTAAAAACATAAAAACATGTTACTAAAGCAATCTAGCAACAGTTTCATTTCTATACAAGTTAATTTGTCTTTTTTTGGAGCATAGAAATAATGTCCCACTTTATAGAAAAATGACTCAAATGGAACCTTTACAAAAAAGAAGATTGTATGTACTAAAATCACTAAAAAGAACTTAGAAAACAAAGCTGAAAAGAATTAACAAAATATTTAAAAATTATTACCGATTGACCAGCGGTAGTTATTAAGTAAGCATTGCCACGACAGTCTCCAGAAAAGATCAATTTTCTTGAATAACAAACATCTAAAGATGCAAACCAATTCCTATTTTTTTAAAAAAAAAGAAGACATTTTTGGTAAAACAAGCTAATAAGTTCCTAGTATAAAAGTTCACATTACTTTTATACTAAATGCATCACATTAACAACGAATTTTATAATAGCAACATATTAAGGAAGAATACCATTCTTTAAAAAATCATTGGACTGATGTTGCTTTCCCCACTATCTACAAAGTGACATCACGCACTTTTGTAAATAGCACACAACATTTTTTTTTTTTTTTGTATACTACATTAATATGTTCTTCAATACAAAATTCAAATGATAAAAATATAATGATTGTTATAATCACTTTAGAGCTTTTCTGTCGTGGGCAGGTAAAGAGCAGTAACTGCAATTTTTTTCTCTTTTTTTTTTTGCATTTTTGTCATATGTTGTATGTTAGCTTTATTGTGCACGCTTGCTTATTTGTTTCCACTGAAAAAAAGGTGTGAAAAAAACGTCCAATTCCAACATTTCCCCATTGTTGTTGGTATTGAATCCAAAATGTGTTTCTTCAAATATTTTGAAAACTCAATTCGGCAAATTAATGCTGTTTACTTGCTTACAGCAGTATCATGGTTATCTGTTTTAAAATAACTCTTATTGCAGTAGCATACTGATATTATTTAAGAACATTCTACAGAAAAAAGTTACTTTGTACTTACTCGAATGTACCAGATGAAAGAAAAGTCTTTGACTTTGACTGATCAGTCAGATTTTCTTCTTTAACATTCCCTGTTATTGAAGCTGTGTATACAAGAGAAGGATCGTTTATGTTAAACTTCAATCCTACAATTGATCCACCTGGGCCGACCTGTAAAAGATTTTAAGAAAATAAGCCTGAGGAATTATTAACTCTCAATAAAAAGCAGATCCAGCATCTGATTTTGAAGGGGTTCATTATCTGAAAGGCCGGGAGGGGGGGGGGGTCATTCATAAGTGCATCTTCAGGCAAAAGCATATGGGGAGAATTTTTTGAAATATAAGATCTCAAAATGCAGATTTAGGCTATTTTTGGTACCTTAAAGGGAGGTGAGGTCATGACCCCCACCTCCCCCAGAGTTGGGTTTTTTGACAGTACATGTCAAAAACTTGACGATAATGTCAAAATCTGACATTACCAAACAGTTATTATTGACATGTTTTCTAAACTTATTAAATTTCCTCCTGCTGAAAAATTATTTAACTATAATTTACACATCATATCAATCAAGTTAACTAAATATTAAATGAATGTATTTAATTAAAATAAGTCAATTTTCCTTTGTTTATGCTGTAAAAATAGTTATGTCCAATGTTAAATCCAATTTTCAAAGTCGTTCTCTTTATTTTTTTTTAATAACTAAAACAATTAGTACAACGCGTCGTACCGCCTGGAGGAAGCAGATGGAGAAAGCCTTGGCCTACACCAGGCTGTTGTGCTGATGAAGAAGAAGAAAAACAATTAGTCACAAGTACTTTATCAATATAAAAATCCTTTTAAGTCAGGATTTATGTTTTTTTTTTCTCTTCTCTCTCATGACACTTTTTTTTCTCTTCTAATTAACTTTTTCCCTAAAGAAATATAGTCTTTGTTCATAAATAAGCTAATATTTGCCTAAAACAACAAAATTCATTTAAGTTTCTAATAGCTTGTGAAGCTGAATCTGGATCATATCCTGGAAGTTTCGTCTCGGTTCAGGATGTCTCAGCAAACATATGGTGGAAAGGTTTTAGAAAAACCAATATAGCTCATGTATTTCAGCATAAATTGAGATGACTTACTTCAGTTTGGGATCGATCCTTTCCTAACTTAGAAATGAACCCAGTGTACAAAAAGCTTCAAAACTGGTATTTTGTTATTGCATACTTGAGGGAAAAAATATTTAGAATGGGACTAAATATAATATATAAATGTTCACTAAAAATGTCTATTTCATTTATTTATTTTATAAATATACTGCTTTTTTAACAATAGCAGCTTCATTCTACAGAGTTTATCCCTTTTATTCTACAAACAAACAACTTGTTGATCCAAAATAACGTTTGAGATTTTTTAACACATCATTTAAAAAATTTAAAACAGTTATTGAAAACTTCCTTTAATGTATGAAATCAAAATTTGAAAAACTGAGGATCACTTGTTAAGGTAGTTTTGTTGCCAATATGATAGATTTAGATAGTTTTTGGACAAATTTAGGTTTCTTTCAAAAACAATGTCAAAAAGTTGTTTTTGACATGACGGTAAAAACCACGGTTAACACTAGGTAAAACCACCAACTGTCAAAAACTTGCCAAACTTGCCTTACCCCTTCTCCCATGGTTTTTTTTGCTTGATGTCCATGTTTAGGATCTTATCCCTGTCTTGAAATTCAGTAATTGGTTTCTGAAAAACATGCATTTAATAAAATAAGCATCAAAGCAATGATAACCCCAATCACTGGTCTGCAATTTTCTTCCCTTTTTCATTTTCTCATGATATTTGAAAAATAATGAAATATTTTAGAATTTTATATGTGTCCCAGCTCGTGAAGATGATTTTAATATGAGGTGCAGCCCTCGGGCAGAAAAAAGGTTGGGCACTAGTGGTTTAAAGCCATTGAATATCAGTAGAAGAGAACGAGTTACAATAAGATGAACTTGAATTGGTCATTTGAATTATTAGTCTCTGATTATGCTTGATCAAAAAACAAAACTCAAGTAGGGGCAGGAAATAGCTTTGAGCAAAATATATAAGAGCATTTAATTTTACCTGAAATTAAATTTAAAACATGAGTCTAAATCTTTATTACAAGAAATTATTTAAATGAAAAATAAATTGTAAGGAAAAAACTTTTTAGACTTTCAGGATTAAATTATACTTACTCCAGGACAACAAACAGTACGGGGACTGTTTAAATCACATAGGATCAATTCACCTCCTTTAGAGCCAGCAACAACATAATTAGTGTATATAGGATGACAAGCTATAGATGTCACTCTTCTTTCAAAAGGGTTGTGAACTTTGAAAATTTTGAGTCCTTCAAAGTGGTTCACAAGAGCATTTTTCACAGGCTGATGAGAAATTAAAAACATATTAAAAAAAGTCATTTAAGTAATGCTTTTAAAAACAGCACAAGAGTATTTTTCATACCATACACTTTCAAAGTAAATGAAAGTAAGACGGCAATTTGAATCTAAATAGTAAAATTAAAAGGGGTTATTTTAGGCCAATCCACAGGAAAAATCTATTAAAGGGTGAATACCAGGAAAAATGCCAAATTGAACATGAAAATTTTCAATTTTTAAAGATTTATAGAAAATAAAATTAATAGGGCATTAAACTACACTGCAGTATCACAGATCTGACAAATGTTGTAGATTTCATGTTTCACGTAAATTTAATACATTTTTCCGCTTGATGCGTTTTAAATCTTTAATCCGACAAAATATGTTAAATCAAAGTTTCACAATTGTTTATTTGAAATCAACGTAGCATATAATGTTCTTTCTTTCTCCACATCCCCCCCCCAATGATATTTGTCCTACCCCTGATTTTTCTTTAGTTAAAATAATACCTTCTTTTTTAACTAATTAGTTTGCATTTTTTGTTGCTAGAAATACTATCAACTTTGATTTATCTTTGGATTTTAATGAATCAGTGTCTTCCCCTTCCCATTATTTTTTAATTTCCTTTCCTGGTTTCAGTAATTTAGCAGTGGTGGATTCCAACTTTTGCTTTAAGTAAATATAAGTGGATTTTGCTATTTCTGTACCAGATTTAATCTGAGGAGAATATCTGCTCACTTTTTTTTTCACCTCTTCTCATTTTCTGAACTTTTCTTTAATTTAAAGAAACTTTTGTACACTACAGTCAGCTCTAGATAATTCGAAGCCTTATACCTTGAATTCTCGAAGTTTTCATTTGGTCCCAAAATAATTTTCAATTCAAAATTGTCTTTATATCTCGAATCTAATCCCTTTAAAAAGTCGAAGTTTTTATGAGAGTGTCATTTCTATTTTATGTATAAAAATGTTGCCAAAATAAGGAAAAAAAGTTTTTTTTTCTTGTCTTTAACACATTGCTTTGCTTACCAACTTGTGTGAGGGGGACAGTGTGGCAAAATTAAGTTAGAATAAGTTGATTGGGCTCCTTTTCGTTATGGCTGATGACCTACAATTTTATTGCTGGCTGACCTTTGAGAGACTCAAAATTTTGGCAAAAATTTAATAAAGTAGTGTTTATTTTCTTGATGACTCAAATAATCTGCTTTTAGAACAAAAAGACATTTAAAAGCAATAATAACTGAAATCAAGAGAAAAGAAATTGGGCCTACTACGTACAAACTTAATGATGTTTTAAGATGCAATAAAAAATTTCAGCAGTTAAAAATAACTTCATTTTTCGAAGTATATTAATAAAATTTATTCTTCGTAAAGATATTTTAATGTAGCACTAAAAATTAATTTTATCCAAACTATAAGTGTTATAGCCTATCCATTATGCACTGTTCCTGAAAAAGAAAATAAACATTATTCTTCAGAAGGCTGGGAGAGGAACTTCCGATAACTCAAACTACCAAATACTTGAAGGTTTTGGCCGGTCCCTTGGGAGCTATTGAGATTTGACTGTAATAGATGAAAGTATAAAAAATCAAACAAGAGTAAACAGTTACATTAATTTTATATCTGAAACGAGGAAATTTCTTACGTTGAACAAATTATTAGTCAATTTGCGATAACTCGAAGTCGGATAACTTGAATATTACTATACCTCAAAGTTTTTATCAAATCCTGATCCCTTTGTCTTTAATTCCATGCTAATTATTTTCAATATCTTGAAATTAACTTCCTTTCACTCGTTGGTTTTTCAAAGATGACTTGAAATTTATTTCGAAGGGATGGATAAAAAAAGAAAGAAAGAAAAAAGTAATTCTATGAGAGAAAAATTTCTTCAAATTCACTAGCAATTACTGCACAATAGACTCCTAAAGCAAAGAGTACACACGTTGTGCCAATGTACAATAAAGGAGTTACACATGCACAGAGGTGGCAAATAGGGGGGTCAACAGGGGGCGGTCGCAGCCCCAAATTTTTTGAGCAGAATGATATAAAATGGATGAAATTATTTATGTAAGTTGGAAATCAATGTTCATTAAAAAAAATCTCGCTGGTTCTCAGTAACTATTTGATGAAACTCGACACATTCCCAGACTAGAAAGTGTTTTTCGTTATTTGGATGATGATTTAGAAATTCATGAAGTATTTTCCGGCCTTTTCAGAACATAGAAAACTGATAGAGAACCATGGTTGATTTTAACTAAAGAAAACATTTCCTGATAAAGGCTTAATATTTCATACTTGTATGCCCGTAACGATGGTATGTTCAATACGAGAGGCTCGCGTAAAGTGGTGTGGCTGCAGTGAATGTGAAATATCAAGAAAATTCCTTGATATTTCATTCACTTTCACGCTCATTTTTTTAAGTGTATATTTATTTGAGGAGTGTTCATCGCTTTCTTCTACTAGAAACACGCTTCAGCTGCTCAATGCGTTATATGAGTTATATTAAGAGGTTTCAAAAATGCATGTGATTATTGAATCAACAAAAAAACATATCAACAAATACCATTTATGGGACTCTATAATTATGCAACCTCGGAGTGACACAAGATGGTCTTCAAGAGTTAAAACCAGAAAAACAATTCTGTATAACTTCGAAGCAGTGATTTGACGACTGAAAGAATTATTGCAAAACGATTCTTTCAATGGTGAAAAAGCTCATGCCCTTAAGCATGTATGACTTCGTTTGAATTTTTGTTCAATTTGTTTGCATTGAGGAAAGTTTTTGAAAAATGCTTTACTCTATCAAAACATCTTCAATCCGCTACCTTTAATTTTCAAACTAGTCAAGCCACAGTTCAATCTACGATTGATCTGTGCACTATACTACCATAGTTCAATTTACAATTGAAACTGAAAATAGATTTTACTTAGATGTATATTTCAATCAATCGTGAAACTTTTCAAAATAATTCGTCCTCCGAGGTGACAAAAATCCACAAGACGCTGTGAAGTCAAACATTGATATTTTAATATTTTGTATGAAGTAATCGATTCAGTTTTGATTGAAATTAACACAAGGTTTGATGATAATTATTTTTCTGTATAGTTGACTTTATATTATCTGGATTGGATTTTGAAAACGCAAAATAAAATGTTTCAATAACGAGTAAAATTTTTAGCATACGGCAAGAAAAATTACAAGCAATATACCGACAGATCGGTATCACATCCAGAGACTGCACCTTCGTCCTTGTTATGAACTCATCAGTCTGGAATAGTGAATAACAGAGCTGGAGGCAGATGACATCTCATTGAAGCTGAGAGCGCCGACGAGACTAGATTATTCAATGAGGAAAAATTAAGTCCCTCACAATTTTTGAAGTTGCCTTGGGTCATTTTGAAAAGCAAGATATAAAAAGTGTTTTCATGCATATCTTAGTTACTTCAATTATTTTTTAATTACTCCAATCAGCTCAGCTAGCTGAGCTGATTGGAAAGTACTTCTCTACTAGTAGAGAAAGATTTCTTTATGTCTCAGGAGGTTAGAGAATTATTTTTGAAGAACAATGGGCAAAAAAAAACTTTTCTATTTAGCTCTACTGGCAAAACGGCACGACACTGGGCACTGTAGTAACACGAATCCTTGCTCTTCAGAATTCCAAAAATCATGCATTAAAACTTTTCCAAAAGGTATAAAAACTTTAGTATCGAGATGTTATGTATGATAACTTATTAAAAAATGAATCAAAGTTTTAATTGTTTTTAAACACTAAATTTTATTCATATTAAACCGATTTTATGACCACTTCCTGTTATAGCTTATGTGTGTTTAGCACCGCACTGTGGTAATACATATTTAAGAAACTCAACCCCCCAAATGAAATGCTGAAATGCCGCCCCTGCACGTGCGGAAAAGACTTCCTTGTTTCCTTTTGTTGTACTGTACTGCTCTGCTTACACTTAGACATTTTGCTGGACTACGAGTCTGGTTTTAAGCTGTCAAGTAGTTAAGTCAACTGATTGTATCTTTATTCAAAGGCTGACCTTTCTTAAGATGCGTTCCCCTTCATTTTTTACTTCAATCATTTGCTGATAAGTTCCCGAGAGAGAGAGAGAGAACGAGAGAGTGTTCTTTACTATAAAAGATGTCTAAGCGAAAGCTAAAAATCTTGGATTTAGAAAGTAAAGTAAATCTTATTTATGACTTTGAAAGGAATTCAACAATGAAAAGAAACATATCGCAATGAAATACGGAATACCTCCAAATTACTCTGTCAACGATATTAAAAGAAAAAGAGAAACTTCAAAAAACAGTATTAATCCACAAATCCGAATTTGAAACAAATGAAGATGTGCACCTTTCCTGATGTAGAATCAGCTCTATTCAAGAGGTTCCAGCAGTATTGAAATCAAGACCATGTCATTCCTATAAGTGGGTCTTTGCTGCGTGAGAAAGCAACGAATTTTGCTTAATTACTAAACATAGAAAATTTCCAAGTCAGTGCTGGATGGCTGGAGAAGTTCGAGATCAGACACAACTTTGTCTTCAGAATTCTTCACGAAGTAACTGTGTAATTGTGCTTATAAGCTTTGTAATTTTGTCTTTTATATTTACATATTAATTAAAATATTTGATGGGTTTTCTTATTAAAATGTCAAAATCCAAAACTAGCGTTAAGTCAAACTTTCGATAAGTCAAAGTTTTCTGTAGGTAATTTCAGATTTGAGTTATGGCGAATTGACTGTACTTGGCTTTTTAAAAAATATAAGTATCAAAATTAGTAACTAATTAAAACCAGTAAATAGTCACATAAATGTGATAAATGAAATTAAAAACAAGCAAAGGGATCAATTATTTTTAGAAAAAAATCATACTTAAAACAAAAACAAAATAAAATAAAAAAACAAAGCTTATTTAGAACAATCAGAATTTGTAAGGGTAGCGTTGCAAAAAAACGGTGCACATCCCACATCATTAAACCGGCTTAGAATTTTTCTCTAAACCGATGCATTGATATCGCAGACTACAAATCCAAGCACAGATGCACAGACACTGGTCCGTGATTGGTACCGTTTTAATCTCTTAATCTTATTATTTTAAAAAAACTAATACTCCTGACCCCCTAAATGACGAACGTAATCAGGTGGAGGTGACAACAAGTCGAGTCCCACTCACCACCCGACTCAATCAATCAACTAATTTGGCCAGGGACCGATTTACTCACCTGGGTGCCCCGGGCACTGACAGATATGGTGTTCCCCCCCCCCCCCAAAAAAAAAAATATGAAGGTAAGTGTTGGACATTATTTTGATGGAAAGAAAACTTTAAAATATCGATTTCATACAAAAAAAAATTAATAATTAAGATGTTTTGCAAAGAAATCATTTAATATAAATCTAAAATAATTTTATGGTTTTCATGTTAGAAAATTTTTTACAGTGGCAATTGGAAAAACTATGATACAAATGGTAAAGGTAAATCATAACGTGCTTTTTGCGCATTAATGATTCTTTATATATTTTCTCCTTTGTTTTCTTGTAGTAAATTCATCTATAATGTCCTCATAATCAAGTTTTAGATTAGAGACGTACCGAGTACTCGGTAACTACTCGGTACTCGGCCAATTTGCCGAGTACTCGGTACTCGGCCAAATTCTGATCAGATACTCGGCCAATACCGAGTACTTGCAAAAAATTTAACATTGTCCAAGACAGATACTAAAATTTATAAAAAAAAAAGAGCAAGCATTATATTCTGCAATCATTTACAATTAAAATTTATAAGTCAAATTTAAATTTTGAGAATAATGAAGTTTGTAATGCTTCAATGGAATAAATCTTTATTTTAATGTCCACAAAGTAAATAAAACTTATTTATTAAAAATTATGCAAAAAAGATAAGTATAGAAAATATGGAATTTTTATATTTAAAATGGATTTTTGCTACAAACAAAAATTAGTTATAAAAAATATAAAAATATTTTTGCTTAAAAAATAAAAGGAAATAAAACAACGTTAAAAGCACAATGCAGGAACATTACAGACACGTGTTTTGACGTTACAAGGAATTCCTTTTTCAATGCACAAAATGGGAGCTCGTGGATTTAAAGGCATCCGACAAAAGTCAGATTTTTTGTCGAATTTTAACACTCTTTAGCTCACGTGTTATGCACTAAAAAAGACGTTCCTTGCAACGGGGGGGGGGGGGGGCAGAAACACGTGTCTGCAGTGTTCCTGCACATTTGTTTTATCTGCTTTTAAAAATTATTTATGTTTGGCAGACTAGAACTATGATTGATTGGTATACAATGAAACCCCTCATAACAGACACTCCTCTTATGCAGACAATTTTTAATTCCCCAGTTCCAATGCAAATAACATTATTAACCCCCTGTCCTGCGGACACCTCTCTATTGCGGACAAAAAATTTGTCCTATTAGTGTCCGCAATAGAGGGATTTTACTGTAATTTGTTTTAATTCCAACTTGATTAATCATACCTTTTATTTATTTTCTAATAAGTTCAAAATTCGTGTGTCGGTGGTTCTTCTTAAAACGTAATTGGTACTTGCTAACTCGGCAGAGTAGTGAAAGGCCGAGAACTCGGTAACTCGGTACTCGGCCAAAGTGCTACTCGGTATGTCTCTATTTTAGATCAAACTTACTTCTATTGATAACAGAGCTAATAAAGATAATTTACCATCAGAAATGAGAGTACGCAAAAGACACTTAATTTAAAGGACTCTTTATTCTCTCATTTAATAAAAAAAATTGTCAAATGACAAATTTTTTTTGTTTCCTTTAGTTAGAGGCCCTGAACACTGGTCCCCCCCCCCCCCCCAAAAAAATATTGATGACAGAAATTTGGTGCCCCGGGCCTTGAATGCCATGCCGTAAATCAGTCCCTGAATTTGGGTGTGATGCTGATGTTCTTTAAATTCTGAATTGTTCTTGATCCGATTATTTACTATGAAAACTTTCTCGGTTTTCACGCTTGAGACCTCTTTCAGCCTTTGTCACAAGTTTTGCTCATATCTCTACCAATTGAGTGTATTATCAAATATTCAAGTTATGGCAGGGCTTTGGCTTTCAATGAATATTAAACATCTGTTTTAATGCTTTACTTATTTTCCTATTATGTTAAAATTACTCAAGACTCATCACATGGAGGTAACAGCAAGTCAAGTTCTCCCCCCCCCTCCCCACACACACCACTATCCAACCAACCAATCAATTTGTGTGAGCTTTTTCTGCTGAAGTTCTTTAAATTCTTAGTTTCAAAATTTTCATGCAAGATCTTGATCTGAATGTTGTCTACTTAATAAAACCATCTGGGTTTTCATGCCTACAAACTTATCCACCAGTCTCTGTCACAAGTTTTACGCTTCTCTTTATATACTGAGTATATGGCATGGAAATTTCTCCCTTTTGTTGAAATTTCCTTACCCCGAACACAGAAAAATTTTAACAAGCGATCTAATTCCAAGTCCGACAAACGTAATGCAGATACAGTGAAAATAACAGTAAAGAACATGGCTCCTGTTTGGTTTTATATTTAGATGCATTACACCGTAAAAGACGGTCCGAAGCATACACTAAAGGTCATTCAAACAACAAGACATTTATCGAATGACATTAAAAGAAATCCTTGATCCTGTCATTCATAGAAACTTGTTCTTTTATCATCCAGAGAATAGGATTTGGCATTGATATTGGACACAGCACATTCGAGAATTAGGCTATAGGAGAATACTGAAAGTCTGAAATGAGCCGCCAGTAGTATGTCACATTCAATTCTTCAAGCTTTCATTAATTAATTTTCAAACTGCAGATTATCCTGAACATACTGATTGACTCAAGTGTAAGCTGATACCACTACCATTGTGGCCAAATATGCAACAAAAGGCTTTGAACTTCATTGAAAACCAAAGCCCTGCCATAACTTGAATATTTGATACCACACTCAATCGGTAGATAGATGTGCAAAACTTGTGACAGAGGCTGCAAAAAACTATTGCAAGCATGAAAACCCAGAAGGTTTTCATAGAAAATAACAATCAGATCAAGAACATTTGATACGCAGTCATAATTTAAAGAACTTCAGCATAATGAATTTCACCATAAGGTTGGTTGATTGGGTAGGGTGGTGAGTTGAACTCGATTTGCTGCCACCCTGATCTGATTAGGCCCATTATTTAGAGATTCAGGGGGTAGTCTATTGCCCCCTACCATGGCTTTGAGAAATTAATGTATTTACATCTGGGGTGGGCGTGATTTTTTGCTGTTTTCTGCTGAACTGAATAGAAATTGATTAGAAAAAAAAGTTTTTTGATCCACACTAATGCAGTGAAATTCTGTTTCAATTAAGTAAATTTTCAATCCCGATTTGAATTGCATTACAACGAGCAAAATTTGTGGTTCCTTGTAACAGGACTTTACTGTCTTTTTTTTTCGAAATTACTATCTAAAAATAAAAGCGATTGGTTTTCTTGCAGCGTGTTACTGATAGTTCTTTGGCTACCATCCTCCCTACCCAGAATTAGAAAATATATTAGCACTAAACCATTGACTTGTAGATTAATTTTTATTCTGAAACACCCAAATTAGAATTTTTATCGTACATGTTTAAGACTGCTTTCGACATCTTAGCTGAACAAAGGATCTCAATGATTCAAAATTATGATACAAAGTTTCATTTGCTGAAGTCTGCATACAATGTCAATTACCAGGTTAAGCCTCCAGCCCCCCCCCCCCCCCAACAGGGTCAAGAATGAATGCTTTTATGGCTGAGCAGTGAAATGTCAATGAATTAAGTTGAAAGGGGTAGACGGCCAATAAGATATATAGTTAAAAAAGCAATGGAATGTTGGAAGCAATGCTTCTTGGTTACTGAGTGCACCAGTGTGCGAATTAAACAGAAAAAATTGTAAAAGAAGGCTAGACGGTTTTACCATTTTTACCTGGTGACTAATCTAAGCACATATGTATGGGGGAATTATTAGTGTATTACCACATGATGGCAGTTTAAACAGTTAGCATACCGAGTATGCAGTTTTCATCGAAAATCAGTGGCGGTTGGTGGTTTAAGAAGGGAATTCGGTATTGCATTCAAATACAAAATGTTTTTTTTTAACTATCTTTCTTGGTGAACTTAAAGGGGGGGGGGGCAGTTTAACGAGGTTCGACTGTAATTTTAAAACACGGGATACTTGGACAACAAGGGTGAAGCATTTAAAGTGTAAAAAAACATTGATAACGCATGCATTAGTTCGTTAACAAATTCTATATGTTTCAATGTTACTGCTCTGATTGTTACAAACCTGATGAATTCTGAGTAATATGATAACTGAACAGAAATTAAAAACACATGATTCATGGCAATAAATCTTTCCTCCCCGTTCTTGAGCTCAAGCCGGCCGATGTCGGCCCAGTTCATACCTGCTGGGTACAACTATAACATGAATGTTTGCATTTAAAAGAAAAAGCAATCAATAGTGCATTTGAAATAATATTTATAATAAGCAATTTGCATTTAAAATAAAGAGCTAAAAGCGATCATCGTGTACATCGAATGAACTTTCAAAAGAATAAGCATTAAATGAGTATTTTTGCTCTTGGAGAAATCAAAAATTTACAACGTACTTCAACATTGCGAAGAACATCATTTGAGCCAATAGTTACAGAAGTCCTGAAATGTACAATTGAATTTTTCCAAGAAGAAAAAGTCGAAATACTGCTACTGGATGTTTTTACACTTTTTGCGGTATTACTTTTCTTAACCTCGCCTTCGTTTTCTTTAGTATTTGACTTTTTTGATGCCAGTTCGATTCTTTTTTGTTCGGTGAACAGGGGTCACTTGCATTTCGAACTCTCTTATTTCCAGTTGGATTCGAGCACTTGTCATCTGTTGATTTTTGCGGAGCTTTCTTCCCGCTTCGCACCCATTTGAACTACTTATCAAGAGAAGAACGGAGTAACATGTGAATTAAAAAAAAACTAATACAGGAAATCATTTGCGGCATACATTACTATACCAATAATTTTGTTTATCACCCGAAAACAAAGAAAAGAAAAACACACATGGACTACAATGCATTCCGCTCATTACGTAATGTTTTGTTTTTTCCAGCTATATGTTGCCATTTCAGCAAAATTATTCTAACCAAAAAAGATCTTAACTATTTTTCCACGAATCAAGCTTTTTGATCCCAGAAACTGATTTTTCTCCATTTATTGTTATTTATTCAACTATACTATACTTAAAAAATGTATTGCGGGTCTTAAAAAATATTCTTTGATTAAAGCAAAAGATTTAATATGATTATTTGGCAATGCATTTGGCGCAATTTTCAGACGAAATGTAAAGCGCTTATCACACGATCCAACATGAGACAAGTCCAAGCAACGCTGAAGTTCGAGCTATCCTCTATACCAGCCAACACTGGCAGAGCTCAGACTTGTTTCTAAACCATGACGTCATCGTTACTATTGTGGGTTGCCGTAAAAGTTCGGATCGTCTGCTCTCAAAACAAATACTTGGTTTGCTAAAATAAGTTTTTATCTCTTCATGCGGGCTTTTTTTTTACTTGTTTCATCGCCGATAGTTTTAGTAAATAATGTTTGAAAAAAAGGACTTTATTTTGATACATTTTTTTTTTGTTCCGTATGCTATTTTTTTACTTCCTTCCTTTTTTCAATAAAAATCTTGTCTTGTTCACTTTCAAGTAAAAAAAGGTGCTAAATTTTAACTGCATAAAAATTGTCTTTTTTGTCTTCATTTGTTTGATTATTAATTTTTTCCCTATGCAGATTCAAAATAATGCCTTATGAAAAATGGCTTTTATAATTTAGTTCCATGATTTTTTTTTTTCACCTCGTTTTGTGCGCAGAAATGCAGAAGAAATTTATTGAATTTAAAATTTTCCTAAAAAAGTGCTATTAATGTAGGTTTAATTAACTAAAGACTAACAGCTGAAGTAAATTAATTTCATATCAATTTTATAATAACAAAAAAGGCTTTTTTTCCCACAGAATACATTTAGAAATCTGCTGCCCCCCCTCCCCCCACACACATAACTTTTGAGTGAATAGTCAGATTTGAACAAACTTTCTGTTTGAAAAATTTCAGCGAGCACACCTCATTTCCAGATTTTACTTTTTGATTTGAAATATATTTTGTTCCATTTTTTACGCATCAAAGGAATGTAACATTAGCCTCTAAGGGAAAATTTAAGGCAAAGATAAATCCCTAACTTAAAGGTGAATTTGCTTCAAACAAACAGTTGGAAAAAGTTCTTGGTGATGAACATGTATATAGAAAAGGTATTTGTCAATTTAACTATTTTAAAAGTATTTTTTGAACAACTGAAAATTTTTTAACATTCAGAATGACAGAAAACATTATTTTTTATCACCTAAAAAAAATTAAGAGGGGGGGGGGGATTTATGCAGATTTTGAATACATTCTCAATTTTTGGTATCAAGGAATAGATAAAAAAACTATCACTAAAATTGAAATGCCATATCTCGTAGACCTGAATATTGACACAAGAGATAAACATGACTGAACCAAAATGAAAGGAATATGAAATGCAAATGGTTTTACTAATGCTGCGGAATTGAAGGGAAATGCCTAGCTACCAATTCTGACTCCTGTACCATACAATTAGTCGTAATCCGACTCCCCAGCTGTGGCAGGAATTCATTACTTCCATCTTTTTTTTTTTTTTTTGCTTTACTTCATAAGTTAATTTATTATATTTTCCCTATTCAGATTAAAAATGTACATTATGAAAAATTGTTTGAATAATTTAGTTCTATGATTTTCTTTCTCCATGCATGTACAAAGAAATGCTAGAGAAAATTTTAGGGCCTCCAACTCCTGCACCCCCAAAATTAGTCGCACTCCCACTCTGCAGCTTCGGCAGAAATTCCTTATTTTTATCAGTTTTGTCTTACTTTATTGAGTACCGGTACTGGCACGGCTTTGCCAGTAGTAGAAAAATAAAAGGTGGTTTGGTTTGCCTGTATATTTACAAATAATGGATGATGAATTTCTCGCCAATTTGCTGTGTTCATTTGCTCTCAAATGTTACGGTTCCATGTTATGATAAATTGGAAATTTATTTGTCCAGGTTATGATAATTTCCTTGGTAAAATATTCTTAACATTGGAATAGTAAAAGAACAAAATGGAATTTTCGAAAAATTTCTTCAAGGTGCTCACCCCTATGCTACAAACTAATTCTGCGCCAAATTTCATAAAAATGAGCCGAGCAGTCTACAGCTATGCGCGTAACAGACGTACAGAGATCCAGAGACAGACACAGACTTTCATCTTTATTATTAGTAAAAGATTATTTTTTCCCTATTCAGGTCAAAAATTTTACGAAATGAAAAAGTTTAAATTACTAATTCAATGATTTTCTTTCTCCATGCTTGTACACAGAATTTTTTGAAAACATTTTAGGTCCTCTGACTCCTGTATCCCAAAACTAATTGTACTCCGACACCAGTACGTAGTGTTTTCAACCCTAATACTACCCTAATATTAATATCTGTACCTCAGGTCAGAACAACGTAAGTCATATAATTGTAACTTTAGAGGCGAGAGGAAAAACTTTTGTCTGCCGCATGCAAAAGATTGAACATCCGCTCAACACAGGCACAAATGCCTACATACACACACACGAACTCCTACACACACAGCACTGCATACACAACATGCACACACATGCATACATACACATATACACGCACCCACATACATGCGCCTACACAAACACACACGAGCATTCATACACACACACGCTCGTGATTGCGAAAAACATAATTTGAATTCAAGATGCCAAAAATTTAAATCAATATAATTTTTTTTTTAGAATTGCATTCACATGGCTCGATGCGGAATGAATAGGATTCTACGTACAATATAAATAATGAACGAATTGAAAACACAATTTTTGGACTTACATCAGTCTGGCTCTGAGGTACAGGTATTATGGAAGAGGTATGGAAAGTGTTCACATATGCAGGAAGATGTTATATTCACAAGTACCCCATCTTATCTACCTTACAGCTGACTTTCAAAAGAAGTTGATTCAATTTAAAAAGTTATGTCATAAATTCACTTGCAATGTTCATATAATGGTTTGCAACAGCTAAGTTTAGCTCCATAATTAGTTTAAAATATGTCTTTACAAGGAAAGGACATATTGGTAAAATTATATACAACACCCGCTAAAACAAAGATTATGTCACCAAGAGGTAGGACTGCTACTGTCATATTTTGAGAATTTTAAATATTTTTTGCTTGAGGTTATCTTAGTAAAACATGCCATGTACACATGTGACCCATGTTCAAATGTGCCCCATTTTCCCCTACATAGTCATAGAAAATGCAAATTAACATCTAAAATACATCATTAAGAGTTGTGCTAAAAATGTTTATTTTTTTAAAAAAGAAATTAATAAACTCATAATTAAAAAATCAACTTTAAGAAATCTTACTGTGTTCAAAAAATTCAGGTAGAGTCTTAAAACATGCAAATTATTATCTTAACTACTAAAGGCAAAACTTGATGAAGGAAACATGAAAAGTTATTACATCATCCCATTTAATTGAAAATTTTCCATCAAACCCCACTTCATACCGGATAACCCCCATATCAATATCAGATTAACTACTGGATATCCTGCAAAAATCTGTCAGATATCCCGTACAGTGTGGGCTGGCTGGATCAGATACCGGATTGTTAAAAAAAAATAGCCGGAAACCGAATAGTTCCCAAATAATTGGTGCAACATTGTTAACATATTCGCAAAGTAATGACATGAACAGTAAGTACACCAAATTGAATAACAATGTTTATTTTAAATATAAAAACTATAGCAAATGTTCTAATCATGCTTTACTCAGGTAAAGAACTATTCGTTAAAAAAATAGCATAAACTTTAATAAAAGAACAGAATAAAAAAAATACTATGAAATCGTAATAAAAATTGGTAGAGGGAATACATTTCTAGGTTTTTCAAAGTAATGATGCTTGCGTTCAAATCTTCATTTCTTCTTGGCTAAATGCAGTGAATTCTCTTCAAATGGGAGAAACTTGGTTTTTTTTTCTTGAATTAAAACATAGCCATCACCAACTGAACTATTACAATTGTAAATGCCTCAGTGACTTGTGGTTTTCTTCAATTACTTTGGCACCGGAACTCAAAGGATGAAAAGATTAACCAGCAAGTTAACCAATATGACAGATAATTTAATTTATTTAACCTGTCAATATCGACAAACCAGCTAGCGTTTAATGGTAAGACTTCACTAAAAGGTCTTTCTCATATCCTTCTTCATTCATTTGCACAGATGAATGGCTGAAAGGGATCCTTGTAACTGAGAAGCAAAAATTATGTACAGCTCTCTTACAAAACGATTCAGAAACTCACTTTTAAATCATGATAAAGCAATAACATAGATTAATTTTAATTTTTTTTAACACTAAAAGCAAGACAAAATGATAATTATTTGCAAGCAGGATTAATACTGATTTATTAGCACTGCAAAATGAAAAGTTGTTTTTGAATCTTATGAAATTAAGAATTTCTCACTATTCTAGAACACCTCAAAAACTATTTTACAAACATTTAATATAAAAATTATGTATCAAGCATCAGCCTACTTTTTATATGATACTGTTTTATGTAAACAGTTTTACATTTCGCACATACGCACTATAAGAAATAATACGGCAAATAATCAAATTAAGATTATTGTTATTTTTTCCAGTAATTTGACAAAGATTCAGTAAAATGTAAACAATCATTTGGCGTCGATATGTACCGGTACTGTCGCCAATGTACCTTTAACCAAAACTACGAATTAATGTAAGAATTAGCCAAATTTACAGGCGAAATTTCAGCACGAACAACAATAAATCTAAAGGTATCACAGCATTTAAGATTTCTTTTTCACGCACTATATCAAACAAATAAATAAACATCGAAAAGGATATCTTTACCGTATGCAAGGAGTATGCATGCTTTCGGCAATCGCTGATTAATCAATTCCTTGAAAATACTCCCTCCTTAACCAAATTCTATAAATCTTCATGCAATACAAGGGACTTTTAACATCCCATAGACATTTTTTCTCGCTAATAAAGTCCATTATTTAATAAATTTCTTAATCTTCTACTTGGAATTCAAGCAGGCAGCCATGTTGGATTTGCCCGTGCACTCAGATGCTTTCCTATTGGTCGAAAGACCAACTCTACCCAACTTTATTGCTCGGAAGCTATAATCTTGGACTAAAGGCGGACAATAGAAATGATGACGTCGCTCTTGGCCGAAGCACCTGAGGTATATTGG